>NW_016804209.1:2441219-2460758 GCF_001698545.2 Rhinopithecus bieti | reverse complement strand
CGTAGAAACAATAGTCAAAAACCGAGACTAGGCCAAGGCAAAACACGTAGAAACAATAGTCAAAAACAGAGACTAGGCCAGGCACAGCGGCTCATGCCTGTAATCCCAGGCACTTTGAGAGGCTGAGGCAGGAGGATCCTTTGAACCCAGTAGTTCAAAAACCCAATAGTTTAAGGCCAACCTGAGTAACAACCGAAACCCCATCTCTAAAAAAAAAAAAAAACTAAACTGAAAGTAATGGAAGAATAAATAAACACAGAGAATACCTTAAAAGAAGATGAAAGAGAAAAAAAAATTTTTTAATTGAAGGAAAGTAATAAAAAGGGCTTGAGAGAAAGAAACTTAGAGACAGGCAAAAGATACACAAAAATATGTTTAACAAGAGTTTCTCAAGAAGAAAAACCAAAGCAAGGCACAGAAGGGCTACCAAGAAACTATAATCAAGAACATTTTCTTCAAATTAACAATATATGTATTTGCAGCTACATAGTGAAAGGTTATACTACATACCTGGAAAAACTGACCCAGGACTGGTAACACCAAAACATAATAAAATGAAATTACTAGTTAAAACAAATATTTTTCAAGACAGTGTCTCTCTCTGACCCCCAGGCTGAAGTGCAGTGGTGTGATCACAGCTCACTGCAGCCTTGATCTCCTGAGCTCAAGTGATCTTCCCACTAAAATTACTCATTTTAAAGGGAAAAAATTATTTTGGGCTTCCAGACAAAAAAAATCCACTTATAAAGGAAAGAAAAAATCAGATTTGCCACCAAATTTTTTAACAGCAATGATTTAGATAGAAGAAAAATGGAGTAACATATTTAAGATATTCAATGAAACAAAATGTGAGTCAGCAGCTTTCCAAGATAAAGGCCGCATACAAAATGCAATCACTGTGTACAAATTCAGGGAATATTGTTTCCATGAGCACCTCCTGAGGCATCTACTTGACAAAAACTTTCATAAGACAACCATATGTGGTGTATCACATTTATTGACCTGTGTATGGTAAACCATCCCTGTGTTCCTGGTATGAAACCAACTTGATCATGGTATATTATCTTTTTGATATGGTATTGGATTTGGTTAGCTAGTATTTTATTGAGAATCCTTTTGTTGAGGATTTTTGCGTCTATGTTCATCAGGGATATTGGTCTATAGTTTTTTTTGTTACGTCCCTTCCTGGGTTTGGTATTAGGGTAACACGGGCTTTAGAGAATGATTTAGGGAGAATTTTCTCTTTCTCTCTTTTGGAATAGCTTCAATAGTATTGGCACCATTTCTTCTCTGAATGTCTGATAGAATGCAGCTGTGAATCCATGTGGTCCTAGATTCTTTTTTCTTGGCAATTTTTCTTATTACTGTTTCAGCCTCACTACTTGTTATTGTTCCATTCAGTTTCTGATTTCTTTTTATTTCTGGTTTGATATAGGAGGGTTGTGTATTTCCAGGAATTTATCCATCTCCTCCAGATTTTCTACTTTGTCCACATAAAGGTGTTCACAGTAACCTTGAATAATCTTTTGTCTTGGAAGACAAAATGGGCTGCGGGAGAGATGGTTTTGGCCTAAACTGTTCCAGCTCAGATCATCACGCATTAGTTAGATTTTCGTAAGGAGCATGTAACCTAGATTCTTTGTACGTGCAGTCCACAATAGGGTTCACACTCCTATGGGAATCTAATGCCACCGTTGATCTGACTAGAGGTGGAACTCAGGTGCTAATGCTTGATGCCGCTCACCTCCTGCTGTGTGGCCGGGTGCCTGACAGGCCAAAGACCAGTGGCAGTCTGCAGTCCTGGGGTGGGGGACCTCTGATCTAAAGAACTAATTCTATAAAAGAGAAACTGAGATCAAGTAAGGTCAAATCAATGAAAACATATCTAGGTGTCAAAGCTAACTCTTCTAACTCCAATTTACGTCCTCAGTTCTGGAGGGATAATGATATTTTCGTGTTTTATTCTCTATTTAAGATTTGCAGATAATCAGTTTGCAAATTAGTGAAGATTCACCATAATTTTGTAGGTACTTGATATGGTTTGGCTCTGTGACCCCACCCAAATTCCATCTTGAATTGTCATTCCCACTTGTTTATGGGGGGACAGTGGGAGGTGATTGGGTCATGGCGGTGGTTTCCCCCCATGCTGCTTTTGTGACAGTGAGGGAGCTCTCACAAGATCTGATAGCTTAAAAGTGGCAGTTTCCCCTGTGTTCTCTGTCTTTTCTGCTGCCTTGTAAAGAAGGTACTTGCTTCTCCTTTGCCTTCTGCCATAACTGTAAGTTTCCTGAGACCTTCCCAGCCATGCAGAACTCTGAGTCAATTAAACCTCTTTCCTTTATAAATTACCCAGTCTCAGGCAGTTCTTTATAGCAGTGTGAAAATGGACTAACACAGTACTTAAAAAGAGATCAGAAGTATACTTACCCAAAATAGATCAATCTTTGGTAGTGTTAAGTTTCCATCCTGGATTTCTCAGTGTTCTAGATGCCTAAAAGCAAGATTGTCTTACTTTTAGGTAACCAATCAGGCATTAATTTACAATGTTGGCACGCTGCAATGTGGTTTAGGCATAGTTAGTCTATGTTTACGATACAGAGAAAATAACGAGGCTAATATTTTCGGTGGCCCTTTCCTGAATTGCCAGCCCATGTTTAGAAGCATGATTATATTTTGAGGAATGCTTATGTGACAGCATGAGGGCTAATGCCTGTTGTTCATTTAGTTTATGGTTCTCTTCCTACATTATTATGATTTGCAAACATTTGTTAGAACATGGAGGGCTTTGGCCTGCTTCACTGCATCCCACTTGCAAATGGAGAGGATTTCAGAGTCAATCGTGAATCAGGAACTACGAATCAAGGCCAAAAATCGCAAAAGGAATGAACTGGAGATCAGTTAGTACATCAGGCCTGGATGTGGCCTGGTGTCAGCACAGAAAGACTGAACCCACTAGGCTTCCTAACTCTTTGCACTCCTTTTAGGTGATCGCTGAACAATCAACAGGGCCCACGGGGGAACAGAGTCAACTGGAAGGCTGCTGGGAGTGGAGGCTCTCTTAGGGCTTTTATTTGGTCAACAGAACAAGGCCAGGGGCATAAATTAAAAGCAAATTCAAAAGGTCTAAATAAAAAAAAAATGCTAAGTAGACTGTGGTAGTCTCAAAGGTATGAGGCCTCGAAGCCACAGACTTGTTATTAATATTTGTCATGAAGCAGTAAATACTTTGAAATTGAAAATATATCCCCTTTTTAAGGACTCAATCTGATTGGAGTAAAGCCTGACCAAGCCCAAATGTCACACTGTTATGAATCACTGTCAAGAGTGGATTATGCAGACGAGTAGTTTCTTTAGCTATGACATTTTAAGCAAAGTAAACATTTCTGAAGTGGTTGCATAACAAACTGGTGGTACTATATTTTTCTTAATTTCTTCCTAATATGTGGAGGCCCACAGCAGAATTACAGGGCAACTTGTTTGTGTGTGAACTAAAATAATTTTGGCATCATGTTGTAGGAACTGTTCCTTCTACAGAGTCTATAAATGGAATAGGACTGTTGAAGATGCCTTCCATGGTATGGGGAGATGGAAGAGTTTTTCAAACTTCTGCAGGTCATTTTGATAAGAGGAAGCTATATTTCTTCATTTTTTCTACTGCTTTGAACTTGTAACAAAAAACTCCTTTCCTGAGATACTTAAAAATCTTAAGACTTTGCCGTAAGAACCTTTGTTTTTGTTTGTTTGTTTGTTTGTTGAGATGGAGTCTCGCTCTGTCGCCCAGGCTGGAGTACAGTGGCTGGATCTCGGCTCACTGCAAGCTCCGCCTCCCGGGTTCACGTCATTCTCCTGCGTCAGCCTCCGGAGTAGCTGGGACTACAGGCGCCCTCCACCATGTTTGGCTAATTTTTTGTGTATTTAGTAGAGACGGGGTTTCACCGTGTTAGTCAGGATGGTTGGTCCCGATCTCCTGACCTCCTGATCCGCCCACCTCGGCCTCCCAAAGTGATAGGATGACAGATGTGAGCCACTGCGCCCAGCCGCCTAAGAACATTTCTATTCTGCGAGTCACCTTCTGGAACATTAAGAATAGAGTCCAGGGCCAGGCAGAGGGGCTCATGCCTGTAATCCCAGCACCTTGGAAGGCTGAGGTGGGCAGATAACTTGAGCTAGGAAGTTTGACACCAGCCTGGGCAACGTGGTGAAATCCCATCTCTATAAAAAAATACAAAAAGTAGCTGGGCATGGTGGCACATGACTGCATTCCCTGCTACTTGGGAGGATCAATTGAGCCCAGGAGGTCGTGGCTGCGGTTGAGCCATCATGGCACCTCTGTACTCCAGCTTGGATGACAGAGGGAGATCCTGTCTCAAAAATAAGAAAATAAAAAAGGAGGCCATGCACAGTGGCTCACGCTTGTAATCCCAGCACTTTGGGAGGCCGAGGCAGGTGCATCATGAGGTCAGGAGTTCGAGACCAGCCTGGCCAACACAGTGAAACCCCATCTCTACTAAAAATACAAAAATTAGCTGGGCATAGTGGCAGGCGCCTGTAATCCCAGCTACTTGACAGGCTGAGGCAGGAGAATTCCTTGAACCTGGGAGGGAGAGGTTGCAGTGAGCCGAGATCATGCCACTGCACTCCAGCGTGGGCAACAGAGCTAGACACCATCTCAAAAAAAAAAAAAAAAAAAAAAAAAAAGAAAGAAAGAAAAGAAAAGAAAAAAAGAGGAGAGTCCAGCTGGGTCTTCAAGTCCACTGAGAAAAAAAATAGATAATCAAGAACCTGGGAGTTACTGGTACACGAATCAGGACCATTCGCTGCTCTCCCGTTCTCACTTTCTTGTTATGCAGCCACTGCTATAACTGGTCAGTTTGGGATCTTACCACGCATGTCTCATCATCTTTGGATAGAAGAATTAAAAGTCATAGGCCAGGCATGGCGGCTCACGCCTGTAATCCCAGCACTTTGGGAGGCTGAGGTGGGTGGATCACCTGAGGTTGGAAGTTCGAGACCAGCCTGACCAACATGGAGAAACCCCATCTCTACTAAAAATACAAAATAGCTGGACTTGGTGGCGCATGCCTGTAGTCCCAGTTACTTGGGAGGCTGAGGCAGGAGAACTGCTTGAACCTGTGAGGTGGAGGTTGTGGTGAGCCGAGATCGTGCCATTGCCCTTCAGTCTAGGCAACAAGAGCGAAACTCCGTCTCAAAACAACAACAAAAATCATATGACTATGTGTAATATACATATTCTCTTCACAAAAACAAAGAAAAGGTCATTGACAGTATCACAAAATTCCAGCATTCAGGGACTTTGCCAGAGATTACCGCAACTTCTTACAATGCTTCAGCACCTATCTAATGAGTGCTCACAAGAAAATTTCTGGAATGTTGTATAAAGCAACTGTGTTTACCTCTGCAGCAAGGGATTTGTGGAGATGTTCACGTTTTAGCGTGACCATATTTGACTTTCAGAAGTTTATCTGAAGAAGGTGCTGTCTTTCCACACTTCCATTTACAGCCAATCCTTGATCTCATTATGCTGTTATAAGAGCGGTCCCTGTCTGGGTGAGTAACTTCCTCAAGTTGAGTTTTATTACAATACTTTTGTTTTTTTGGCCAGGCACAGTGTGGCTCACGCCTGTAATCCCAGCACTTTGAGAGGCCAAGTCTGGAGAACTGCTTGAGTCCAGGAGTTCAAGACCAGGACAGGCAATGTAGTGAGACCCCGTCTCTATTAAAAAAAAAAAAAGAAAGAAAAAAAGAAGAAAAAAACTTCTAGTTTTATTCACAGTCACCATGAAAAATAGCCACAGGAAGTTCCTTATGGTATTTTAATAGTATATTGTCATTTTCCATTTTGTAGTCTTGAATTGAAAATGAGTGACAAAAATTTTTCTTAAAATTCAGTGCTAGGAAAAGTTTTTCTTCCTTTGAGAAACTATCAGCCTCTTTTGAAAATGACAGTTAGTAAGTGGTTAGGACACCTGGCTCTCAGCAAGCTCAGTGTTTTAATTTGTTGCCCAATAGTATGTTTACTGTTACCTGTATGCTTTTCCGGGAATCCCATTTTACACTAAAAATACCTACACTTTGAAGTTATTTATTTTCAAAATGTACTGTTCTGTCTTTTAAAGACGTTCAACTCCCTTCTCAATGAGGTGGTGGTATAAGGAAACATAAATAACAAGGAAAGGGACCTGGACTGGGAACAAAGGCTCCATGGACTCCAGTGGAGTTCCCCATGAGAATTAAGGCCTGGAATACTTTTTTCATTTCTGATTGAATGCAACTTTGGGAAAGTTAGCTGGGAGCTCTACCCTAGGGAGATGTCACTGCTAATAAAATTGTAAGGAATTGGCTAATTCATCGTTTTCACCACACTTGTGTTACAGCTTTATGTACCAAAGTTGTCTTTTTTAGACGGACTAGAGAAGAAATAGGGTCAAAAGCATCTATTGAACATTTTTTTTTTTTTTTTTTTGAGACAGAGTTTCGCTCTTGTTGCCCAGGCTGGAGTGCAATGGCGAGATCTTGGCTCACTGCAACCTCCGCCTCCTAGGTTCAAGTGATTCTCCCGCCTCAGCCTCCCCAGTAGCTGGGATTACAGGCATGCGCCACCAGGCCCAGCTAATTTTTGTATTTTCAGTAGACACGGGGTTTTTCCACCTTGGTCAGGCTGCTCTCGAACTTTCAGCCTCAGGTGATCTGCCTGCCTCGGCCTCCCGAAGTGCTGGAATTACAGATGTGAGCCACCATGCCTGGCCAATCATTTATTTTATGTATAAGTGAAATTCGTTCACAGAGAAACTTTAGTCATTCCTGATGGCAAAACTTCATGTGGGAAAACATTTTAAAATATTAGAATGGGTTCTGTTACTTATATGGCTCGAAATTCAAAAAAAGTACAAAACTGTATTTACTAACAAGTTTCTCTTCAAATGGTGCCCTTTATCCAACTCCCATCTCAAGACACAACCAATATTATCTGCTTCTGGTATATCTCTTCAGATATTTTATGGGTTTTTGTTTTGTTTCCTTTTGACACAGGGTCTTGCTCTGTCACCAGATTGCAATGCAGTGGCACAATCATGGCTCATGGTAGCCTCAACCGCTTGGACTCAAGCCATCCTCCCACCTCAGCCTCCAGAGTAGCTGGGACTACAGGCACATGCCAGCATGCCTAGCTAATTTTTGTATTTTTTATAGAGACAGGGTCTAAGTTGTCCAGGCTGGTCTCAAACTCTTGGGCTCAAGTGATCCTCCCCCTTAGACTTCCCAAAAAGCTGGGATTAAAGGTGCAAGCTACCATGCCTGGAGGCTTATGCTTATTTCATGCTTATACAAACATATCTATATAAGTATCCATACAAGTGTGTATCATTTCCTCCTTTTTAGTAGAAATTGTAGCATACTATTAGGTAATTGTTTTGTGTTAAAAAATGCACATGATATATATTGAAGATCATCTCATAATAGTACAAAGAGCTTTCTCATTCTTTTTAAAAGCTTTCATAAGATTTCATTTTATGCCTGTATCATGATTTACCAGTCCTTTACTAAAGAATATTTGTATTTTAAAAAATATTTTATTATAAACAACGCTGAAATAAACAAGGTTGTAGAAACATATCATTTCTCATGTGCGTTGTAAGATAAACTCTTTTTTTTTTTTTTTTTTTGAGACAGTCGTGCTGTGTTGCCCAGGCTGGTGTGCAGTGTCACAGTCTCGGCTCACTGCAAACTCTGCTTCCTAGGTTCAAGCGATTCTCCTGCCTTGGCCTCCCAAGTAGCTGGGATTACAGGTGCCTGCTGTCGTGCTGGGCTAATTTTTGTATTTTTAGTTGAGATGGGGTTTCACCATGTTGGCCAGGCTGGTCTCGAACTCCTGACCTCAGGTGATCTGCCCGACTGGGCCTCCCAAAGGGCTGGGATTGCAGGCGTGAGTCACCGTGCCACCACGCAGGGCCAAGATAAACTCTTACATGTTTATTTGCAATATTGTAGGTATCCTGACCTAACCCCTATGGAGGTCATTATAATTTACATTAATATTTTCATTGTGACTGCTTGTCTATATGTTTACTAACACTGTGGTTATCAAACTTTCTAATCTTTGACAATCTGATAAGTGAAAAAATGGTTTCTCAATATAGTTTTAATTTGCATTTTCTCATGGAGGAGAAAAAATTGTGTTTTTTTTTGTTTTTGTTTTTTTTTTTAGGATAAAGGGCCACAAAGTTATGTGAGTTATTATTTTATCCTTAATATTGTTCCTGGAGTCTGTAGCAGGTCAGCATCAGAGTTCAGAGATCAGGAACATGGCAACATGCCCAGAACCAAGATGAAAAGAGAAGCCAATAGGCCCCATTTCATGAATATTTGCCTTGAGGAGTCCCTGAAGATGTCCCTAGAAGTTAACTTCTGTTTTTACGTGGAGACAATTAGAAGTTAAGTTTCAGATTCCCCAGTGCCTGCAAAAGTAGCTCTAATTACTTAGCAGAGGACAGTATTTTTCCCTCTTCAAACCATCTGATACAAAAATGAAGTAAAACTGGTTCTATATTTATAGATATAACTAAGCCACACAATAGGATTGTGGGGGTTAGACCAAATCATCCAGGTCACTTCAGGGTTACAAAGATTAAATGATATGTTTAACACAAGAAGTATTTTGCTTAGGGATGGAGGCTTGCTGCTAATTAGCATAATTGCCTCGTGACTTGCAGAAACTATGTCAGCGTTTTGTTTTGTTTCTGTGTGCTTTTTCATAGGGAGAATCATCTGGCGGTGTTTAATACTATATCTATTTAAAATTAATCACATGCCTTTCCTAACAACAGGGATCATGTTAGTTGCATCTATCTTTATAACAGCGATTTCAAAAGCAAGCGAGAAGTGTCATTATGTAATGGAATTAAGAAAGGAGATTAGGAGTTAGGCTTGCCCTCACTGCCTGTGTGACCTTACGCTAGTCACTTGACCTTTCTGAGCTTCAATTCGTCATTTGAATAATGGAGATAATCTGACCTTTATACCCCTGGGTTTTGTAGTTAGGAACTAATGGATCATTGTACATGTGAAAAGGCTTTACAACTATCAACGGCAAGACATCTGTCAGTTATTCTAATATTCATGGTATAGAAAACTGTGAAATACACTGTCTTTAGGTTTATTCTCCAAAAACGTTCACTTCTCTTTAAAAGCTTTTAGCAAACTACAATCCAGGTAATTAAGAAGAAATATGAAAAATTTGTTCTCAGGTTGTCTGACATTTCATGGTTCAGTAATGTTACATCTCTCACAGGCAGAATAGCATCTTCGGACAAGTTTTCTATTAAAAATATGTTTTACAGAAGAAAATATTTCACGGGCCTGAAAGACAGCTGTGGATGAAACTCGCTCAGTTTAGCAAACAGCGAGGACTATGTTTGCGTTTAGAGAAAAGTGGGTCGGGCCTAGTTTCTCTCCCTGGGGTTCTAGACTCCTTTCCACGTTGTATCTGAAGCTCTAACAGCTGGGAAGCTCCTTTCTTTAACCTTTATTACACACTTGCTAGTAAACTTGCTAGAAGCATGAAGAGAATACAGACTGCGAATCAGCCCTTCTAAGAGATAATCACGACTCCTTCCTTGCAAGTCTCCGCCCTAATAATTCTGCAACCGTCCCACCTTCTATCCGCCCCGCGGTGCGAGGCCCCTCGGCCTGCAGGTGGCCAGAGGAAAGCAGGAGGCAGATGCCCCACCTACCCCGGCCCGGCCTGGGCCCCAGCGCTGGGTGCGGCGGAGCCCCGGGCTCCTGCGGGGACGAGTGTGGTCCCGGGACGCGCGGTGCAGCCAGGTGCGCAGGCGGCAGTGGCAGCCGCGGCGCTCCGCGTCGCACGTGGCAACAGGTGCAGCGCTGTCCCGGCCTGGCGCCGCGGGGCGTGGGGCGCGTCCGCACTTAGCCCGGGAGCGCGCGGAGCGTCGGGATTGGGACCCGGGAGCGCGCGCTGAGGGCGGGAGCGGCCAGCCGGAGTCCAGCGCCCCAAGGTACGGCCTCGCACGTCATTCAGGTTCCCGGGACGGCCGCTCCCTGGGGCGGCGGCTGGCCTTGGTCTCCCGCCGCGAGCCGCTGGAGGGGAGCCTTCGGAGGGAGCCGCCGCGGGTTGGGGCGGGAGGCCGGAGTTCGGCTATTTACAAGTTTCCCGAACTCCCCGCCCTGTTCCACCCCCTGGCGGCCCCGGAGGCGGGGAGGCGGGGAGGCCGGGGCTCCGGGTCCCTCCTGGTAGCCGTCGCAGGGCTGGGGTGGTGCCGCGCCGCGCGCCCCCAGGTGCAGACGCCGCCCCCCAGACCTCCGGGGCGGGTCCGCGGCGACCCCGCCAGCGGTCCAAAGGGCGCCCGCGCTCCCCGCCGCTGCGTCTCTGCTCCCGGAGCGCTTGAAGGAGCTGCGGGTAAGTGCGGGCTGGGGACTGTTCCCGCTGCCCCGCGGCCGGGGTGGAGAGGGGACAGGCGAGCGCGCCGCTCAGGGTGACGGGACCGGTCCCCGGGGAGGGCGCCGCTCAGGGTGACGGGACCGGTCCCCGGGGAGGGGAGGGGGCGTTCCGGGAGCTTGGGGGCTGAAGCTGGGGCGGGGAGGGAAGGGGGTGGCAGTGCCGGCGGAGCGGAGGCGGGTCTCACGTGGGCCAGCGCGGAGCCTGCGGAAGGGACGGATGCGGATCTCGTTGCTGTCACCTTGAAAGTGACCGAGGAGCTTGACGGTGCACTCCTTACGCCGCCCACCCGGGCCCGGCGGTCCCAGCCTTCTCACTGGGTCCCTTCTCAGCGGAAGCAAGCGGGGCCGAGAAAGCGGGTTGAATGGGGTTGCTGCAGGTCCCAAGACCCCTCGCCGCGCCTCGCTACTTTCTGCAGCTCGTTTGCACTTTTCACGCTCTAGAAAAATCCACTCTTAATTAAGGTGACCTTATTGGTTACTCTGTAGCACTTAGTAGACTTAGGTGTTTACTGACGAACCTTTTTCTTTTTTGAAGACGTACTCCTTTCTACCAAGTTGTTTGTTGATTTTGACTTGGAGTAATTTGGGCCTAGGAAGGAAGAGGTTAATTCTTCATTTAGCCTGCGTAGTTACACATACTCTGTTAAAGACTGTTTATTGGAAATAGTGTTCTAAGAAAGGAAATCCAGTGTGTTTTGTTTGTTTCAATGAAACCAAAGTCTTAGGCAAAACGGTGGGTGAAAGCGTTCAAGTTTTACCAGGTGCAGGTGATTAGAAGTCAATCATCACTAAATCACAGCGCTGGGGCTGGAGGGTGGGAGTGGGGGTGTTAGGATTGGATTTCAGAAGGAAGGGAGGCAATGCAGGAGGGAGGGGATTAAAAAAGAGAGTCATTACTTCCTGGGAACCAGTGACCTCTTTAAGGAGGCTGTATAGAAGATAACAGTGCATGGATAACTTTAAAAGGAATTTAATAAACAGAATTGCAATTCTGTAGACAAGTTTCTTTTTCAGAGATGATTAGGGCAGGAAATGGACAATTTAAATTAAAATGGTGATATCCTGTTAGTACAGTGCTTTACAGTGTAGAAAGTGCTGTTACAGATTTTTTTTTTCCTTAGGCAGTATATTTCATTAGGAAAGCTATACAAAGAAAACATTAGAACTACATGCTTGTCCTTAAAACCAAAACTAAAATCCTTAGAAGTGGAATTTAGTTTAAAATAATATGTAGTTATTTATGTAGCTTGCACCAACTTTTTTCACCTATTCTTTATCAGGTTTATGAAGAGAAAATAGTTTTTGGTAGATCTGCTTGGTAGAAAATCATGCTTGGAACAAAGCCTTTTAATTATATGTCAATAAGTCAAGGTTACATTTTGGAGTATAATAGGGTAATAAAATTCTAGATAAATACCTTATAATTTTTGGAAACTAACCTGTAGTTATTAGACTCAAGCATTTAAAAAGCCTGTTACTTAATAGCGCTGGTCTGTTAACCTTGTTTGTTTTGATTTCAAAAGTAATCCATGCTTGCTGTATAAAAATAGGTAGATTGGCCGGGGCGCCGGTGCGCTCAAGCCTGTTAATCCCAGCCACTTTGCGGAGGCCAAGACGGGCCGGCATCCGAGGTCAGGGAGATCGAGCACCATCCTGCCGCTAACACGCGGAAACCCCCGTCTGCTACTAAACAATACAAAAAACTAGCGAGGCGAGTGGCGGGCCGCCTGTTAGTCCCAACGCTACCTCGGCGAGGTTCTGAGCAGCGAGCTGAGAATGGCATAAACCCAGGCAGCGCGCGAGGCTTGCAGTTGAGCGGAGATCCGGCACCTGTACTCCGCCCTGCCGGCTCGACAGACGAGACTCCGTCTCAAAAAAAAAAAAAAAAAATAAAAAAAAAAAAAAAAAAAAAATAGGTAGATTGAGAAAAGTGAGTTAAGCAATTTCATCAAAGAGAATCACAGTTAATATTTCAGAAAATACTTGTTAATCTATAGAAAATATTTTTTTACAGTTATATAGTTTACCTAAATATACTATTGCATGCTAGGTTTTTTGCTGCTTAATATATCATGAAAATTTTCCATGTCATTAAATCTTCAAAATCTTCGTGGTTACTTAATATTACATTACATAGATGTATCAAACTGTTTTTCATTTATTTCCACTTACTATTACTAAATATACTTTTGCAACAAATACCTTTTCAAAACTTTATATGTGCAAGGTTAATATCCTTAGATCTAGCCCTTGAAATACAGTTGTTAGTTGGAAGATCTCCTCATACATATTGATCATTTGCTTTCCAAAAAATGTTTAACCAAATTATGTTCCCACCAGCACTCTAAGAATACTGGTGTTACCATATTCTTGTCGTCATGGAGAATCATCCTTAAAAGGAAAAAAAAAATTCTTCCCAGTTTTGTAGGTGAACAGTGCTTTCTCTATATTTCAACTTTGATTACAGATGATTTGAACACCAAAGAAATCTAGTTGTTTTCCATTTTGAAATTTAACATAATGCCAGATTTTTCTCCTGGGATATTAGTTTTTTCCATTAATTCATAGGAACCTTTTATGGATTGATAGTAAATCTTTGCCATTCATATTGCAGATACTTTTCCCTTTTATCTTTGCTCTATATATTTACAGTGTTTTGACAAACACAAGTTTCTTTAATGTTGATAAATGTGTTGACTATCTCAAAACAGAATTTTTAACACTTCTAAATCTTAGCTTCAGAACTATATGTGACTGGTAGAAGATTTTAAAAAAATTTTCCAGCCGGGTGCAGTGGCTCACACCTCTAATCCCAGCACTTTGGGAGGCCGAGGCGGGTGGATCACAAGGTCAGGGGTTCGAGACCAGCCTGGGCAACATGGTGAAACCCCGTCTCTACTAAAGATACAAAAATTTAGCTGGGTGTGGTGGTGTGCACCTGTAATCTCAGCTACTTGGGAGGCTGAGGCAGGAGAATCGCTTGAACCTGGGAGGCGGAGGCTGCAGTGAGCCGAGATCACTCCAGTGCACTCCAGCCTGGGTGACAGGTCAAAACTCTGTCTCAAAAAAAAAAAAAGAATAAAAGAAAATAGAAAACAAATCCCCCAAATTCTGAATTAGAATCTTTTCAAATTCATTACAAGAACTTCCATATCCTGGAGTAGAGACTGTTGCAAAACTAATTGCATTTGTTGATGAGAAACCATTGGACTTGGTATATACTATTAGGAACAGCATCCTTTGAAATCAGAGCAGAAAGTTTTAAATCCCAAAGATTGAATGTTTTCAGATCTGTTATTCTGTGATTATACAAAGTAGGCTCACACTCCATTTATTTTCAGTAATCTATTTGTAGTATTTTGCTAGATTCTTCTTTTTATAGTCATTATTGTGGTTTCATACGGACTTGTTGATAATGAGTCTTGTCTTGATGTCCAGACAAATGTACTGTATATGTAGTTTAAAAATTTCCTGGATTAATTTCCAACACTGCTACTCAGCAAACTATTTATTTGAGGGGGGGGAAACACATCCTCCTGATTTCTCAAAGTTGAGTTCTTTGTCTGTGTTGTGAAAGCTTAAATACACCCTGAAAGGCCTCACTGAAAGAAGTGTGTTCTCTATCAGAGCCTGAGTCCCTTTTATTTCCCAAGCTTCCAGCATAAGAGTAAGCAATAGGACCGTATGTGAGCCATAAGGATGAAATTGGAGTTCAGGGTCTTTGTGCTTAGGGGCACTTAAAAATGACCTCAGTCTTTCTCTGGAGGAAGGCAGGCCCCGGAGGAAGGCGACCACTTAGCAGTGGGTACAGTGGTGACTGTGGCCTCTTGAGGAGGATGAGTGATCCCACCCTGCAGGAAATGAAGGCCTAGATGGGATGGTATGAACTTAGCTAGCTTGAAATCTGGCCCCAAAAAGCCTCCTCTGACCAGGAAGTCTCTGTACCTGGTTTAGGATGGTCCAGTATAACCAGGAGTTGAGTTTGACTTGTAATATCTTCTTATTTTATTATTTTATTTTATTTTATTTATTTTATTTTATTTTTTGAGACAGAATATTGCTCTGTCACCCAGACTGGAATATAATATGATCATAGCTTACTGCAGCCTTCGCGTCCCAGGCTCAAGTGATCCTCCCACCTCTGCCTCCTGAGCATCTGGGACTACAGGTATGTGCCATCATGCCTGGCTAATTTTTGTATTTTTTTGTAGAGACAAAGTTTCGTCGTGTTGCCCAGGCTGGATTTGAAATCTGGGCTTGAGCAAATCCTGCCACTTCAGCCTCCCATAGTGCTAGGATTATAGGCATGAGCCACCGCCCCCAACCTAAACATTTCTTTCTTTCTTTCTTTCTTTTTTTTTTTTTTATTGAGATGGAGTCTTACTCTGTCACCCAGGTTGGAGGTGCAGTGGTGCGATCTCGGCTGACTGCAACCCCCACCTCCCAGGTTCAAGTGATTCTCCTGCCTCAGCCTCCTGAGTAGCTGGGATTACATGTGTGCGCCACCTTGCCTGGCTAATTTTTGTATTTTTAGTAGAGACAGGGTTTCACCATGTTGGCCAAGCTGGTCTCGAACTCCTGACCTCAGGTGATTGCCTATCTCAGCGTCCCAAAGTGCTGGGATTACAAGTGTGAGCCACTGTGTCTGGCCTAAAAGTCCGGCCTTAAAATTTATTTCTAAACCAATTTTCTATAGATGATTGCCCTGATGATGGTTATTTATTTATTTTCTTAGAGAAAAATCCCTCAGTAATCTTTGAAATTACTCTTGGATATGGGGCAGTTTTCCATCATGACATTAGTGCATGACTTTTTCATGTTCACTTGGCCTTAGATAGTAAAAAAGACTGCCATTTTGGAGATGACAAATTTGGGGGCTCTTTGCCATGTGGATACACAGGATAAAACTTCATTTTCATACTCTATAAGCAGATTGGCAACTTGTGATTGCCCTGATACATAAATGTTGCACAATCAAGGAAGAAAGGGTGGGTTTTCTGAACAAATTTTGAGTGTAAACAAGGTCGAACTTGGAAGTGCTTCACTTAAGTAAATAGCTTTCAGCTACTTCAGAAGTACGTATTTGCATATAAATCTTGATTACAAAATAACTTTGTTCATTAAAGCTTAGACTTTAAGCTGTATATTGTAAAGTAATAAAAATGTATTTATTCAAAGGTAAACTGCATTTAAATCTTGCTAGCAGGCCCCTGTCTAAATTAAGAATGTTCTTGCCTGCACACTAGTTACATATTTTCATTCTAACCTAGAAACTTTAGTTTTGAAATTGTAAAATTAAGTAAAGATAATCTTAAGGTCACTTCAGGTTTCTCATGAGGAAACATGTTTACTTTTGGAGTGGCATTGATGAGAATCTTTTTGAGCAGTGAAAGGTGATGAAGTGCAGGTCCTGAGTTTCTCAGACTAGCTGGGAAGGGCAAAGGGTTGCAAGGAGGCCGCACCTCCTGGGAGTGGAGTTTGCCCTGAAATTGCACTGATTTCAGATTTCAGTGAGGTTGTGTGGAGTGGAAAGGGAGGCTTGACAAGCTCGTAGGTTTTCCTTAGACTTTAAGCTCCATACTGAAGAGTAATAAAAATGTATTTATTTTAAAATGAGCTACATTTAAGCCTTGCTAGCAGACCCATATCTAAATTAAGTATGTTCTTGGGGCTGGGCATGGTGGCTCATGCCTGTAATCCCAGCACTTTGGGAGGCCAAGCTGAGTGGATCACTTGAGGTCAGGAATTCTAGACTACCCTAGCCAACATGGTGAAACCCCATCTCTACTACAAATACGAAAAATTAGCTGGGTGTGGTCACAGGTGCCTGTAATCCCAGCCACTGGGGAGGCCAAGGCAGGAGAATTGCTTGAACCCAATTCTCCTGGAGGTTGCAGCGAGCCGAGATCACACCAGTGCCCTCCAGCCTGGCCAACAGAGTGAGACCCTCTCAAAAAAAAAAAAAAAAAATGTTCTTGGGCCTGGCTCAGTGGCTTACACTTCTAATCCCAGCAATTTGGGAGGCCAAGACAGGTGGATCCCCTGAGGTCAGGAATTTGAGACCAGCTTGGCTAACATGGTGAAACCCCATCTCTATTAAAAATACAAAAGTAGCTGGTGTAGTGGCGGGCACGCCTGTATCCCAGCTACATGGGAGACTGAGGCAAGAGAATCACTTGAGCCAGGGAGGTGGAGGTTGCAATGAGCTGAGATCACACCATTGCCCTCCAGCCTGGGTGACAGAGTGAGACTCTGTCTAAAAAGAAAAAAGAATATTCTTGTATACATATTAGTTACATGAATAAAAGTAAGAAAAACCACACATTTTAGCCTGATTCTAACCTAGAAGCTTTATTGGTAGGACACAGTGTGAACACAGCTAAAGGGAAGAACAGACTAGGAACAGATCAGTCTTTCAGGTAAGATGTATTGGAAGAGGTTTTTAAACCATTAAATGACCTTATTCTTTTAAATGCAGAAATGTGTGCCTTATAAGTAAATTGTGTCTTAAGCTTCATGCAGAAGAAAATTAGTATTTACATTTGAGGACTAATCAAATATAATTATTCTGATCTTCTGTTAACTAAAACATTGAAGGAGATTTTGTGTCCTAAAATGACATTGAGAAGGGAATCTTGAGAAAGACTCATACTTACCAGAAGAGTAGGAGGAAGAGGCATAACATGCATTCTCGTGTAAATAATGTTTGTGACAGTGTTCATTAAGTCTTGACTGTTGGATAGTTAGCTTATCTTCTGTGCTTTTTGTACATGGGAAACGTGGTAATACTTAACTGAAGCATTATTTACATTCTACCAATCTGGATGAAAAGAATCAATATTTCTTCACCTTATTTCAGATAAGCAGTTCATATGAAGTGTTCAGCAGTGTTCAGTGACAAATTAGAGATTTATTTTCCTTTGTGTTCATTTTGTAGATTTTTGAATGATTGTTAGCAGTGAATGATAAGTTGAAACTGCATGTCCTCTTAAAACATAGTTTACTTGGCTAGCTTTATGGAACAAAAATAGAACCCAGCACACAGATATGAGCAGTTTCTGAGATGACATTGAAACATAGACCTACCCCCCTTCCCCTGACCCCTGTGTCAAGGTGGTTGAGTCATATTTCCCAGAATTCTGATTAAATCACCTTGCACTATTAAAATCTTATTTCTTGTTATACAGTAAACTGCTACACTGTCATTATTTCATTGATAGTCAAATTACAGAATTGAACCATATTTGTTTATTACTGTGACCCTAACCCAATAGGCTTTAACTGAAGTGAGGATTGCAGAAGTCCTTCTTGCCGGTGGTCAGGATAGGGTGGAGCGATATTGGAGAACGAGAAATGGATTTAAAAGGGCTGAGCCATGCCAGGACCTATCTACCAAGAAAAATTCACTTGTTTTATTAGATCCCCAGTCTAGGCCCCACATACAGAACCAAGTCATTTATACATAGTGTGTGGTTAGGCTTATATTTTCATGTCAAATGATAAATAAAAAGCATGAGCAAAAATGCTTGCTGTTAGAATATTATATTTGATTTTCTTTTTTCTTTTATCTTTTTTTTTTGAGACGGACCTTTGGTCTTCTTGCCCAGGCTGGAGTGCAGTGGCACGATCTTGGCTCACTGCAGTCTCTGCTTTCCAGGTCAAGCGATTCTCTTGCCTCAGCCTCCTGAGTAGCTGGGGATACAGGAATGCGCCACCATGCCTGTCTAATTTTGTATTTTTAGTAGAGACAAGGTTTCACCATGTTGGTCAGGCTGGTCTCGAACTCCTGACCTCAGGTAATCCACCCTCCTTGGCCTCCCGAAGTGCTGGGACTACAGACGTGAGCCTCTGTGCCCGGTGTGTGTTTGGTTTTCATCAGCCTCAGCCATTTTTGAACGCTTTCTATGGGCCAAACACTGTGAGGTAGAAGACAAAAAAAAGAATTTGGCCTCTTTTCTTGGAGGAGTCAGAGAAACCCCAATCATTGGGAAAAGTGCAGTTTTGGAAATGTTAGTAAGTATTCGTGTTGCTTGAAATATTCTCCCAGGTTGTTAACATTGGGCCCTGCCTTGAAAATTCCACCTGCTGTCTTGACCAAAGTTTGGTCACATAGGCTGTGTTAACATTCTTGGTTATATAAAATATCCTTATCCTTAATCATGCTTACCCTTTTCCTTTTCACCAAAAGGATTGAGAAGGATAATATTTTCTGTTTAATGTTAAAAAATTGTTTTGCTTTCTGATTTTTTTTTTTTTTTTCGGAGACAGAGTCTTGCTCTGTCACAGGCTGGAGGGCAGTGGTGCAATCTCGGCTCACTGCAACCTCCGCCTCCCGGGTTTAAGCGATTCTCATGCCACAGCCTTTTGAGTATTTGGGACTACAGGTGTGTGCCACTATGTCCGGATGATTTTTGTGTTTTTGGTAGAGACAGGGTTTCCCCATGTTGGCCAGGCTGGTGGCGATCTCCTGGCCTCAAGCGATCTGCCCACCTCAGCCTCCGAAAGTGCTGGGATTACAGGCATAAGCCTCTGTGCCCAGCCTTGTGATGTTGCTTTATAGTGTTTTTAATGGCACCTGTGCAAAGGGGTTTACTTACTCTTAGTTTGAATTTGAAAGAGTAGGGTCAGTCAATGAAAAGGAGGTAAGAAAATCCTGCATTTCTGTTTCTGTGAGGAAACCTAAACCATTTTATATTGCAGATAATACTATTTTGTTGGAAAGTACTGGTTATAGCTTATTAAGCTGAACATTTAAAAATGTATAACCTTGTAGATATATAATCAAATCAAAAGGATTTTCTCCTTATATAGTGTCAGTTGTTTTGATCTTCAATGAGTAGCCCTCCATCCTTCAGTGCTAGGGACTGCTTTTCTTCTCTCCTTCTTCCTGTTTTTATTGAATTTGGAATATTAAAACAAATAGAGGTATTTTACCATTTAGCTAGATTTTGCCCACCATGACATCCATTATGATACCCTGGGGACATACTTTATTATAGCATTGGAAAAGTGTTATGAGTATCAAGAACGTTTGGTGCAATAATGTCATAGAGAGTGCACAGACTT
>NW_016804209.1:2436120-2440622 GCF_001698545.2 Rhinopithecus bieti | reverse complement strand
TGGGGGGTAGTACCTTGTCTCCTGGGGTTATTCTGATACAGGTGCCAGGTATATAGAAGATGATCAGTTGGTGCTAATAACCATCCTTTGTCTCTAGTTCTAAATCTTCTGATTCATAGATAGGTGTTTCATTTAGTTTCTGCAGCTTAGCCTTGGTGGAGGTGTTGCTTGGATCTGCTGGTGCTGTCTGTTGGGAGTTAAATTCTAGGCTCAGGAGGCTGATAACTTTCCCTCTTCCTTAGGAAGAATAAATTTGTACCAAACATTGGAGATTGTTTATTCTCAGACTCCAGCTTTGTCACCTCTTGTTTTTCTTGAAAGTTTAAGTCTAGTGAGCTGCTGATACTCCATTTGAACTGTATTTTCAAAAAATTAAAGCAGATACTTTTATCTTTGGTAAAGTCTGTAAATTGTGTTGCCCATTTGCTATCAATCAGCACGGTCAAAAAACAAGTGAGTCATCACTTTGAACTTATCTTGCACTTGTGGATATTACAGTACTAACGTTCCCTGTTCCAATTTTTCACCTGTAACATAGTCCAGGGTATTTGTATTTTAGAGTTTCAGTTGTAAAATGTTACTATTAATATATAGTACATAAATATAAAAGCAATTCTGTATTTTCATCCTTTAAGCATAGTGAAATATTAATTCCCTGTGTTTGTGGCAAGCACATTCTAAATATGATATTAAGAACTGATCACAATGGCCCTGTGGTTGGGCAGAGCAAATCATGAGTGCTCTCTTTTATACTGAAGGAGACTGGGGACCAGAACTATTTGGATAAATGTTTTATCTTATGGAGAGTAAGTTATGGAACTGGGACTGGACTTGTACCAGTCTGTTTTCCACGCCCAATATGATACTGTTATTTGACTAGTTTTAATGCGAGTGGAAGTAATAAATTTCTGTTGCCAGGTTTTTCTATACTTTGGTGCTGAAATGGGATAAAAGTCGTGCAGCAGTTCCCCCTGCCCCCTGATAGTTTGCTCTGTCACCCAGGTTGGAGTGCAGTGGTGCGATCTGGATCACTGCAACCTCCACCTCCTGGATTCAAGTGATTCTCTTGCCTCAGCCTCCTGGGTAGCTGGGATTACAGGTGCCTGCCACCATGCCTGGCTAATTTTTGTATTTTTAGTAGAGATGGTGTTTCACCATGTAGGCCACTCTGGTCTCGAACTCCTGACTTCAAGTGATCCACCTGCCTTGGCCTCCCAAAGTGCTGGGATTACAGGAGTGAGCCACCGTGCCGGGCCAAGCCATGCAGTAGTTTTGATACGTAAAATTTCAAATGGCATAGCTGAGAATTATGGTTTATTTTCCCATTTTCTAATCACAGAACATAAAACCGAATGTTAAATATTGTAAACCATTAAGATTAGTAGCACAAGTGACAAATTGACAGTTAGAGATCATTACAATCATGTGTTCTACTTACATAGGACTTTATAGCTTTCAGACTGCTTTTTTCAATAAGTCCTAATAGAACTCTATAGAAACAATCATTTGAATAATTAGATTTTTTTGTATCTCATTTTATAGATTAGCAGTCTGAAGTCTTATATGCTGGATAAAAACTAATATTTTTTTTCCTGAAAGTTTTTTTTTTTTTTTTTGAGACGGAGTCTTCCTCTGTCACCCAGGCTGGAGTGCAGCGACGCGATCTCGGCTTACTGCAACCTCTGCCTCTCGGGTTCAAGCAGTTTTCCTGCATCAGCCTCCCAAGTAGCTGGGACTACAGATGTGTGCCATCATGTCCGGCTAATTTTTTGTATTTTTAGTAGAGGCAGGGTTTCACCATGTTAGCCAGGGTGGCCTTGATTTCCTGACCTTGTGATCCACCTGCCTCGACCTCCCGAAGTGCCGGGATTACAGGTGTGAGTCACCATGTCCAGTCGAAACCTTTTTTAAAAGTAGAAATCTTGAATTCTGTTTCCTTATTGTAAGCTACAGAGAGGCAGGTAATTAGTGGAGGAAATGGAGGTAATCCCACATGGAAATGGAAGTAGGAGGTGAGGCCAGTGTCAGAACTGGGAAGGGATGAATGCCCTCACAAAACCACAGTTTCAGCTGAATATCAGTCATGATTTTTAGCCCTAAAAGTCATCGGTTCTCTATTTCCAGATTGTCTTTTAAGGAATATATAGGGTTGGGACTGTACAAGTAGGCCCTGTTTGGAGGTTGGCTCTCCTTGGGCTGCTGCTGTGAGTGAAATGTGTATATACAGTCACCTTCTGTTAAAGAAGTCTTACTGGCCAGCAGAAAGCCTACCATAGGTAATCATTTTCAAGAAAAGAGTGCAGGAAGTCGATGTTTAATAAAGGTTGGGAGGTATAAGGTGAGGTGCCAAATTGCGTAACTATGCACACATAAAGACATTTTCCATTTGGTGTTGGCATGATTCAAATGGAAAATTACTTCCTTTTCAGCAAGTGAACTTTGAAGGAGGATGACAACTCTGAAGTTTCTAAACAAGGAAATGTTCAGGGTCATTTAACACTTTGGGGTAGAGATTTTATATTTCAGCTGTAAACTCTGCTCTGCCCATGCGATCTACCCCCTACGTACCTCAAACAGCCTGTGCTGCCTTTTAGGTATTTAAAAAAAACTGATTGCATATAATTTAAAATCCAAAAGCAGCCGGGTGCAGTAGCTGACACCTGTAATCCCAGCACTTTGGGAGGCCTAGGCGGGTGGATCACCTGAGGTTGGGAGTTGGAGACCAGCCTGACGAACATGGAGAAACCCTGTCTCTACTAGCAATACAGAATTAGCCGGGCGTGGTGGCTCATTCCTGTAATCCCAGGTACTCAGGAGGCCGAGGCAGGAGAATTGCTTGAACCTGGAAGGCAGAGGTTGCAGGGAGCCAAGATCGTGCCATTGCACTCCAGCCTGGGCAACAAGAGTGAAACTCTGTCAAAAAAAACAAACAAACAAAACAGACAACTAAAAGCATGCACGGTCTGTACATCGTATCATTTCTTTAGCGTAACTGTACAGTCTTTGAGAATGCCTTTGATAAGCTCTGGGTATAGATGGTGGTTTTAATTATTGACTTCTGTACAAACAGCTCATTGTATAACAGTAAATACTTTGGGCCCAGTACTATCCTGAAACTTACTGTTTTGTCTCTTGTTTACTGATTTTCATGAAAAAGGTTACTTTCTGATGGAATTTTGAAAATCATCTACAGTATGATGTGGTATCTAAGAGAGCAAGGACTTTATTTTGTTCCTTCCTCTGGGAGGAGTATTTAGAATTGTGCTTTTTATTTTTATTTATTTATTTTTTTTGAGACAGAGTCTTGCTCTGTCGCCCGGGCTGGAGTGCAGTGGCCAGATCTCAGCTCACTGCAAGCTCCGCCTCCCAGGTTTACGCCATTCTCCTGGCTCAGCCTCCCGAGTAGCTGGGACTACAGGCGCCCGCCACCTCGCCCAGCTAGTTTTTTGTATTTTTTAGTAGAGGCAGGGTTTCACCGCGTTAGCCAGGATGGTCTCGATCTCCTGACCTCGTGATCCGCCCGTCTCGGCCTCCCAAAGTGCTGGGATTACAGGCTTGAGCCACTGTGCCCGGCCATGTGCTTTTTATTTTTGTTCAATGCACTTGCTGAAGGAATGTTGACTTAGATTGAGAAATATAGTTGAGAGTCTCAGAAGTCCGTTGGGTTAGGACTGCAGGCAACTGGCACATGATCCTTCCTGACCTGCTTTTCAAGGTAGTTGTTTAGTGTGTGGCTGTTGTACCCTACTGGGTTGTGACCAGAGACCTACTTCTGTAGAAGGGTCTAGATGAGTATGTTCAGCATGTAACAGTAAAAGATGAAATTCTGAGTAAAGAGACAAAAATGGTAACTAGTAGCTGTCAACATTTAAGGATTTCAGTTGGGTAGGAAGGATTAGTTGGCAAGCAGATTACAGAAAAAGAATGTGGAAAAAAAAAGAATGCGGCCGGGCGCGGTGGCTCAAGCCTGTAATCCCAGCACTTTGGGAGGCCGAGACGGGCGGATCACGAGGTCAGGAGATCGAGACCATCCTGGCTAACATGGTGAAACCCCATCTCTACTAAAAAAAAAAAAAAAAAAAAAAAAATAGCCGGGCGAGGTGGCGGGCGCCTGTAGTCCCAGCTACCTGGAAGGCTGAGGCAGGAGAATGGCGTAAACCCGGGAGGTGGAGCTTGCAGTGAGCTGAGATCCGGCCACTGCACTCCAGCCTGGGCGACAGAGCCAGACTCCGTCTCAAAAACAAAAAAAAAGCGGAAAAAAATTTGTAGATTCCAATAAGAATTCATAAATATGTTTCAGAATGCACACTGCTGTTCACTACCACGTGATCTTTGAAACAGTGTTTGAGATAAAATTAAGTATCATGAAATGCAGTGCACCTGACTTAAATGTGCAATTATATGAGTTTTGACAAATACACATTGGTGTAACCATCACACCAATCAAGATACAGAATGTGTCCATCACCCACACAGAATGCCTTTTTTTTTTTTTTTTTTTT
>NW_016804209.1:2414174-2436065 GCF_001698545.2 Rhinopithecus bieti | reverse complement strand
GGTGGCGGGCGCCTGTAGTCCCAGCTACCGGGAAGCTGAGGCAGGAGAATGGCGAACCCGGGAGGCAGAGCTGGCAGTGAGCCGAGATCAGGCCACTGCAATCCAGCCTGGGCGACAGAGCCAGACTCCGTCTCAAAACAAAAAAAAAGCGGAAAAAAATTTGTAGATTCCAATAAGAATTCATAAATATGTTTCAGAATGCACACTGCTGTTCACTACCACGTGATCTTTGAAACAGTGTTTGAGATAAAATTAAGTATCATGAAATGCAGTGCACCTGACTTAAATGTGCAATTATATGAGTTTTGACAAATACACATTGGTGTAACCATCACACCAATCAAGATACAGAATGTGTCCATCACCCACACAGAATGCCTTTTTTTTTTTTTTTTTTTTTGAGATGGGGTTTTGCTCTTGTTGCCCAGGCTGGAGTGCTATGGTGCAATCTCGGCTCACTGCAAACTCTGCCTCCCGGATTCAAGCCATTCTCCTGGCTCAGCCTCATGAGTAGCTGGGATTACAGGCACCCGCCACCATGCCCAGCTAATTTTTTGTGTTTTTGTAGTGATGGGCTTTCACCATGTTGACCAGGCTGGTCTTGAACTCCTGACCTCAGGTGATCTGCCCGCCTCGGCCTCCAAAAGTGCTGGGATTACAGGCGTGAGCTACCCAGCCCAGCCAGAAAGTCTTCTTGACTGGATGAATAAGCCATTGAGCTTTGGTTGTCAGAAAAGTGAGGATGATAATAAGGCTTGTTTTACAAGCTTCTTGATGTAACAGTAGCAACGTACAATTGTGTGAGAAATTTTCAAAAATTTTATGTAACTGTAAAACAGCCCGATGAGATGGATTGTGGAATCAGTTTTTATCCATGAGGAAAATGAGGCAAGAATGTTTTTGGCTTGTAACAGGTAACCCAGTTCCTGGTTCAGTTTGGGAGCTCCTTGATAAAAGTATGCTCCCCATGTCAGCTGGCTATAGGGTCCATATTTAGGTCCATAGCTATGCAGACCTAGCAGGTGTTTAGGTGATTTGATTATTGTGAGAAGGAGGGTGGAAATAGATCAAGAGTACACATTGGAGTAGAGTTTAAGGTCCATTGCTGCTATTTACTAACTGTTTTGAGCAAGGTACTCACCTTCCGGAAAGATCAGGTTTAGCATCTCAAAGGAGGAGGGATGGGGGAATGTGACTGTCATGTGACCTGTCTGTCCCATGGGACTGTCTACTGGGAGGACGACTGTGGGAACATTGTGGACTTTGAAGAGCTGTGCACTGATGTCGTCATCTTTACCCATGGTGGAGGCTGTGGCCTGTTCCTCATCCTGGCCTCATACTGTGCTGGCCTGGAGTGGAGCGGTGGAATTGACAGGGTGTCAGGGAGTGGTGGCCCCTCTTTGTCAGTCCTTGGATGTGCGAAACACTGTGTTTACACAGCGCTTTCTCTCACCAGCTCTTCTGATGTTCAGAAGCTTCCGATCGCTTTTCAGCAATGAGGTCAGCCTCACTCTACAATGCTTGTCAAGTGTACTAGGAAAGAGTCTTTTTAAAAAAATTCTACTTTTATTTTCTTTCTGAAATGTATAGCCATGATACAAAACAGTATGTGCTGGTTTGAGGTGGATGAGTTCGTAAGGGATCCGAAGAACTGATGTGCTGTGGCCTGAGCAAAATTCTTTTGTGATAAAGCTCTGCCCCTGCAGTGTGTTAAATGTTGGTTGTTAACATAGCTCCTTAACTCTTAATAGTAAACGTGGAACCCAGCTCCTTCATACCGCTCGGGTGGATCCATTTCTTCCAGCCCCAGCCAGTCTCTCAACTACAGAAGCAGGTGGGACACTTACACATTGTAACCCCAAATGGAACTTTATTTCTTTATAACCCAACTGCCCCACACATCCTCATTTCCCCTCACTTGTAGAGAACATATAATGTGGCAACCTCAAGATAACTCATTGTTTTTTGGTTTCAAACAGTCGCTTGCAGATAAATATCCACTTGAGGATGTTAAGTGTGGTCAGTTCACACTTCCTGAGACTCTTCTCTCCTCTGAAGGATGGATTTCCTCCTTCCTCAGCGGCACACCCACTTCTGAGATGGTGCCTGGGTCCTTGAAGAGTTTTTATCTGAGATGGTGCCTGGGTCCTGGAGGAGCTTTTAGCATATGGCAGGGCGTGAGGGCTGTCTGGTGCCAGACACTGCCTTCCAGACCTCTCTGGCCTCGACGGAAGCAGCTCATCTGGGTTGGTCTTTGGGTCCCTTTGTCCCAGGCTCGTGTGTGTGTTGGTGAATGTGGGCTCTGATGTGGCTTCCATTACAAGAAGGGTCAGAATAGACTGACCCTTCCTGGATGTGTTCTAGGCCGCCTTTTTCTTGTTTTGTTTTTTCCAGAGATGGGGTCTCGCTCTGTCACCCAGGCTGGAGTGCATTGGCATGATGGTGGCTCACTGCAGCCTGTAACTCCTGGGCTCCAGTGATCCTCTGGCGTCCGCATCCTGAGTAGCTGGGACTATGGGCATGTGCCCCCACGGCTGACTAATTTTTAAATTTTTTAGGGACAGGGTCGCACTGTGTTGCCCAGGCTGGTCTTAAACTGGGTTCAATAGATTATTTTGCCTTGGCCTCCCAAAGTGCTGGGATTACAGGCATGACTCACCGTACCCGGCCTTAGGCCTTTGCTGATCCATCGGCCCTCTCAGTACTTCCCTTGGTGTATTTCTTTCTCTTCTGCTGTGTTGGTTTGATCTTTGCAGAGGTGAGAAGCTGCCCTCCAGATCTCACCACTGCCTTTCTCATCTACATCAGAGGTTCCAAGTGTGCATCTGTGACCCTGGGGTGCCTGGTGACAGAATGTTGACTTGGACATGGTGAGATGGAATGAAAATACAATGTACCAGGATTTTCATAAGGCTATATGTATATTACTTAAACTAAAGGAATGTTCTTTATGCCGCAGTTTTGTACCCCCTTCAGTTTTTGTGTTAAAAAATGTCCTTTTATAATGGGTTGGCAGTAGTACAAATTTTGTCTGAAGTGCCCTTCATGGCGAAATTAAAGCCGACATCCCCGTGCTGTCTCTGCAGAGTTTTGGAGTGGGGATGTCCTGTGTCCATAAAATCTGAAAGGCAGAGAAGCATTTCCCTGTCTATGCCTTAGTCTCAGCTCAAGCTTTATCTTCTTCTGGAAGGGACACTTCACTGTTTTCTCCGTATCTGTAACAATGGAGCCTGTTCTCTGGGTCCCTTTAGCGTCCAGTCGCTTCTATCTTTGCAGTTTCTGTAATTATTTCCTTGTCCATTTTTGTCTTCCTGGCTGAACTGTAGGCTCTTTGGAGGCTCTTTAAAGGCTGGGACCATCTTATTGAGCATTGTGTCCTCATCACCTAGCAAAGTAGCTGGCGTGTGATAGAGAACATAGGAATGTTTGTTGCATGAATAAAAGTTCTTATTATAGGTGGGGCGCAGGGGATCACACCTGTAATCCCAGCACTTTGGGAGGCCGAGGCAGGTGGATCACTTGAGGCCAGGAGTTCAAGACCAGGCTGGCCAACATGGTGAAACCCCATTTCTACAAAAAATACAAAAATTAGCCAGGCATGGTGGTGCACACTTACATTCCCAGCTACTCAGGCAGCCAAGGCCCGAGAATCTCTTGAAGCTGGGAGGCGGAGGTTGCAGTGAGCCAGGATTGCGCCACTGTACTCCAGCCTGGGTGACAGAGTAAGACTCTATGTCAAAAGAAAAAGTTCTTCTTGTTATAAAAAGGTCACTCGGTAGCAGGGATAAGGAAGCTGACAGAGTGGTGTGAGAAGTGCCCCCATTGTGTAGCCATGGAATTTCTCTGAGACTGTTCTGTGCACTATTGTATACATTCCTCTTTTTGTAGCCAGTTGGAACTGTGAATATAGTAAAAATTACACAGGGATCATTTCATTCTTGAAAGTCTCTAATATGGTGGCTCATGCCTGTAATCTCAGCACTTTGGGAGGCTGAGGTGGGCAAATCACCTGAGGTCAGGAGTTGGAAACCAGCTTGGTCAACATGGTGAAACTTCATCTCTACTAAAAATAGAAAATTAGCCGGACATGGTAGCGTGCGCCTGTAATCCCAGCCACCTGGGAGGCTGATGCTGGAGAACCGTTTCAATCTGGGAGGTGGAGGTTGCAGGGAGCCGAGATGGCGACATTGCACTCTAGCCTGGGCAACAAGAGTGAAACTCCATCTCAAAAACAAAAACAAAACAGTTGTAAGAAAATTAGCAGGGTTTAGATTGCCAACTAAAACATCTTATATCGATGTCACAGCAGGGAATAGGAGTATTCTCAACTGTAACTGTGGATTCAGTTAAACCACACTGCCATTTTGCCTAAAACAGCTAAGCTATAGGAAGTTAGTATCAAAAGGAGAGATGTTATTTTATTTAACTTAAGATTAAATACTATACAGAGTTGAAATCACTTGGAGAAATGCATGAGTGGATACTGAACTATTTGCTTTTAAAACATTTGGGGGCTGTTGAATTCCACAAATCTCAATTGGGTGAGCATGGGTAGAATATTTCTCTCCCATCTTTCAGTGGAAATCTTCATTGCGTTCATCTCTGCCTTTAAGCTCTGAGTGAGCTTCATGTCATCGGGGCCCACAGGTCTGTGGGAATCGCAGTGGTGGTCTGGGCCTCAGTCACTGGCGTTTGTTGACCACAGCAGAGCCTCAGATTGCCGTTAAGGATGGAGTCTGACTGTTACTGAATTGTTTGTTGAGAAATTACTGCTGGGGGCACTTAGTTGGTGTCTGTCTTGCTTGAGCTTCAGATACCAGTGATTGTAAAGGCCGTCACCAACAGGCTGTCAGACCCTTGGAAGTCAGACTCAAGGACTGTCTTCATGGAGCCTCAGGCTGAGCTGAACACATTAGCCCCAGGAATACAAAGCTAAACAATGTCCAACTTGTGAATTTCCACATTCTTCTCATAGCACAACAGCATGCACATTGCATATCTTTTTATTTAAAAAAAAAATTGCATCATCTCCTCTTCCATGTCTAGTGAGGACAGAGTCTGAGGCCTGGTATGCTCCCTCTTCCTACACTCCCATCTAAGAAAGTCAAAAAGTGGCCAGTCCTGGAGCACTGTGACTTTGTTCTGCTTGTGAGGATAAGAGAGGGAACTTGGCTGGTCCATGTTGTATTCCTTTATTTTCCTGGCACACCGCCACCTTTAGCAGTCTCTGGAAAATTCCAACTCCAGAATGGATAGAATGGAGAGAACACCTCACTCACCTTCACAGCCAGAGACTCCGCTAGGCAGGTGGTGATTGTCAGAGCCAGGACCAGTGAGTGAATCCTCTTTATTTCTTGGAGCTGTAGCTCAGAGTCAAGCCAGGTTGCCTTCTGAAATACAGCGGCCGACATGTTATCCTTATTGTGTTCTTAAGGGTGTTTTTGTTTGTTTGTTTGTGTGTTTTATTTTCTTTTTGAGACAGTTTCACTCTTTTTGCCCAGGTTGGAGTGCAATGGCACAATCTTGGCTCACTGCAAACTCCGCCTCCCAGGTTTAAGCAATTCTCCTGCCTCAGCCTCCTGAACAGCTGGGATTACAGGTGCCCACCACCACACCCGGCTAATTTTTGTATTTTTAATAGAGACGGGTTTCACTATGTTGGCCAGGCTGGTCTCAACCTCCTGACCTCAGGTGATCCGCCCACCTCTGTCTCCCAAAGTGCTAGGATTATAGGTGTGAGCCACCACGCCTGGCCAGGTTTCATAAGGTCTTCATTTAATGTTACCCGTAGAAACCTGGGGATCAAACATTTTTTACACCATAGACTTGCAGGTTCAGAAAAGATGTTACAATTCTTTACAAAATCCAAGTTAGGGATAAAGAAAAGGGATCAATGTTGATGTCATGATGGCCTTGGAGGAAAGGTGTGATATGAAATACATAAATGTATTTTCTCTGAATTTTTGATGTCCTCTCCCATAAAACTTCACTGTTAAAACATTTAAACCTAATTTGAGGGTCTTATGCTTCATTTTAACAGTGAGATGGAAAAACCAATCCAATATTTATCTTGAATGTGTAGTTCTTAAAATTCAAGTTATTATAGTCGTCTTTTGTAGAGGCATAGCAGAAGATAATGTATAGTTTTAGCATCGGGTGTATGTAGTGTTTCTGGTAGACCTTTTCCAATTAGAAATGACATAGTATATGGTTATGTTTATAAATAGCACAAGGGAATGTTTAACCTACTACATCGTCTTGGTATGCTGTGCTTTTTTTGAAAGGTGACTAACATTTTCTTTGAATGTTTTTATCAATACCTTTTCCCAAAGCTGTTACACACATCTGAAATCTCAGTGTTATGAATAGACACGACATTTAAGGGAATAAAAAAATCCCATCAGTGAGTTGTTTTAAATTTCCTGGCTCAAATCCACGTATGAGTATGTATCTGTGTCAGCTTTGATGTGTTGGCCCGATAAAACCACAGACATGCCCATTTGAAATGGGAGCCCAGCCTTGGGTCTGGCCGACCGAGGGCCATCAGGTTAGAGGGGGCTGTCCTTGGAGGGCCTTTGTAGGACTTAGGACCTGAGACTTGCTGTGTTAGCAGTGGAGTGTTGCTAATCCCACGGGGACCTGCCTGGCTTCTGAAGGGTTGCTCTCTAAAGGCTGCCTCATACTATCTAGGGCCAAGTTAGGAATCACAGGGGCTGCCAGTCTAATAATAGCCACAGCCTACAAAGAGGGACCTCATGGCACAGAGCCACTGCTGCCTTCCTGATGCCAGAAGTTGATCACATGAGGGGGGCAGGAGGCTGTCGAGTGGGAAAGGGGTGCTGGCTAAAGACAGGTGTGGCCCGTGCAGGGAAGAGCCAGCATTTCTTCTTGGCTTGTGTAGGGGGAGGTAGAAGTCTTAGTGGTTGATTTAAAAAATTTTAGAAATGAAAGCAAATATTGAAGTTAGTCTTTTTATGAGGCTAGGCTTACTCGGATATATTTCTGGATAATTCTAATTTGTAAGAAACTCTTGTGTTTAATGTGAATCACTGTCAGAGGAGTTGAAACAGTAACTTGTCTTGTTTCCTTATACTGCCTTTGAACATAAAGTGAAGCCTTGTTTCAAAACTTGCAGACAACAGGCCATTTAAACAAAGATTACACATTTTAAGTTGTAATTTAGGGGAGGATTATTTCACATTCTTAATAATAACTCTTTGGATACAATATGGTACAAATTGTATGTTGAAGTCATATGGGCTAGAAGAAACTTCCACTGGAAATTAAGACATTCTTTTCAGAATGGTAGCTGTTTGCTGATTGGCTATAAGATATTTGAAACATAGTATTTCTTTTGGAGACTCCTTTGTTCCATTTTAGGTGGAATCCTATCACTTGAGAAGTTGTGCAAGTAAATAATCAGTGGTCAAAAACCAGGAGCGCTCTTCTCCCTTGAAGTCTTTGGGGTAATTGTGGAGATCTGATTAGATAAGAGGAGATAATTCTGTTTCAACACCTATTGATTTAGGGATGAAATGTCATTGATTTTCAGAGATTCTTCCACAGCCCCTCAGGATTGACTATGAAGTGTAAGCTGTCATCTGATTTGTGGTGGCAGTGAGCACTCCCTTGCCTTTGATGCTGCCTCACGTCACCTTTTGCAGAAAGGTTAGTCTGTTGCTAATTATTGTTTTAGGCCACTGGGTCCCTTTTTTGTATTAGGTGTGATACAAGAAGGCTTGGACTGAGGGATGGCAGGAACTGAGTACAGTTCAGAAGGATGACTCTGGTTGCTGTTTTGAGAATATATTGTAAGCTGGCAGGGGCTCACGATTTGCCTAGTGGTAGTCCCAGAGAGAGAGAGAGAGAGAGAGAGAGAGAGTGGTGGCTTGGGCCAGGGATAATAGTGAAGGTGAGGAATGGTTGTGTTTGAAATGTATATTGAAGGCAGTGCCTATTGGAGTTACTACTGGGGACAGAGGGAAAGAGGAGCTTATTGCTGACTCCTGGGTTTTTGGCTTGAGGTTCATTCATGCTGTCTTTTATTGAAAACCAGGAACACTGGTACAAGAAGGAAATGGGCAGGGGTCTGGAAGCCCAGAGTTCCCTTTTAGACTTGAAGCTTGAGATTGTATCAGACTGTTCTTGCATTGCTAGAATGAAATACCCAAGGCTGGGTAAAGTATAAAGGAAAGAGGATTAATTGGCTCATGGTTGTGCAGGCTGTACAGGAAGCATGTTGCTGGCATGTGCTTCTGATGGGGCCTCAGGCAGTTTCCAATCATGGCAGAAGGCAGCAGGGGCCTGGCATGTCACATGGTGAGAGCAGGAGTGAGGGGACAGGAGAGGTACCACACTTTTTTTTTTTACGGCTGTCCCTTGCGGAGCAGGGCTAAGCTATAGGAACTGTGCCCAGAGTCAGCTGCCACGCACTTTTCAGCAACCACATGTTGCAAGAACTCACTCCCTCTTGTGGACAGCCCCAGGCCTCTCATGAGGGATCCGCCCCCATAATCCAGTCACCTCCCACCAGGCCCCACTTCCACCACTGGGGATCACATTTCAACATGAGATATGGAGGGGACCCACATCCAACCCGTGTCAGAGATTCCTGGTAAACATGTAAATGGCGACGTGGCGTTGACAGTTGAGAAGTCCACCCTGGAGCTTTGGGGAAAGATCAGTGCTAGAGATGGACTTGTGGGAGTTGTTATCAGAGCACATTTGAAACAAGAGTGTGTGAAGGAAGAGAAGGAATGAGGGGCTGGGCCCTGCCCCCGCCCACCTCCAACACTGGAGGTTGATCAAAGAAGAATCTCTTAGAAGCATTTGCTGAAGAGAAGTCTGCGAGTTCAGGAGGAAAACCAAGAGAGATTAGGGCCTCTGAAGCCAAGTGAAGGGGGCCTTCCTCAAGCTGGATTGCGGTAGTGTGAAGAGGTTTTGTTTTGTCAAACTGGGACCATTTTGTCCAGTTTTTGGGTGAGAAAGAGAATGAGTGAGAGTAATTGTTTTTCATTTCTCTCCTCTTGGTACGTTGGTCCCATCCGTGTCTCTGTAGAGATTTGCTTTCTCTGTTTCTGGGTGTGTGGAGAAGGTGGCTGATGCACAGCCCCTGGATTTATGTTCTTTAGTTCCAGGGACACACTGTGTCTGACTACCTTTTTTTTTTTTTTTTTTTCTGAGACAGTGTCTCACTCTGTCACCCAGGCTGGAGTACTTGGCTCACTGCAGCCTCAGCCTCCTGGGTTCAAGCGATTCTCCTGCCTCAGCCTCCAAGTAGCTGGGATTACAGGTGTGTGCTACCACGCCTGGCTAATTTTTTTTTGTGCTTTTAGTAGAGACAGGGTTTTCTCATGTTGGCCAGGCTGGTCTCGAACTCCTGAGCTCAGGTTATCCAACCACCTTGGCCTCCCAAAGTGCTGGGATTACAAGCATGAGCTGCTGTGCCCGGCCCTGACCACCTGTTTCAAATCCAAATGCGGGGGGGTGGGAAAATCACATACTGTTAGAGTTAAGTGTCTGCACGAGGGCTAATTCACTAGTTCATTTAGTGGAACCCACCTCAGTGAGTAGAAGGGGCTGTGTTCAGAGAAAGGGGGTTATTGTGAGCTAAGCCCACACCCAGGTTTTCCATTTTAAGTAAGATACCATGAAATCAAGTCTTACAGCTGTTGAAATTGCTCCCAAAAGCACAGTTACAGTTAGGTCTTAGACGAGTCCAGGGAGTATTACATATCTATTTCCTTAAATTTTGTATTTGGATATGAAAATAGTTGTTACTAGTGATTAAATATCACTCATCGTCACCTATGAGTGATGTTTAATAGCAAAGAAAGTCTAATTTACAGTCAACATTTATTGAATGCTTACTTTATGTAAGCCTTGTATCTGAGATTTCTTTTCTTTTCTTTTTTTTTTTTTTTTTTTTGAGACAGAGTCTCACTCAGTCACCCAGGCAAGAGTGCCATGGTACAATCTCAGCTCACTACAACCTCTGCCTCCCGAGTTCAACTGATTCTGCTGCCTCAGCCTCCCAAATAGCCGGGACTACAGATATGTACCGCAATGCCCAGCTAATTTTTGTATTTTTAGTAGAGATGGGGTTTCACCATGTTGGACAGGCTGGTGAACTCCTGAGATCAGGTGATTCACCTACCTTGGCCTCCCAAAATGCTGGGATTACAGGCATGACTGCACCGGGCCTCGTATCTGAGACTTCTGTGTATTGTCTGTAGGTCTCTGTAGGGATTGTTACCAGGATCACCCTTGACCCCACTGTCAATACCAAAGTCTGAGAATGCTGAAGTTTCTTGCATAAAATATCGTAGTATTTACCTATAAAGGACACATCCTTCCAGACTGTAACTCATCTCTAGGTTACTTTTAATACCTAATGTAGGTGCTATGTAAATGCATTTATATTAGTTTTGTTATACTGTACTTTTTATTGTTACATTTTTTTTTCTCCCGACTATGTTCAATCTGCGGTTGACTGACTGTAAATACAAGCAAGTTTTAAAGACCACTCAGCACCACGATGCATTCTGAGGTTTGTTTGACCCCGCAGAAGGACCTCCTTGTTAAGTGGGCCTTGCCTGGGAATGTTCCATGAAGAGGTAGTTGTGTCATTCTTTGCCTGCAAATGAGACCAGCACTGGTGCTGAATGGCTTGGTGGCCCAGTAGGAACCTAAGCACCTGGACTTAACCCTGAAATGCCTGCGTAGTCATGCAACTCAGTATTGGGCTGTGTGTCTTGCGGTCACTTTTATTTTTAGGCCCCTTCTGGAGTCACTTGGGTTGGCCAGGCTGCCTCACCAGGAGTCTGTACCTGAGCTCTGTTTGCCCAGTGTCTGGTGACCATGGGTCCAGATGTTTGTTCTAGTAATGTATTCTAAAACATCTTTTACATCAAAAACAGCTTTGTCAGCATACTGCTGTGGTTACTATGATAATTTTACTCTTCTATGAAATAATGTCTCTTTTGTGATACTTAATAGACTGAGAATTTTATTGAAGATTTGAACAACAGAACTTATAAACTTAGGAAACTTGCTCATATGTACACATGGCTGCTTTCTGTGTGACCGTCTAGCTTAGAAAAGCTTCCACCTGGCAGGTGTGTGGGGGGTGATGCATGCTGTCCTGTGGTCCCTTTGCATTTATGGATTTAGCATTTGAGGTCTATAGATACTCCTGATGCAGCTTGAAGTTTCAAGATCCCAGAGGTGGTACGATATTTTTCTCCTATTCTGTAGTTTGCGAAAGTTGAAGTATTGTAAGGTGAAGCCGTTAGCTCTGATGGTGGTGTTGCTTTTTTTTTTTTTTTTTAAGGTAAAAGAGATATGACGTAAAATTTACATTTTAAACCATGTTTGAATGTACAGTTCAGTGGCATTAGGTACAATCACAAAGTTGTGCAACTGTCACCAATGTTTTCAGAACTTTTTCCTCATCCCACACAGAAATTGTACCCATTTAACAATAGCTCCCTGTGTCCCCTCCCCCAGCCCCTGGTAACCTTGAATTGACTTTCTGTCTTTATTCATTTGACTACTCCAGGTACTTTAAGTGGAATCATCCAGTGTTTGTCCTTTTCTGTTTTTTTTGTTTTTGACTTAAAATATTTTCAGGGTTCAGCCACGTTGCAGCATGTAACAGAATTTCCTTCCTTTTTATGGCTGAATAATATTCCACTTTATGTATAGATCACATTTTGTTTATCCACTCGTCTGTCAGTGGTGTCCACTTTTTGATTATTGTAAACACTGCTGCTGTGAACGTGGGTGTACAAATATCTCTTGGAGTTTCTATTTTCTGGTTTTGGGGGTGTAAGAGTGGAATGCTTGATCAGATGGCAGTTCTATGTTTATCTCTTTGAGGAACCACAGAATTATTTTCCACAGCTGCTGCACCATGTTTCATTTCCACTAGCAGTGCGAGGGCGTTCCAGTTTCTCCACATCCTCACCAGCATTTTGATGATAGGCGTTCTAACGAGTGTGAAGTGGTATCTTATTGTGGTTTTGATTTGCATCTCGCTAAAGACTGATGATGTTGAGCCTCTTCTCATGAGATTCACCCCAATGCCTGGTGGCGTCACCTCCCCTTTCTTTTCTTTACGTTTTAGAAAGTGCTAAACTTTCATTTTCTTCCCCAGTCCTTACCCCCTTCTGATTTGAGACTGAGGTGGTAGGAGCCAGAATCAAGTAGGAAAAGCAACACCTTTGATTCTTTTTTCCGCATCGAAACCAAGTCTTAACTGGTGTTCAGCTTTTAGGCCTTTATGCAGATGTTAAGGGCTATTTTTTCCCCCAAACTAGTAGTAGCTGCTTTGTGGTTTAAATGGGTTTCAGATTGGAGGGCAGCCTGGGAGCTGCTTAACAGAATGCTATTAAGAGCGAAATAGTGTTAGTAGCATTTATCTAGGAAAATGAGCTTTGAGTTAAATAAATCTCCAAGCAAACTTTGGAAGATTATATGCTTGTGGGTTGGGGACTGCCTTTACCAGCAGGATTGTTAAAGTCACATAATGAGGTGAGGGAGCTGAAGGAGGGAATGTAGGTGTGAGGGCTGCACAACGGGGAAGAACATGGACATTGGAATGGTTAGGTTTGTCTCCTAGTCTTATTTACATGTAGTGTGCTTTGGGCTCTAGCTTCCACCTCAGAAATGCTAGTCATTGATACATGCATGTGTAGATGTGTGTCCAAGCTGGTTGACATAGACAGGAGTGATGAGGGACGTGTCAGAATTCTTCATGGAAAGACCCTGTGGGATTTTGGTGCTCCATTGCTGTGATTTGAATGTGACTCCCAAATTTTATATGTTTGGAGGTGGAGTCTTTGGGAGGTAATTAGATTTAGATGAGTTCATCGGGTGTGGCTCCCATGATGGGACTGGTGGCTTTGTAAGAAGAGAGACCTGAGTTGGCAGGCTTTTACTCTCTCACTGTGTGATGCCCTTCGCCATGTTATGACACAGCAAGAGGGCCCTCACCAGACACCAGTTTTGTGCTCTTGGACTCTCAATCTGCAGAACCCTGACCTAAATGAACTTGGATGGCTTATAAGTTACCCAGTCTGTGGTGTAGCACCAGAAAACATACATATACATCAAAGTGAGGTATCTTACCCTAGATTTGCCTTTGTATAGGAAGGCCATTGATATAGACACTGGGCTTTTTGGCTTGTTTCAGTTAACCCCAGAGCCACCTCTAATGACAGTGTGGCTAGCATGACTCTTGAAGACTCTTCCCCCATTGCTGCACTACGTATGGCAATCTGAGACACTGCAAAATATTTGAAAAGTTCAGTTCAGGGACATTGATTTGCAGTGATGTTTAATACAATCTTTTATTTTCCTTGGGGCTCTGATTCCTGATCTTTATATTTTATACTGTACATCTTTTTTTCTCTTGGATCCTCTCTGTCATACTAGGAGTAAAGAGAAATAATAGTCGTTCAGCCTAAGTTAACTTCTCATCCCAACTAGGTGAAAGTGAGGGGGAGGTTGTACGTGTGTGTATATTACATGAACTGAGGAAACTAGCAGGATAATTTAGTTCATAGTAGCTTTTGTTCTGAATGTATCTTTGGGAGTTTAATCTCCTTTTGATTCTCTAATATGGATTAGTCTGGTTGTATAATCTTCAAGTCATTTCCATGCCAGTGCTTTTCAAGGGCACGTTATGTTCATATGGTTTCTCGTTACCTTTTATTCCTTTGTGTTTTTTTGGTGCTGAATCACAGGTGGTGATTTCAGAAATTAGAAGAACTGCTCTGGCTGTTTACAAAGTAATGATCTGAAATGCTTTTACTTAGTGCCTAGGTTTTCTTTCACATTGAATGATAGCGGGTTATAAAAAGAAGTTGAACATACTGTGTCTGGTTTTGGGCCTAGTTTCTCTTTGTAGGAAAAGTTAATCTGCTTTGCAATAACCCACTAGAGTACTGAATGTACTGGTTTCTTATCTTAATTGGCATCAGTGATTGGAGCCAAAAGTGTTTCCTTGGTATGACATCAGTACAGAGTACACTGGCCTCTTCTGCTGGGAAGCAGGACCAGATAATTATGTTTTAGCAGATGTAATATGACAGTCATAATTATGAATCTCTTTATTTAAATCCTCTGTGGTACAGTCAGTAGGGATATTGAAAACAATAGGGATTCAAGTTTGGATAATACAAGTGAAATATTTATTCTTGTTTTCACTTGTAGCTTTGGGACACAAAGTATTTAATATAGTGTATTGGTGTAGGACATCTTTAAATGTTTCAGTTATTTTGTTTTGTACGTGTGTGTCTCATTTCTATAGGCATTCCTTTTAATATGATGTTCTGAAGGCAGGATTAGTCTGCGGTATTGATGCCATTTCACCTAAGGTGGCTAAATGCACAGGTTTTAAAAAGGATAAAAATTACAGTTTTATCCTAAATGCACTTGTATTTTGCTTTCTTTCATACATTTATGAGACAAGATGATGGTAAACTAAAGGAGAGATGGGAGATAATTCTGATCCTGATTCTGCCTCTAAATAATTGTGTGATCTTAAAAGTCATCCAGGCCGCTTCCCTGCACAGTTCTAGGGGCACCATGGCAATCATCTTTAAATGGACCAGTGAAGTTTCTGTCCATAGACTGTGGTGTGAATGGTGACTCCTAGAGTTACGCAGTAGACGCCACTAGAAATCGTAACTTCTTTTTCTAGACCTCAGTTTTCTCACATATAGATCTAGTAGATTGGGTTAAATGAACTCAGTCACTCTAAACACTGGAAGATGAATTATCCATGTGAGTCTATCTCTTTTCCACAAGTGGACCCTGTTTATAGGAAAATAGTAAAATTGTCTTTGTTGTAAGAGTTGTATTTAATTTCACGCGAATCTATTGTAGGGTTTGTTTTCATGTGTAGACTGCCTGCTTGCAAGACTTCTTGGCATGCATTTCAGGTGTCTGATTTAGACAATCTGTTGTTGGAATTTGAAAGACATTTATTTAGGGACTACACTGACTATTTTGTAAAGTAACAGCTTTGATGACACTAGTTATTCACATTGCTGAGAGCAGATATGCTGGCCCAAGATTCTGAATAAAAGATTTCTAGATCTTTTAATTGCAGTGTCTGTGAAAGGAATGTTGATTTGAAAAGTTCAATCCATAAAGCATGTATTTGATTCCATTGGAGCATAAATATATTTTAATGTTTTGATATTTGAATAAAATTCCAAAACTAATTATAAATATTTAAATCATGATATAAATGTATAAAGCAAACTTACAATGCAGAAGATGCCCCTGCCTCCGATTCCTCATCACTGACCTGAGATGGCTAATGAGATGGTATGTATCTTTCAGGAACTTTTCCTTATGCAGATTATTTTATTTATTATTAACTTGAGAATTTTTGAGCAGTCTGAACTTCCTAAGTTTAAAGGATATGACACTCCTAAGAATTTATTGGTATAGGTAATTAGTCAAGGAAATGAGAAGTCAAATTGTAGCCAGATTAATGAAGGTTTTTCCTTAAATCTAAATTCCAGTAATGTTATAGATGCATACTTAACAACTTACCTTTAAAATTTTTTTCTTTTGCATTATCCAAATCACTGGAATATTCCAGTTTCTTTAATCCAGAAGCAGTCACCCAGCCACAGTGAATGCTGATTTAATCTGACAGGCAAAAGTCCCTTCTGTTTTCAGACAAGGTCTGAAAATTGCTTGAAGAGCTTGTCGTGTTTTTGTTTGTTTTTAGTTTTACTGTAAGTGATGGGTATAGTATAACCAAGAAACATCTGTGTACAAGTTTTCTGCCTATAAAGCCTCAGAAAAGTCTGTGATGTTTCATTGGCAGAGAGTCCAAGGAAAATTCTTCAGTTTGGAAGAAAAAAAAAAAGTCATTACACTCAGCCCTATTACTGCTGCCAGGCTGAGCTGGTCTTTGAATAATCATAGTCCCCAGAGAGGATTCGTTGTATGGTCTGGTGTTTGGATTTCCTTTAGTCTGGTTGTAGTTTCTACATTGCTCCATGAAAAAGACAGTCTCTTAGGTGCAACCAAAGGCATTAACAATTTTTGTTTGGACAGCTAACTTGAATAAGACGTCACTTACGTTTATAGCATTTGGTTCTGATATTCTGAGGACTGTAGGTAAGTTAGCTTGGTATGGTTGATTTGGGGCATTTAGATTAAAACCACTCAAGTTTCAAAAGTGATTTTTTTTTTAAAGCTGCTCTTTAAATCTTAGATGCTTTCCGCTTGCTTATATTTTGTTTGTGGTATTTATCATACTTTATTGGGTTACCCCTACTTCAGGCTAAATTCTAGAATGTTTGAAAATGCAAAGATTATTATGCAGAAAAGTGAGTACACTCTTATGCACTTTTTGGAAAGGATAATAGTCAAATGTAGTGCTCTACTTTGGGTTAAAGTATCCAGTACAAAAACTCTTGTTAAGCAACGTGTAAAAATGTTGTATATTATTACACCTGACTATGGTTATTTTATGGTTATGCCAATAATTGTATGGAGTGCGGCAGGAAATTATTATGTATTATATACTTATATGCCATCTGAAGTGTCTAGAACCTTGTTTATTTGTCACCTTTACATTGTGATTCTGGTTGTAGTGCTTCTCCGCGGTGTGTGTGTGTGTGTGTGTGTGTGTCTGTGTGTGTGTGTGTATGTGTCTGTATGTGTGTGTATGTGTCTGTGTGTGTGTCTGTGTGGATGTAAGCAAAGAGTGTGGCAGTGGGTCTGCTGAGAGAGGGAAGAAAAAAACTACTTGAATGCTTATGATTGAAAATGATCTGAGCATTTTAAACTTGGCAATTTGGCTTTCGTGCCGTCTTCGCAACAGGAAATGAGGATTGAGGGAAACACAACTTGGTTATTTCTGCTGCTTTTATGGTATGTTTAAAGAATATAGGATGCCCTGAAAATGTTAAACCATTTTCCTTATTAAGATTACTGACTAAGCCTTCAGAAATGCAGTTTTAAGAGTTTGTGAATGTGTGGGGTCTTCCACATGCTGGCTTGGAGGTTTTAGGAAGTTGTTGAGAGAAAAAAAAATTGGAATGAAAGCACTTTTTGGAATGAACTTGAGGAATCAGAATTCTTGAACCTCAGTAGGTCAGTTAATTGACTTTGTCTTGAATCTTTATACTTCCTGCTGGCTTTGCTGGGCGCTTCTCCTTCAGGGGTGCTGTCCTTGTCCTCATCAACTAGGGGCTTCCTCATGCAAAGGCTTTTTAATTGCATAGTGTGAATTATCTAAGACAAACTGACCGTACTGTGCTGTTGACAGAGTAAGTCAGTTTTCCACTCCAATGCCCATGTAAATTGTAAACTTATTAAAAAAACAAGAACAAAAAACCCCCTGAAAACTCTACTCCAGAAGTGTAAACAAAATACCATTAATTGTTTTATCTTTATTTATTGGTGTAAAATGATCTTTTGGATGGTTCTTTTACTTTTCTGGTGTGTTTGATAGCAGTTTTAGAGGACTGTGGAATGCCATCTGCCCACTGGGACTCTCTCTTCTCTGCTGGTGGTCTTGTAATGGTTTTTTGTTTGTTTGTTTGTTTTTTGTTTTTGTTTTTTATTTTGGAGGTAGGGGAATTCTATCTGCTTGTAAGACACTTGGTAATGTTTGACTATTTCTATAAAATATTCTAATTACTGCAAAAAGGCTCTTAAAGATGTTTTAAATACAAACCTCATGTGGCTTTGAGGGTGCGTGGGGAAAGGGGGTGATATATGTTTGTTGAGGTCATTTTGATTTTTTTTTTTAACCATGGCATCAACAGAGTTTCTCTCATAGCTTTCTTTGTTGTATATGATTTTCTTTTAAAAAGTCTTAAATGTCTGTGTTTTAGAAAGAAGTAAATTACTTTTCCTTAGATAATTAAACTAGTATCTGTCTCTATGCTTAATAAATTATTCATTTTAACCCAGATCTCTTATTCATTCTTTGAACCTCTCTTTTATTTGTTTTGGATTGAATAAAAGACCTTTGAGGCCCTAGAACATCCAGAATTAATATCCTGAGTTCACAAATTAGTTTATTTGAAGAAAGAGAAGAGAGAACATTCTAAAACTCTCCTAGTTTATACTCAAAGCGTAAATCCTTTGTGTATCTCTCTAGAATGTGATAGATTATTTATACAGCTCTCCGATACTATCTGCTGTGGCTTCCTTCTTTAAATATTAATGAAAGTAAAGTAGTCTTTTAAAATAATGTTTAATTCAACAGACCTGTATTGGGCACATATTGTGTGCCAGCATCTCTGCTGCTCAGTGCAGAGGACACAGTAGTGGCCTTTTAAGCATGTGTGGCTTGTCCTCTCCCTTGCCTCTTGCTGCCACTGCTAGGAGTTCACATCTGCTGTAGCAGTTTCGTGCGTCCAGTCTCTCCTCACTAGGACATCTTCCACCTTCAGCCAGTTTGAGGCATCCGTCGCCATCATAACTTCTTTGGCAGACTCACATTGCCTCAGAGTAGAAGCCGAACTCTTGAGCTGACCAAACTGTTGCTTTTTTATCTTCATGTTCCCCAACCCCCAAACCTGGAGCATCTTACTGCACTTCAGTGTCTTTCACACCTTTTTTTTTTTTTTTTAAGAGACAGGGTCTTGCTCTGTCAACCAGGCTGGAGTGCAGTGGCTTGGTCATGGCTCACTGCAACCTTGAACTCCTGAGTTCAGGCAGTCCTTCTGCCCTCAGCCTTCAGAGTAGCTGGGACCATAGGTGTGCACCACCATGCCTGGCTGATTTTTTTCTTTTTAGAGATGGGGGTCTTGCTGTGTTGCCCAGGCTGGTCTCGAACTCCAGGCCTCAAGCATTGCTGCTGCCTTGGACTCCTGATGTTTTGGGATTACAGCCATGAGGCACTGTACCCAGGCCCTTTCACCACCTTTCACTTTTTTTTTTTAACTGCTGATGGAGAGCTTTAATCACCGCATGTAAAAACAATACATTCATATATCAAAATTGGCCCCAAATTCCTTATTATCAACAGTCTAGAAATGAAATGACATATTCATATAAAACTTTGTTGTGTATAACTAAAAGATTTATGAAACTGTTTTTTATAAACACATTTTTCTTTTACCCTGAGGCTGATACCACCAAAGTGAAAACAGAAAAGTCATTATGAGCTGGAATGTATTCAGTACAGAGTCTTAAAAACCATTTATCATTATTCTGGAGTGATTTCCGTTCACTCTCCCCACCCACACTATGTGATGATAACAGGAAAAGATGGCAAATGGTTGTGTCCAGTCTTACTATATACTGGTCATCTAATTCTCAGATATACTGATCATATGATTCTCAATTCAGTCTACCTACTAAAACAAGAAAATAAAATTTTAGCATCCATTAGCTCTACACTATCATACTTTAAAATATGATTACAATAGATACCATATTTTAAAATATGCTGGTCATATAATTCTCAGATACACTGATAATATGATTCTCAATTCAATCTGCCTACCAAAACAAAATAAAATTTTAACATCCAGTAGCTCTGCACTATCATATTTTAAAATATGTATCAAAATCAGTTCTCTCTTACAAAAGAGAGGTTAGCAGTGCATTCTCAGACCAAATGACAACAAAGCCCCAGAAACCAGTATAATACTTTCTTACAAAGGCTCTCGCCATGCACTCTACATATTTTATATAAGCCACCAAGGTACGTTCAGAGTTCATATAGATTGCCTCACAAATACTTAACTCTGGGCTGTTAGTTACCTTGAGATAAGATCTGCAAATGTCTAAAAGAAAAATAACTCCCAAATGCTGCAACAGTTATTCCATTCAAGTGCTGAGAGAGGTATGCATATTAGACTTGTGAAAAGATAGCCATGTTGAGTAGGAGGAGATCTCATGGAGGAATGAGACTTGTGTGTGACCTTTAGGATGAGTGGGAATTAAACATTTTCTCATTCTAATCAAGGATGATGATTACTTGTGTACTGGGTGTACTCATATGTGATGCTCTGCAGACATTTAATTACCCATTGGTTGCCAAGTTTCTGTTCTTCTCTTTAAAATTGCATGGATACCGATAAGACTTGTTTCTGCTGATACTGTATGCTTTCAGTTTTATGATCTTTGACAGCTGTAATGAACTTGAACTTGGTGACAAAAATTCACCAAATCAGCACCCAGTGTCAACTAGTCTTAAAATGCCTCTAAAGTCACAATTAGTCTTCTTTTTTTTTTTAAACAAAGGTAAACTAATGCTAACATAAAGATCTCTTAATTTGTAGTATATAATAATTTTATAGTATATAAAGTATATAATTTCATATAGTAAATGATAACTTAAATGATAATGAGAGGATTTGTGAAAACTAAAAACCAATTTTTGGTGCTATTTCTGTTTGTCGTTCGGTAATTTAGAAGCCCTGTGATATCTGATTTTGTGAGTGGGTATTTTTATGAAGAGATGTAGTAAGGGACTTTACCAGAAAATTGAGAGTATGCTGTCCTTGAATTGAGTTGACCTGTCTCTGAAAGAGCCAAGAAATAAAACCAAAAGAATTGTGTGTGTGTGTGTGTGTGTGTGTGTATATATGTATATATGTATATGTATCTGTGCACGTGTGTGTGTGTGTGTCTTTTAGTGATGGTGAAGTATACATGACAGCTAGTCTTTTTTTTTTTTGAGACAGAGTCTTGCTCTGTGGCCCAGGCTAGAGTGCAGTGGCATAATCTCAGCTCACTGCAACTTGTGCCTCCCGGGTTCAAACGATTCTTCTGCCTCAGCCGCCCTAGTAACTGGGATTACAGGTGCACGCCACCACGCCCGGCTAATTTTTGTATATTTTGTAGAGAGAGGGTTTCACTAGGCTGGTCTCAAACTCCTGACCTCAGGTGATCTGCCTGCCTCAGTTTCCCGAAGTGCTGGGATTACAGCCGTGAGCCACTCCGCCCGGCCAATGACAGCTGGTTTTCCTTCTTTATGGCTGGCTTCCCCAGTTCCTGGGCCACGGCCTGTTAGGAACGGGCCGCACAGCAGGAGGTAGGCAGCAGGCGAGAGGGCAAAGCTTCATCTGTGTTCACAGCCACTCCCCATTGCTTGCGTTACCGCCTGAGCTCCACCTCCTGTCACATTAGCGGCAGCATCAGATTCTTCTGGGAGTACAAACCCTATTGTGAACTGTGCATGCAAGGTGTCTAGGTTGCGAGCTACGTATGAGAATCTAATGCTTAATGATCTGTCACTGTCTCCCGTCACCCCCAGATGGGACTGTCTACTGGAAAACAAACTCAGGCCTCCCACTGATTCTACATTATGATGAATTGTATAATTATTTGATTATATATTACAATATAATAATGATAGAAATAAAGTGTTCAGTAAATGTAATATGCTTGAATCATCCCCTTCCCCCTGATCCACAGAAAAATTGTCTCCCATGAAACCAGTCCCTGGTGCCAAAAAGATTGGAGACCTCTGGATTAGGGCATAGACTAGTTCAGGGATCAGCCAGCTGCGGTCCATGGCCAAATCTGACCCTCTGCCTGTTTTTTGTAAATCGTTTTCCTGGGATGTAGTTGCACTTGTTCATTTCTGTATCATCTGTGGCTTCTTTGATTCTACAACAGCACACTTGAATAAATGCAGCACAGACTGCACGTCCCATAAAGCCCAAGTTATTTTATATTGGCCTTTTTCAGAAATGGCTTGCCAGCCCTTGGACTAGATTAACATGTGAAGACATCTTAAAAGAAGCAGACCTGGGGAATATTTAAAGATGAAACAGGAACACGGAAATTATTCAGTGTGTAGGGGATGCGTTATTATAAACTATTGTTTAATGGGTTTTCTTTCATAAAACTGCAGGTACAGAGAAATTACTGCTTTTTTTTTTTATTTTT
>NW_016804209.1:2409165-2413913 GCF_001698545.2 Rhinopithecus bieti | reverse complement strand
TTTTTTTTTTTTTTTTTTTTTTTTTTTTTTTTGCAGTTTTCTATCATAAAAATGCAAGTGCATAGAAATTACCATTTTCCCTGGCTGTTTTAGAACCTATTAGCTTGGATTTCTGAACAGTATCAGTGAGTAAGAGGATAGGTCAGATGTCATCAGCTACCCTGATTCTCCGTATCCCCAAGGATTTGTAGATCATATGGTGTTTTCGTATTAAGTAAGCGCAGGCCTGCAACATCTTTGTTTTGACGAAAAGATGACTAAAATGACATAGTTGTTAACTATTGTTCGCTTCTTTCAAAGTATAGTATTTAAGAATGTATCTATCATCACGCTTCTTTCCCCCTCAAAAAACCCTTTAAAGCCATCAGCTTCACATACAATAATCACATACAATAATTTATTTCTTGCTCGCTGAGATCTAGATGGGTATTTATGATTTGTGGTCACTAATCCTCCAAGGAGGGGTTCAGGGATCCAGGCTTGTTCCGTCTTGTGGTTCCATCTTGAACATGTTTCCACACTTGGCTTCCTTTGTTCATCTGTGTAGTCACATAAGAAAGAGCGTGAAGGATTATGTGTGAGTTCGATGGTCCAGGCTCAGAGGTGGTACATATGATGTCCACTCACATTCTGCTGGCTGGAATACACAGCATTACCTGCAAAACACATCGAAACATATTATCTGTGTGCCAGAAAGAAGAGGAGATGAGTTAGGTAACCAGCCAGCTGCAGTTACTAGTGTTTCCCTTTGCCTTGGGCTCCAGGATGGCTGGGTAGGGTACTGTTAATTGTGTGGTCTTAAATTCAGTGCCTCCAGCGAGTATCTCCCTCACTGCACCCTCATCCTGGCCCTGGTGGGCAGCTCATTGCTAAGAGGGAAAAAAAGAGGTTGGGCCATTCTGAGTTTGTGCAGCTAATTCTTAATAAATTTACAAAAATCCACTAAGTCACTTCACTTCTCCTGGGTGAAGTGAGTCAAAAGTCAGGAGTGTTAAACAAATTAAGTTCCTTCCACATGGAAGGAATAAGCTGAAGTGGTTTGGAAGCAACATTCCCAGTTATCTTCTAGATGCAAAATATGAGCTGTCTTGAGAGGAGGATTCAAAAGCATAATTAAGAGTCCTAATGTAGGGAAAGTCTGTATCTACTTTAAGGAATGTAACCGGCCGGGCGTGGTGGCTCACGCCTGTAATCCCAGCACTTTGGAAGGCCGAAGTATGTGTATCGCAAGGTCAGGAGTTCAAGACCAGCCTGGCCAAGATGGTGAAACCTTGCCTCTCTAAAAACACAAAAAATTAGCTGGGTGTGGTGGTGGGTGCCTGTAATCCCAGCTACTCAGGAGGCTGAGGCAGAGAATTGAACATGGGAGGTGGAAGTTGCAGTGAGCCAAGATTGCGCCATTGCACTCCAGCCTGGGCAACAGAGCAAGACTTCATCTCAAAAAAAAAAAAGGTACCATTGGATGTGAAAGCAGCCAGCCCTGACAGCCACTGTTGTTATTGGTCTGGTCAGCTGGACAGGTATTTCTCAAAGCTCTTTACCACATCTTTGTTAATCCAAGGTGGCCCATGGACCAAAAGGATCGGTATCACCAGGGAGAAGGATGGAAATGCAGAATCTCAGGCCCCATCCTTGCCTTCTGAATCAGTCAGTTGACCAGCCATTAATGTAGGCACATTAAAGTCAGAGAACTACTGTTTCAGAATAAAAGGATGTAATTTCAAATTTATACTTGTTTTCTAAATTATTTAAGGTATAACTTGTGTTACTTCATAGTCTTCTGTTTTAAAATTCATTAAATCAACTCTAGTTTCCTGCTGTTTATTTAAACAACTTCATGGGAAATCATTATGCTTTTAGGAAAGTGACCATCAGGTACTCCGCTACTTGGTTCCTAGGTGGTAGACATGCTCCGTTAAACCTAGTGCTTGAGGTGGTTATTGAGTTTGATGAAAGGTAGGTTGCAAGAGCAAATTTAAGAATGTAAGCTTGAATTATGAAAAATAGTAGTAAGTTGAGGCTTAGAGTAGAACTATTAGCTACCTTGAATGGTTTTAACAGGAGGTGGAGACTTATGAATATATTTTTTGTAATACATGCTGCTGATGGCATTTTGTTCAGCTGCTTAATTTTTGTTTTTGTTATGTTTTGTTTTTGAGACGAAGTCTCGCTCTGTCACCCAGGCTGGAGTGCGATGGCGTGATCTCGGCTCACTGCAACCTCCGACTCCTGGGTTCCAGCGATTCTTGTGCCTCGGCCTCCTGAGTAGCTGGGATTACAGGCACCTGCCACCACACCTGGCTAAGTTTTGTGTTTTTGGTAGAGACGGGGTTTTCACCATGTTTGCCAGGCTGGTCTCAAATTCCTGGCCTCAAGTGATCCGCCCATGTCGGCCTCCCCAAGTGTTGGTATTACAGGCCTGAGCCACTACACCCGGCCTCAACTGCTTAATTTTTAATGAGATAAAATGATAGCTTAGATGGTGTGCCAATGTCATCTTTCTTCATTCAAGGGAGGTTGAAGATCAGGTAATATTTTGAGTTTTAAAGCCTATAGAAGTAAACTACTATTGTGATTTGTGAGTTCTTAAAAACTTTTAAGAAGATTGATAATTACTTGATGATTTGGAAGGTATAAATTGTAACTGTATTTGTGTTGACGTCTTCAAGGACTGGCATGCCGTATATTGACATAAATAAGGAGTAAAATTAAGTTCTGTGTGGTTATAAAGTAATGAAGCCAGCTTTTATGTTTTACTTTTGGAAACATTCTTGATTTTATAGTTATAATATGGTGTTACAAGGTTAACTATACTAAGTCCAAATTATTCAGCTGGACACTGTGGGTAACAGGAAGGTATAGAAGACATCTACTCTTCTATAAGCCTCTAGTGAGTTTCTAGTTCAGGTGGTGAAATAAGGCACACCACTGTTGTATCATCTGCTGTTGACAGCTGATTTGGCCACATCATGCAGTTTATTTCTCAGAGGTTTCCTCATTTGTAAAATGAAGTTTGAATTGGATCTCTAAAATTTCTTCTAGCATTAATATGGTAATAATAATGAATTCTGTTATATGATAATAATTGTAATTAATATAATGATTCAGTTCTTCAGGTGTGTCTCTTCACATGAGGAAATAATGGGATTTTTTATCTTTGGGGAATAAACAATCACTTTTAAGCTAAGATTTAGAAAGTAGATTTAGAAACTTTTTTTCCCAAAGGCATTGGAATTTTTCCTCAAAGCTTGTACTAGTAGTTCTTTGACCATTTCTTTCAGCACATGTTTACCAATTTTTAACCTTATAAATCCTTAGGGAAATACATATTTTGGTAACCGTTTAAGAGGAGCTGCTCTGTTACATTCCCAAATCTTAGTAAGTGGGGAATTTGTTCTCTGTGGTCCAAAATGTTCTCTGAAAAAGATCTCCTTATTTTCCCACATGATTCTCTTAGAGAGGAAACTTGATCATTCTGCTTTGTTCTGGAGTGTTATACAAGTGTTATACCTTTGTTCTGCTGTTGTACCTTTGTTCTGGTGTTATACCTTTGTTCTGGTAGGTAGTGCTACCAAAAGAGAACTTGAGAAATTATCCCTTTGGGTGAGGATGGTATGTTTCAAGTTTTTTTTTTTTTTTTCTCCTCCAGCGCACACTCTCTTTTATTTTTTAACTTTCTGCATCTGGTTTAATAAAAATATTTCTAAGATGGTAACTTTGAAGGCTTTACAAATAGCAGCTATAGGAATATGAAGACTTTGCTTATGAGTCAGGTGAGATTAAGTCGAAGAATGTACGTGTCTAGCAAGTGGTGGAAGGTTAGGACCCATTCTTAAAGTTGGGGAGAAGTAAAATAGGCAGTAAAACAAAATGGCCAACTTTTAACTCTTGACAAACTCCTGAGCTAAGGCTAGTCACCCCTTTTCTGTCTGTGGCTTTGTCTTCATGGTGGTGGTGGTGACTAAAAGCCACTGTTTTCTTTTCGTGAATGGTGAGGTTGATCTTCCAGCTTCCTGGAACTGATGAGCTTAAGTACAGAACCTTTTTGATATCCAAATCTCTGTACCACTAGTTTTTTACTCTTGTCTACAAAGTAGAAGAGATGTCAGTAAATTTATTTTATATCAAAACACTCCTTAAGTATTTATGAACACATGTTTTTGGGTTTTTTTGTCTCTTTGCTCACCAATTTGAAATTTGTTTTATTTTGTTTTGTTTTAATAGTGATAGGGTCTCTGTCACCCAGCCTGAAGTGTGGTGGTACTACGGGGCCCAGGTGATCCTTTCTCCCCAGGCTTCTGAGCAGCTGGGACTACAGGTGTGCACCACCACACCCTACTAATTAAAAAAAAAATTTGTAGAGGTAAGGTCCTGCTGTGTTGCCCAGGCTAGTCTTGAACTCCTGGGCTCAAATGTTGCTCCTGCCTTGGCCTCCCAAAGTGCTGAGATTACAGGCGTGAGCCACCACACCCAACCTCTTTCTGTGAATTAAAAAAAATCATAAACCCAAGTGTACTAAAAAGTTATGTGAAAGTTGAAGGGTTAATGGCTTCTTTATTTTTCTATTACTCTTGTAAACCAGTAGCTTGTAAATCTAAAACATTTAACCTTTAGTGGCGTTTCACAACCATTAACAATGTTTTTATACTATAATGACATGGGAAAATGCCTCGGAGGCAACGCTGACCACAATACATGAGTCTTAAAAGTAAAACTCAGTATATAATATATATAATATATTTGATATT
>NW_016804209.1:2349771-2408942 GCF_001698545.2 Rhinopithecus bieti | reverse complement strand
AATATACATATATAGTAACATGCACATTATAGAGAATCCTGCCCCCTTTTTAAATATAGCAATTTGGCAAATGATCAGATGTCAAAGATTGTGAAGATTTCGGTTTAGTATTATTTATAAATGAGAAAAGCTGGACCTCTTTTCTTCAAAAGGTTTTTTTAAAAAATTAGCTGGGCATGCTGGCACATACCTGTAGTCACAGCTACTCGGAAGGCTGAGGTGGGAAGATCACTTGAGCTTAGGAGATTGAGGCTGCAGTAAGCTGTAGTCATATCACTGCACTGCAGCTTGGGTGACAAAGTGAGACCTTGTCTCAAAAGAAAGAAAAATAAAAAAAAGACAACTGGTAAAAACAAACATAGGACTAGTGATACAGTTATTTATCCTCTTATATACGTATTTATAAAATAACTTTGGGTCCGGGGCATGGTGGCTCACGCCTGTGATCCCAGCACTTTGGGAGGCTGAGGCGGGTGGATCACGAGGTCAGGAGTTTGAGACCATCCTGGCTAACACGGTGAAACCCTGTCTCTACTAAAAATACAAAAAATTAGCTGGGCATCGTGGCGGGTGCTGTAATCCCAGCTACTTGGGAGGCTGAGGCAGGAGAATCACTTGAACCCGGGAGGTGGACGTTGCAGTGAGTCAGGATCGCGCCACTGCACTCCAGCCCAGGCGACGGTACCAGACTCTGTCTCAAAATAAATAAATAAAAAATAACTTTGACATATGAGCCCTTTATTCCATTTATATGAAGTTTAAAAATCATCTTTTATGTACTTCAGAAGAGGGAACTTGGGTAATAAAAATTACGTTAATTGCAGCTAATAATTATTTACAAAGACAGTTCCCACTATCTGTGCTAAGTGCGTGTTTGCAGTGCACTTTGCATATATTTGCTTATGCCACAATCTGTTAAAACTGAGTATTAGCTGTTAGGGAAGCAGAAAGGTGTAGCATATTTAAGTGCTTTTGGAAAATATATCCCATGCATGTAAGCCTAAAAATGAATAAATATATTTCTTGATTTAAACATTTAGCTTGGATGTATTTTATACTGGAGGGTTAAAAATGTTAATTTATGCTTCATAAAAGCATTTATTGAGGCTCTTGCCAATAAACCATTCAGTGATTTCACCACGGAGTTATATGGTAAAAAGAGTTCACAGATTTACACTTTCCATTAGCATATAAATCATGCAGCCCTCATTTTTGGATTCAAAATCGCCTTTTGGATGTGTGTGTGTGCACTTGCTGTTGAAATCAACATTGCAGCCTTTCTTTATTCCATTAAAGGCTGGTATCAGGATGCTTGGCCAGAAACACACAGAGCCCTGTTAGCAAAGAAAACTGATCATTTCAGTTTTAACATAGCTCCTTTTCTGGTTTCATTCAGGCCACTGAAGTTTGAATACAGAGAAAACGTTGCAAGGTAGAAAAATGAGACCTACTCTTCATTCAGCAATTCGAATTAACACATGGAGTGGCATTTTTTCACTCCCTCATGGATTTTTTTTTTTTTTACAACAGTACTGTGACATCAGATTGACGTTGAATACTAGGATTGGAAAATCAGTTCAGGTGTGTGTGTATCTGTTCGCAGTAGTAAAAAGAGTTAACAAATTTACACTTTCCATCAGTATATGAATCACGCAGCCCTCATTGTAGGATTCAGAATGACCTGTTTATAGTGCTAGCTTGAACATTTGGACCTTTCTTAGGCACTGCAGTTTGACCAAAAGCATAATAAAATTTAAGTTATTTCCCAAAAGTGGCCGGGCATGATGGCTCACGCCTGTAATCCCAGTGCTTTGGGAGGCCGAGGTGGGCAGATCACCTGAGGTCAGGAGTTCGAGACCAGCCTGGCCAGCGTGGTGAAACCCCATCTCTACTAAAAATACAAAAATCAGCCACACATGATGGTGTACACCTGTAGTCCGTGCTACTCAGGAGGCTGAGGGAGGAGAATTGCCTGAAACCAAGAGATAGAGGTTTCAGTGAGCCGAGATTGCACCACTGCACTCCAGCCTGGGTGGCAGAGCGAGACTCCATCTCAAAAAAGCAGAAAGTTTTAGATTTGAATGCTTTCGTCGGTGTTTTTAAAGGTTTCATTTTTAAGTGTACAATTCAGTAGTTTTCAGTATATAACGTTGTGCAACCATCATTATTATATAGTTTTAGAACATACTGGCAAAAGAAACATCATCCCAATTAGCAGCCACTTTAGGTTTGCCTGTTCTGGACGTTTCATGTAAATAGTGTTGTATAGTATGTAGACCTTTATGATTGACTTCTTTCATTTGATATAACATTTTCAAGTGTAATATTATATCCACATTGTACCATGTGTCAGTATTGCGTTCCTTTCTGTTGCTGAAGAATATTTTGTTGAATATGTAACAACACATTTTGCTTTCTGCTCTTCAGTTGATGGACATGTGGGTTTCTACTTTATGAGTATTATCAATAGTGCTTCTTTTTTTTTTTTTTTTTTGAGATGGAGTTTCGCTCTTGTCCTCCAGGCTGGAGTGCAGTGGTACAATCTCGGCTCACCACAGCTGTGCTCCGCCTCCCAGGTTCAAGCAATTCTCCTGCCTCATCCTCCTGAGTAGCTGGGATTACAGGCATGCACCACCATGTCTGGCTAATTTTGTGTTTTTAGTAGAGACGGGGTTTCTCCATATTGAGGCTGGTTTCGAACTCCTGACCTCAGGTGATCCGCCTGCCTTGGCCTCCCAAAGTGCTGGGATTACAGGCTTGAGCCACCGCGCCTGGCCTGAATAGTGCTTCTATTAAGAATCATGTATATTTGTGTGCAAGTTCCCGTGTTGACGTGTTTTCATTTTCTTCAGTAGATTCTTAGGAGTAGAATTGCTGAGTCATGAGGTACTTAAGTCTTCTTTGGCCACCATAACAAATTATCATACACTGGATGGCTTAAGCAACAAAAACTTGTTTTCTCACAGTTCTGGAGGCTGGAAAGTTCAAGGTTAAGGTTCTTTTCAGGGTTTGGTTTCTGGTGAGAGCTCTCCTCCTCTTCTCAGTGTACCCTAATTTTGTAGAGAGAGGGGATGAATCAAAGGTGGGAGAGCATTCTGGTGTCATTTCCCCTTCTTCTGAGGGCACCAGCTCTGTTGGATCAGCACTCCACCCTTAGAACTGCATTTAACCTTAATCACCCTCCTTAAAGGCTCTGTCTCCAACATGGTTAACATAAGGACGGGGTTGGGCTTCACATATGAAGTGGAGAGGGGGCGGGAACAGTTTCGTCCATAACATATGGTAACTCTCTCACATTTCGAGGGACTTCCACCACGGTACCACTTTAACCTTTAAGAATCGACAGCTTTTTTTTTCCTTCAATTTGGAAATGGCATATGTTTAAGATAGGAATAAAAACAAAGGAGAAACGTGAGTTCTTGATTGTTCTTCAGCTCATTTGCTGGGCTTTCATGGTCTGTCTAATAATCACTCTGCGTGGAAATAATAGGGGGCCCTTCTGAAAATGAAAGGGACATGATTACTAATCATCCTGGGACAACAGACATATTTTGGGACAGAGCCTTTAAGGAGGTGATTAAGGTTAAATGCAGTCATAAGAGTGTTGATCCAATAGAGCTGGTGCCCTTAGAAGAAGGGGAACTGACATCATAAGCAAATATGGGTGAATTGTCACTCTGTCAGCCAAGAAGAAGGAAAAACTGCCAGATTTAGCTCCTTCTCTCTATGACAAGTCCCTAGGAGTGGGGAAGAGGCATAGCAGTTATAAAGTCAGGGACAGGGTTAACGAGAAATGACCCATCTTCCATTCTGCCCCATTCCCTCACATGTAAAAAGTGTCTTGAAAAGGGGTGATAGATTGCGTAATTATATCTCAGTTACCCACGTCAGTAGTTGTGGGTTCTAAATGTGAACATAAAGTGGTTGAAACTAATCACTTAGTGATTGAAACTAAGGGGTGGCCTGTTAATTTTTCTAATAGTTACTTGAGTTAAACATTTTATTTCTTCCAGGGAACAACAAACCATTTAATCTTCAGAGCATCTTAGACTAAAAAACTTTCAACTGTGCTGAAAAACCTAGAAGACAGACCATTTTTCCCACCCTCTCATTTAAAAGGAATTGAAGAAGACATAAAATGGCAGAGGTTTAAGGTTACTATTCAGGATGACTGATGATAATTCAGAAGGTAAAATAGAAGATGAATTGCAGACCTTTTTTACCAGTGATGAAGATGGAAATGCACACGTATACAACCCGAAATCACCACCTACACAAAACTCCTCAGCCAGCAGTGTGGATTGGAATTCTGCCAACCCAGATGACATGGTGGTTGATTATGAAACTGACCCTGCTGTGGTTACTGGTGAAAATATTTCTTTAAGCCTTCAGGGTGTTGAAGTATTTGATCATGAAAAGTCTTCTAGTGATTTCATTAGTAAGCAGGTGTTAGATATGCATAAAGATTCCATTTGTCAGTGTCCTGCAGTTGTAGGTACGAAGAAGCCCGAATATCTGCAACACAGCTGTCATTCCCTAGAAGCAGTTCAGGGCCAGAGTGTTGAGCCATCTTTGCCTTTTGTGTGGAAGACTAATGATGATTTGAACTGTACAGGCTACTCTGCTTCCTTGGAGCTAAACCAGACATTTGATATGACAGTGGATAAAGTTAACTGCACCTTTATATCACGTCATGCCATCGGAAAGAGTCAGTCCTTCCATACCACTGGAAGCCTGCCACCAACTAGTGGGAGAAGTGGAAATAAATCTTTATCCTATTCCACTTGGACATCTTCCCATTCTGATAAGATGCATGCAAGAGAAACTACTTACGACAGAGAAAGCTTTGAAAACCCTCAAGCCACACCATCAGAAGCCCAAGACATGACTTACACAGCATTTTCTGATGTGGTGATGCAAAGTGAGGTTTTTGTTTCAGATATTGGAAATCGGTGTCCATGTTCTTCAGGAAAGGTCACCAGTGGGTACACAGATGGATCACAGCAAAGACTAGTTGGAGAAAAAGAGACACGAGCTCTAACACCAGTTTCTGATGGCATGGAAGTCCCCAATGGTTCTGCATTACAAGAGTTCTTTTGTTTATCCCAAGATGAAACCAATAGCGAACCACATTCACAGAGCTCATACAGGCAAAAGGAAATGGGCCAAAATCTGAGAGAGACAGTGTCCCATTGTCCTATTGATGATGAATGCCCTTTAATGGTGCCAGCTTTTGATAAAAGCGAAGCCCAAGTGCTGAACCCAGAGCATAAAGTCACTGAGACTGAAGACACACAAATGGCCTCCAAAGGAAAGGATTTGGGAACCCAAAATCGTACATCAGAATTGATTCTAAGTAGCCCGCCAGGAGAAAACGTGGGCTTGTCATTTGGACTGACTTGGGATGCAAATGATGTGGTCATTAGCACAGACAACACGATATGCATGTCAACACCAGTCCTAGAACCCACAAAAGTAACCTTTTCTGTTTCACCGATTGAAGCAACAGAGAAATCTAAGAAAGTGGACAAGAGTAATCGAGGGCTTAAAAACATACCTAACTCGAAGGAGGCACTTGTGAACCTGTGTAAACCTAGTTTAGGAAAATCAGCAACCAAAACGAATACCCCAATAGGTTGCAAAGTTAGAAAAACTGAAATTATAAGTTACCCGAGACCAAACTTCAAGAATGTCAAAGCAAAAGTTATGTCTAGACCAGTGTTGCAGTCCAAAGATGGTGCTTTATCTAAGGTCACACCCAGACCTCAGCTGACCAGTGCCTCATCACCCTCATCAGTGGTTTCCTCAAAACAGCCAACAGTTTTGAGCAGAACACCAAGAGCTGACTTGAATGCAGGCAAAAAAGCAGAAATTCTAATTAACAAGACGCATAAGCAGCAGTTTAATAAACTCATTACTAGCCAGGCTGTGCATGTTACAACTCATGCTAAAAATGCTTCTCACAGGGTTCCAAGAACAACATCTGCCGTGAAATCGAATCAGGAAGATGTTGACAAAGCCAGTTCTTCTAACTCAACATGCGAGACCGGGTCCGTTTCTGCGTTGTTTCAGAAGATCAAAGGCATACTCCCTGTTAAAATGGAAAGTGCAGAATGTTTGGAAATGACGTACGTTCCCAACATTGATAGGAATAGCCCTGAAAAGAAGGGTGAAAAAGAAAATGGGACATGTATGGAAAAACAAGAGCTGAAACAAGAGATTATGAATGAGACTTTTGAATATGGTTCTCTGTTTTTGGTAAGTAATATATACATTTTTTTGCAAGCTTCACAGAACTGTGGAGAAAACCGAGATGTGTTAGGAATTAGTTATCTGTTAGTCAATAATATTGCAGAACTAGGTGGGCAGATGTACATTTAGTTGTTAATTCAATATCTTGTCAGTACGTATTAGGGTGTTAATAGGTTTCAATATAACAAACCTGCATATGGGAAAAAAAATCCTCAATGTCGGTATTTTGTATCAAGTATCACTGTTCTTTTTAATAATATGCTGAAAAAATGAAGCTACTTTAATATTTTAGTATAATTAGTAGTTTAAATGCCTGATACAATCAGGTTATATTTTATTTTTCTGAAAAAGTTGGGTTGTCAACTTCAAAATGTATGGGACAATATTTAAGAAAGGGCTTGGGAGTGCTGGTAAACATGTCAACATAAAAATAACTCCTGGACTGTTGTGGAGGAGGCAGCTCTGGGAAGTAGAGCCCTCTTGTATGAGCAAGAGTGTTCTTGATTTTTCCTCTGACCAGCTAATAATGATTTTGGGCAAGTAATTTTTTGAGACCCAAAGATGAAGGGATTGGACCTAGTGGATGTGTGAAGCCTCTTGTAGTCTTAATGTATTAATTCCTGGTACATAAAATATCTTTTACTCATGTATAGTGAAAAACCAGTATGTTTTCCATAGCACCTGTCTGAAATATTTGGGGAGCACCTAGAGACTTCTATTTAAAGAATTCACATGCAGTGTAAAGGTGATTTTCCTTAAAACATGCATATATTTTTGAGAATAGTGTGAAGAAATTGGTTTTCTGAGTTTTAAAAACATTTGACAGGCCACTGTTGGCCATTGGGTATGTGTCCTCGGCCCTATTTTTGGCAGTGGGGACTTAGGTGTATTTTCAGCCCCAGACAGGCTGTCCTTGGCTGCCTGTCCTCTGGGTCAGGAAGGGAGGTGGGTGCCAGGGGAGAAAGGCAGGTGTGACGCAGACAGCCTGTCCCTTGGAGGGCTCGTGGCAAGAGGAATGAAGCACATGGAATAGCAAGTGCGGAAGGGCTGACTTAGGTGTGTGTCTTCAGGGTGCGTTAGGGGCCACACAGGAGGGAATTGTCAGGTTCCTTTAGAAGACAAGGTTAGGAAAGACTGACTATATTCTTGATTCTCGAAAACATCAGTTTAGACATGTTTGGGCTTTAACAACCAGTCTTCTCTGTTTGGAAGAAGGGTGCACCACAGTGATTTCTAAACTAACAAGTTCATCCATAGTTTCAAAACTCAGATTTAGTTTTTAAGTTATCTGGAAGTCAAACTTAGAAAACTTATTTATAATTTTAATTTTTTTGCAAAATTAAATTACAACATGCTCTTAATTCTAATCAACTTTCTTAGTTTGGCGTTTATAGATATACGTAGAAACACAATGTTTATTCTCTTGATTTATGGGAGACTTTTTTTGGTGTGTCAGTCCCCAGCTACCAAAACTCATAAAGTTTTTTTTGTTTTGTTTTTAAATGACATTTGTCTTGAGTTTAAATTGGTTGTGTAATTGTGTAATTTTGAAACTAAAAGTTTTCCTGATTTGTGTATTTAGTGTTAGGGTTATATTGCCCCTCTGCAGCTTGAAAGCCTGTTCTTCAGGCTCCTGATGTGGTATTGAAGTAAGGTGGTAGAATCATCAGGTTGAAGTGGATCCTAGTATATCTTGGAGAAGCAGCACTTTTTGCCTTAGGAATCTGGCAATTAGGATTCATAACTAGATATGAAATACTTTCAAAGTCCTAAAAGATTGTCCCATATTCGCAGGGCTGTCACTTTTGCTTGACAACTGGCATAAAGGACTTACTCTTTTTTCTTTTTTTTTCTTCTTAAAGATGGAGTCTTGTTCTTGCTCTGTCCCCAGGCTGGAGTGCAGTGGCACAATCTTGGCTCACTGCAACCTCCGCCTCCCGGGTTCAAGCAATTCTCCTGCCTCGGCCTCCGAAGTAGCTGGGACTAGAGGCGTGCACCACCATATTCAGCTAATTTTTGTATTTTTAAGAGACGAGGTTTCACCATGTTGTCCAGGTTGGTCTCGATCCCTTGACCTCATGATCTGCCTGTCTCAGCCTCCCAAAGTGCCGGGACCACAGTCGTGAGTCACCGCGCCCAGCCTACTCTTTTTTCATGATCATGTCTGAAGCACGGTGCTCTCTAATTTTGCTAGTTTATCTTTTTCACATTTCCATGACTCTGGGAAGGAGGATGGGAAAGTGTCTGGGAGACCCTCATAGGCCACTGGGCTTTGCACTTACTGTAGAGAGCTGAATGAATTCGCTGAGTGTTTTCCTGAAAAGTGAACGTCTGTTGGTCACTTCGGCAGCACTCAGAGGCTCTTATTGCCCTGGATTGATGAGGAGACCATCCTGGAGGGATGTTAATTTTCTTTTTCTTTGAGATGGAGTCTTGCTCTGTCACCCAGGCTGGAGTGCGGTGATGCAATCTCGGCTCACTGCAACCTCTGCCTCCTGGGTTCAAGGAATTCTCTCACCTCAGCCTCCCGAGTAGCTGGGACTACAGGCGCATACGCCTGGCTAATTTTTTGTATTTTTATTAGAGATGGGGTTTCACCATGTTGGCCAGGCTGGTCTCAAACTCCTGACCTCAAGTGATCCGCCGGCATCGGCCTCCCAAAGTGCTGGGATTACAGGCGTGAGCCACCACACCCAGCCGGATGTTAATTTTTACTGTTGTTCTGTTGGCCTACCTTCGGCCTTCAATTTACTGAATCCCTAGGCTGCCTGCAGCTTCACAGCTCTTTGGTGGTCAGGGTTTATCTGAATCGTTAGAAAAGATTTTATTTGGAAGAAGGAACTTGATTTTTATTTGAAACAGGGGGCTAGATGTAGCTTCTCACAACAGAGGTTATGTATTCATGATAGTGTGTGAGATAAAGGGAGTGGAGACTTACCTAAAAGGACAGGAATTGATGTTTATTCAGTCCTTGCTCTGGGTCGGGCACTTTGCTCAGGTGCCTTAGGTGTATTAGGTCGTTTAATAGGCCTATAATGCTCAGGTGCTTTACATACGTTGTTATTTACTCTTCCCAGTAACAATAGGGCAATTGTTGTCGACATTTTAATACTTCAGCCAGGCCACTTAAAACTCACACAGCTGGTAAGTAGTAAAATTGGGCTTCACATGCAGAGCCCTCACTTGAATCCTGGCCTTTTCTGCTCCATACACTGTAGGGTTTCAAAATTTTTGGAATGTTGGCTCTGAAAGGCAAAATAAGTGATTTGCTGAAGATTCGCTTTTGTAAATTGATGAGAAGTTTGCATTACTTTTTAAAAGAAGGTTTTCTCTGGGAGATTAACGTTTGGGTTACTTTTAAAAGAAGATTTTCTCTGGGAGATGAATTTAGCCAGCTTTAACTGAACCTAGCCAGAGACAGAAGATCTTTGTTAGTTTGTGTACAGTCGCTTGCTTTTCTTGGCCAATTCTGTATTGTTCTCCAGTGCCAAAACATGACCTCCAGCTGTTCTCATGGGTGACTGGCCTGCTAAGTTATTGTTGAATTCACTTAATGTATGAATTCTGCCATCAGCGTTGGGCTTTATGTATCTCTATTGGAAATTAACGCTTGTGCTTTATTAAAGAAAGAAAAGTGATGGTGGGGAATATGCTGCTTTACAAGCACAAATTTTGAAGTAGTTTCAAATTGTAGCTCCACCATTTACTGAGCAAAGTGACCTCAGGCAGGTTACTAAGTCTCTGTTGGGCTCATTTGTTCTTTGTGTCAAAAAAAGTGTCAAACTCTGTAATATATTTGAAGAGATTTATTCTGCGCCAAATATGAGTGACCAGTGGCCCATGACACAGCCCTTAGGAGATCCTGAGAAGATGTGCCTAAGGTGATCCAGGTACAGCTCGGTTTTACACGTTTTAGGGAGGCATGAGACATCAATCAGTACATGTAAGGTATACATTGGTTCTGTCTAGAAAGGAGAGACAACTGGAAGTGGAGGCAGCTTCCAGGTCACAGGCAGATTTAAACATTTTCTTTCTTTTTCTTTTTTTTTTTGAGACAGATTCTCTGTTGCCCAGGCTGGAGTGCAGTGGTGTGATGTCTCGGCTCACTGCAGTCTCTGCCTCCCGGGTTCAAGTGATTCTCTTGCCTCAGCCTTTTGAGTAGCTGGGTTTACAGGTGAGGACCACCATACCCAGCTAATTTTTTTGTATTTTTAGTAGAGACGGGGTTTCGTCATGTTGGCCAGGCTGGTTTTGAACTTGTGGCCTCATGTGATCTGCCCACCTTGGCCTCTCAAAGTGCTGGGATTACAGGTTTGAGCCACTGCCGCCAGCCTAAAGATTTTCTAATTGGCAGTTGGTTCAAAGAGTTAAAGACCTGGAATCGACAAAAAGGAATGTCTGGGTTAAGGTAAGGAGCTGTGGAGACCAAGGTTTTATCATGCAGATGAAACCTTCAGGTAGCCTGCTTCAGGGGAGTTGATAGTAAATGTTTCTTATCAGACTTAAAAGAGTCTGTTCTGTCAGTCTTAAGGTCTGTGTTGATGTTAATGCTGGTCAGCTGTGCCTGAATTCCAAACTGGGAGGAGAGTATAATTATGTCTGACTCCCCCTTCCTTTCATATCCTGACCTAGTTTTTCAGGTTAACCTTGGAATGCCCTTGGCCAAAAGATGTGGTCCCTTCAGATGGTTGGGGGGCTTAGAATTTTATTGTTGCTTTACATTAATGTAAAGGGAGAATGCAAATTGTAGTTTGGTGTTGGAATTCACACTGTAAGGCTCAGGCTCCCATTTCCTCTATGTAGAATAGAAACATTTCTTGGGTGCCTACTGTGTATTATGTATATGGTGATGATTGTTAGGGTATAGGGAAAAAAGAGACCCTGTCTAAATGTAGTGCCTAGTGCAGTGGGTAATACTGATGCAGGAGTTTTTCTCAACCCCTTTGTAAAACTTGCAATGGGGGCGCCCCATTTATTCAGCCCGCCATGCTCAACCTCTTACGGACAGGAGTGTTTGGGCAAGTGAGTACAGGATCCAGCCAGCCACTTTGAGCACCGGCAGGAGCAGGCTCTGTGTAGGCCCCACAGTGGTGCCCAGGTGGTGGTGTCTGTGACCCCCAGAGCCCCAGAGGGCATGTTGCAGTGCTCTGTTGGCTCCACCATCCATGGACAGTGGTGTGTCATCAGCTCAGTGGGCCCTTTGCCTCATTGTGTGGGACAGCTGCCCTCCAGCAGTGAGGGCAAATGGTCATTGTGACAACCTTTTTTGGGTACCCAAACTTGGTGGGTCCCAAGCTCTCGTCCACTGTCCTAAAAGAATTGGGTCACATGGACACTTGAAGGATGGTGGAGGTGGATAATTTTATTTAGCGATGGAAGTGGCTCTCAGCAGAGAGGGAAGCTGAAGAGGGGACAGGACGGGCAGATAATCTTCTCTGAAGTCTGGCCATCTCCAGTCAGCTTTTCTCCAAAGTTAAGCCATCTCTCCTCTAAAGTCCAGCTGTCGGTCTGCCATCTTAAGTACTAACCAGGCCTGACCCTGCTTAGCTTCCAAGATCAGACGAGATTGGGTATGTTCAGGATGATATGACGGTAGACTCAGCTGTCCTCTGAAGTCTCCAGTTGATATGGTTTGGTTGTGACCCCACCCAAATCTCGTCTTGAATTCCCACATGTTGTGGGAAGGACCCAGTGGAAGGGAGCTGAATCATGGGGGGCGGGTCTTTCCCATGCTGTTTTCATAATAGTGATTAAGTCTCAGGAGATCTGATGGTTATTATAAGGGGGAGTTGTCTTGCACGAGCTCTCTTTGCTGCCATCCGTGTAAGACATGTCTTGCTCCTCCTTGCCTTCCGCCATGGTTGTGAGGCTTCCCCAGCTACGTGGAACTCGAAGTCCAATTAAACCTCTTTCTTCTGTAAGTTGCCCGGTCTCCTGTATGTCTTTATCAGCAGCATGAAAATGGACTAATACATCAGTCAAGCTGCTTGTGTCGCCTACCGAGTGAGTCTGGGGTCTTTACGGGAATGGGATGTGGGGGCAGGGCAGGCCATAGGTAGTTTTGGAAAAGGCAACATTCGATTGGTAAAAAGACATTATTTGGAAAGAACTAATTAGGAGAGAGTGGGCAAACAGGGATAGAAGTTCTCACTTTGAGCCGTGGGTTTTGGGGGTTTTGTCTTGAAGGTGGGGTTTTGCTGGGGAGCTGCCCCTGTCTGCCTAGAATTTCTCAGCCTCCTGCCTCTATCAATATGAGAAAGTAAACCAGCAAGGGTGTGTTGATTGCTAAGTTGGGAGTGTGAGTAGACTGCTGTGCTGCAGGAGGGGGAACAAAGTGTGGTAATGGGCATAGTTGTCGAAGGCTTACAGGGGACATCACATATTGTCACTAGCTGGAACTTGAAGGGCAAGTATTCTGGGTAGAGGAATACCACGTACAAAGATGAAGAAATGTGAGAAGATTTTCTCATTTAGGGGAATCTAGGTAGTAGGTGTGAAGGGAGCTGGGAGTATAGAACGCTGAGCAGTAGAGAATAAGGTGAAGAGGATGGCAGGGACTTCCATATGCAAAAGGATTGCTGGGCCTTGTGCAGAAGAGATGTTATCTGAGAGACAGTCGGAAGATGTCTAACCCTATTTGAGTTTGAGAGAGATTGCCCTAGCAGGCAGATAAAAGATGAATTGAAAGCTGGGGAGACCAGAAAGATCCTGATGACATGGTTTCAGTAGTCTTGGTGAGAAATGACAGCAGATGGAAAAGAGAAATAGCTTTCAATTGTTGAAGCTGGGTGCCTGGGTATGTTGTGGTGAACACGGGAAGAGATAAGTTTAGAGATAGATAGGAAAGTAAGTTTAATTTTAGAAAATGCTTCACGTTCTTGTTCTGTAAAATGGGGTACAATAAACCTACCAACTTCACAGGATTCTTATGAGGGTTAAGTGAGTTGATACATATACTTAGAATTTAGAATAGTATTTTATAAGGGCTATAGGTTAGTAAGTTAAGTAAAGTGATATGGTTTGGCTTTGTCCCCACCCAAATCTCATCTTGAATTATAGCTCCCATAATTCCCACGTATTATGGGAGGGACCTGGTGGGAGATAATTGAATCATGGGGGCAGTTCCCCCCATACTGTTCTTGTGGTAGTGAATAAGTCTCATGAGATCTGATGGTTTTATAAGGGAAACCCCTTTTGCTTGACTGTCATTCTGTCTTGTCTGCTGCCCTGTAAGATGAACCTTTCACCTTCCACCATGATTGTGAAGCCTTCCCAGCCACGTGGAACTATGAGTCCATTAAACCTCTTTTTTTTTTTTTTTTTTTTTTTATAAATTACGCAGTCTCAGATGTGACTTTTTCAGCAATGTGAAAATAGACTAATTCATAGAGGTACTTGAAGGATGCTGAGTTGGGAGGTGTAGAAGGAAGTTAGGTATATGGGAAACTCAGGAGAGAGTACTTGTTGGACATGTGGATTTGGATGCACCAGTGTACGCGTGGCAATTGAAACAGCAGCCAGGATCATGTAGGAAGAGTACATGGCAAGGAAAGAGAACAGGGCCAAGGCTAAGTCTTCATGAAGACTAGCTGTAATAGTCTGTTCTCACATTGGTATATAAAGAACTACCTGAGACTGGGTAATTTATAAAGAAAAGAGGTTTAATTGACTCACAGTTCCACAGGCTGTACAGGAAGCAAGGCTGCAGAAGCCTCAGGAAACTTGCAGTGGCAGGCCCAAAGGCAAAGGGGAAGCAGACATGTCTTGCATGACTGGAGAAGGAGGAAGAGAATGAGGGGGAAGGTTTTAAACAACCAGATCTTGTAAGAACTCACTATTAGGAGAACAGCAAGGGGGAGGTCTGCTTCCATGATCCAGTCACCTCCCACCAGGCCCCTCCTCCAACACTGGGGATTGCAGTTCCATACAAGATTTGGGTGGGGACACAGATCCAAATTCCATCACTAGCCTCCAAAAGTAAAGAAGAATATGACCCAGAAAAGGAATGCCCAGACAGGTAGAAGGAAAACCAGGAAAGAGCTTTGTCAGGAAACCAGAGAATGGAGTTGTTAGTGTTGGATGCTATAGAGAGCCCCCAGGGAAAGGATTGAAAACTAGCTTGAATTTACTTGTGATACTGGAGATCTTGAGTACATTCTCACTAATGGGTACAAAGGCAGAATATGGTGAATTAAAGAGTAAGCCATGAAGAGTTTTAATGCCTTCATAGTAAAAATGAAAATTGAATACAGTCATCCCTCTGTATCTGTGGGTTCCACATCTGTGGATTGAGCCAACCTTGGATTTAAAATACTCAGAAAAAAATTTTGCAATGTTTCAGAAAGCAAAACTTGAACTTCCTACATGCTGAATACTATGTTGAATCCACCTGAAACAAGTAATATGTAGATGTTGTAAGTAATGTAGAGATGATTTACAGTATATGGGAGGATGTGCGTAGGTTATATGCAAACCCTACACTATTTCATATAAGAGATTTATTTGAGTGTCCATGGATTTTCATATCTGCCAGGGTCCTGGAACCAATCATTTTTGATACCAATGGAGAACTGTACACGTCCACTTAGAAATTGTTCCCTTCACATAGCTAATACCACAGGAAAGTGATATGGGGAAGGTATGATCTGGATTAAAATTTTATTAATTAAAGCCAAACTCTAAAATATGTGAAGAGATTTATTCTGAGTCAAATGTGAGGACCATGGCTGATGACACATCCTCAAGAGGTCATAAGAACATATGCTTAGGTGGTTGGGTTACAGCTTGATTTTATCCATTTTAGGGAGACAAAAGACATCAGTCCATACATTTGAGATATAGATTAGTTTGGTCTGGAAAGATGAGACATCTTGTAGGGACTTACAGATCATACATGGATTCAGAGATTTACTGATTGGCAATTGGTTGAAAGAGTTAAGTTGTTGGCTCACACCTGTAATCCCAGCACTTTGGGAGGCCGAGGCAGGCAGATCACGAACTCTGGGGTTTGAGACCAGCCTGACCAACACGGTGAAACCCCGTCTCTACTAAAAATACAAAAAACACACATACACACACAAAGAAAACATGGTGAAACCCCATGTCTACTAAAAAGAAAATATCAAAAAAAAAAAAAAAGCTACAAAATACAAAAATTAGCCGTCTCTACTAAAAGTAAAAAGATTGATGGTGGTATGTGCCTGTAATCCCAGCTACTCAGGAGGCTGAGGCAGTAGAATCACTTGAACCCGGGAGACGGAGGTTGCAGTGAGCCGGGATCATGCCACGGCACTCCAGCCTGGGCCATAGAGTGAGACTCCGCCTCCAAAAAAAAAAAAAAAAAAAGTTATTATCTAAAGACCTGGAATCAATAGAAAGCAGGGTCTCAGTTAAGATAACGGTGTGTGGAGACCAAGGTTCTTATTATGTAGATGAAACCTCAGGTGGCTGCCTTTAGAGGCCGTAGATGGCACCTATTACCTATTTATACTTTTAAAAGATGCTAGACTCTCAGTTAATTTCTTTGGGACCAGACAAAGATCGGGGAAAGGAAGATGATTATCTACGGAATGTAAATTTGCCCCTACAAGAGACAGCTTTGCAGGGCCTTTTCAGAATGTGTTAAAGAAAAATATTTTGGGGTAAAATACTTCAGTTTCCTTCAGGGCTTGTTGCTATCTGTCATGTCAGGCTGGAATTTGGTGTCTTTTTGCTATAAAGAGTCTGTTTTGTCTAACTTAAGGTCTCTGTTTTAATGGTAATGCTGGTCAGTTGTGCCTGAATTCTAAAGGGAGGAGAGTGTAATGAGGCATGTCTGACCTCTTTCCCATCGTGGCCTGAACTTGTGTTTTAGGTTTCTTTGGAATCCCCTTGGCCTAGAGGAGGGGTCCATTCAATCAACTGGGGGCTTAGAATTTTATTTTCGGTTTACAGTCTTAACTGTTATTTTCACAGGGCTCTGCTTCAAAAACGACGACCACCTCAGGCAGGAATATATCCAAGCCTGACTCCTGTGGTTTGAGGCAAATAGCTGCTCCAAAAGCCAAAGTGGGGCCCCCTGTTTCCTGTTTGAGGCGGAACAGCGACAGTAGAAATCTCAGTGCTGATCGAGCCATCTCTCCCCAGAGGATCAGACGTGTGTCCAGTTCTGGTAAGAATAAAATAGTTCAATAGTTTATGAGTTATTTGAATGTAAAATTTGACGGTCATGATTATAGGTTTAACGCATTCTGTCACTAAAGCATTTAGCCTTTTGTGGACCAGCATCCTGAGCAGAGAAGGTAGAAAAACAAGATGACAGCACATCCCTTATCTTTGAGCAAGGCAAAGGCTAGTTGAGGAGAGAGGTATAGGGGTATAAACCATCTTACAAGCTATTCAGAAGGATGTGTACATAAATACACAACTGGGTGGCTCTTGTCAATCTGAATCATTTCATTCATTTTTTTCAAGTGGTCAAGTGCTTAACAATACCAAAATGTTGTACTGTAGGTCCATAGTATGCCCTCAATACATGTGAAGAGATTAATTTTTAAAAAATTTTACTGAAAGATGTATTAGAGATTTAGGGGGATATGAGGGCGACTAAAAGTTAAAATTTTTCTAATCTGAACTTTTATTTATGTTGGCTTGTATCTTATAATTTGTAATTTTAAAGTCATGTAAGGCCAATGAAATTTGAGCGCCTCAAGAGTAGCTATTAAGTATCATACTACATTTGGCAGATGTACAGATTTATGTTAAAAAGAAATGGAAAAGTCAGCCCTGTGTCACCGGGATGAAAAGCCTGCTAGCCATTCCAGATGACTGAGAACATTTTGCAAAGAACACACCTTATTTCTGCAGGTACAACCCCGAACAAATGAAAGTCGTGTCACACCAATTTAGAAGTAGGTTCCCTTATAAAAATAGTTATGTGCCCACCCATGTGAGAATGTTTTACGGAAACCAGTGAAAGCTAGCAAATCCCAGAAGAGCTCTGTATCTCTCTCCCATTTAGTATTTGTGGGTTTCATTTTTCAACCCTATCGTGACGCCTCCAACGTGAAAGCCTATAATGCACAGAAATGTTTTACGGGCTGTTTATTTAGATTCAGGCCTGGTGTCAAGGAGACATGACCAGAGAGGTGTGAGTGGAAGAAGAGGGATTGGCAGCACATGTCCATCTCCATCCCCAGAGGAACTAGCTGGAAAGAGGAATTCATTCGTTCAGAGTGTTCATCATTTGGGAGAAAAGCCAAAAGCCACTGGGAGAAACAGTGATTCTTATTTGGGATATTGCCACACTTAGGGAGTCAAGGCATGAGTGAGATGAAAGCTCTGGTCCTGGCTGGGTGCGGTGGTTTATGCCTGAAATCCTAGTGCTTTGGGAGGCCGAGGTGGGAGGACCACTTGAGGCCAGGAGTTGAAGACCAGCCTGGGCAAGAAAGCAAGACCCTGTCTTATGAAAAATAAATAAATAAATAAATATATTTTAGCTGGGTATGATGGTGTGCACCTGTAGTTCCAGCTATTCCAGAGGCTGAGGCAGGAAGATCACTTGAGCCCAGAAGTTGAAGGCTGCAGTGAGCTATGATCATGTCACTGTACTCCAGCGTGGGCAGCAGAGCAAAACCCTGTCCCTTGGTGGGGAAGAAAAAGCTCTGGTCCTTACTGTAGTTGTCCAGTAAGGCTCATGGTGTTTACAGAGACTGGAGCTCCCTTCCTCCTCTGTGAGGAACACCTGTAGCTTGGTGGCATTGGAGTGTGGTCCCTGGCCTCTGGCCTGCCGTTAGGAGTCCTGTGTTTTAGTTCCACTCTGGCCCCAATACACTACCTGAGCAAGTCTTTTACTCTCCCTAGGCTTCAGCTTCACATCTGGAAAGTGTAAGTGTCTGAGAATCTAAGACCCTGTCAGCTTTTCCAGTCCTTGCCTTTCTAGGGACAATTGGGAGCTCACCTCCTTTTCTGAGTAACTGCTGTTACTGGTATGATTCTCTGAATTTCGTGGTGCGTGAATTCCAGAAAACCTACGTGCACATACTTTTAAGAAACGAGGCCAATACCCAGGATACATTGAAAAAGAGAATCCTTTTATGTAGGCAATCAGTCCCACCCAGCGGGGAAGCGGTTGTTAAGTCCTTTCACCCTGTGTTGCATAATGTGTCTTAGAGAAAAGTGGATCTGTTTAGTCTTAGCGAAAAGACAGGGCATGTTGTTGAGCTTTTATCATCCTGTGTCAATGAGCTCGATAACTGAGGTATGCATCCAGATTTTTCAGTCTCAGTTAAAAACTAAATTACCTTTTATACTGAGTGGTTTTCTGTATCTGAATGGAAAAAGGTAATGTAACCAGAAACATTCTGGATTTGAATTTGACTTTTATATTTGAGTGGTTAGAAGACTTTTATGGTCTGAATACTTGGGTCACTCTACATTAATAGGTTGAAACCCCAACCCATGATGTGATTGTGTTTGGAGACAGGGCTGGTGAGGAGGTGATAAAGGTTAAACGGGGTCCTAAGAGTGGGATCCTAATTCAGAAGAGGTGGTGCCCTTAGAAAAAGAGGAAGAGACGCACTAGGCATGTCGGCTCACACCTGTAATCCCAGCATTTTGGGAGGCCAAGGCGGGTGGATCACCTGAGGTCAGGAGTTTGAGACCAGGCTGGCCAACATGGCAAAACCCCGTCTATACTAAAAATACAAAAAACAATTAACCGAGGGTGCTGGCAGGTGCCTGTAATCCCAGCTACTCAGGAGGCTGAGGCAGGAGAATCACTTGAACCTAGGAAGGGGGAGTTGTAGTGAGCCGAGATCACACCATTGCACTCCATCCTGGGCAACGAGAGCGAAACTCTTTCAAAAAAAAAAAAAAAAAAAAAAAAAAAAAAGGAAGAGACACTGGAACTGTCCTCACTATGTGAGGTACAATGAGAATGTAGCCATCTGGATGCCAGGAAGAGGGCCCTTGCTGGGAAGCAGATCAGCTGGCACCTCTATCTTAGGCATTCCAACCTGCAGAACAGTGAGAAAACAAATTTCTGTTGTTCAAGACACCCCATCTGGTATTATTACTCTTATGGCAGCCCGAGCTGAGAAGACTAATTTGATTCTACTGTATTATGTTTTACAGAAAACTTAATAGCAGCTAATTTTTTGGGATGCTCTCGATAAATTGAGAGATGTTTCTTGAGGGGGACAAAAAACTTAATCACCACACAGTTAGAAGTAGAACAGAAAAATCAAGGAGCAGAAACAATGTACTTTTAGATCACTGTGATCCTGTTGCCATTGATTGTACAATGAAGTGTTTGTATGTATTAGCAAATTGAAACCAAATGGATATCCACCAGACTGACTCACAGTTACTCTGCTGAAAGGTAAGCAGCAGGAGTGTTCCAGCCAATTTGGGGTTTTCAATAAATCCTTTCAGAACACTTAAGTAGAAAACCAGACCCAGTGTTGAAACAGCCATTTTCTTGAAGCTTTAAAATGAATGTGAGAAGGAATTGTAATTAAACCCAATGGAGCTGTTCCTTTTTCCTTTTTTTTTTCTCCCCCCGCGGAGACGGAGTCTTGCTCTGTTGATCAGGTTGGAGTGCGATGGTGCAATCTTGGCTCACTGCAACCTCCGCCTCCCAGGTTCAAGCGATTCTCCTGCCTCAGCCTCCTGAGTAGCTGCGATTTACAGGCACCCACTACCACGCCCAGCTAATTTTTTGTATTTTTAGTGGAGATGGGGTTTCACCATGTTGGCCAGGCTGGTCTTGAACTTCTGACGTCAGGTGATCCACCCACCTTGGCCTCCCAAAGAGCTGTTCCATTTTACCTGTCAAAATGCAGAAATTTATATGAGATCAGATTATAAGAGATTATAATTAACCAAATCTAAAGTACCTTTGCTTCTTTGGAAATGTACTGAAATAAGATGAGATAGTGATGAAAATTATTTCTGATAGTAATTATTATAATGTGAATGATAGCAGCTCACACTGTTAAGTGTATGTCAAGTTCCAGGCTCAGTTTTAGTAATTTCATCTATAAATTCATTTAATCCTGACAATAACTTTTTGAGGGTTATCCCTGTTCTATAGACAAGGAATCTTCCACAGAAAAGTTACATAATTTGTCTAATGTTAAACAGCTGGAAAGTGGCAGAGGTGGGATTCAGACCAGCCAGTGATGCTATTAACTGTCACATTATTAATCTCAATACTATTAGTATGACCATGAGTTTTGTTTTATTTATTTGTTTATTTTTGCGATGGAGTTTCAGTCTTGTTGCCTAGGCTGGAATGCAAATGGTGCAATCGTGACTCACCACAACCTCCCCTTCCCTGGTTCAAGCAGTTCTGCTGCCTCAGCCTCCTGAGTAGCTGAGATTACAGACACGAATCACCACACCTGGCTAATTTTGTATTTTTAGTAGAGATGGGATTTCTCCATGTTGGTCAGGCTGGTGTCGAACTCCTGACCTCAGGTGATCCACCCGCCTTGGCCTCCTAAAGTGTGGGGATTACAGTCATGAGCCACTGTGCCTGGCCTGAGTTTTATTTTTAATAATAAAATAAAGTCTAATTTGTTTTTTGTTTTGTTTTCTGTTTGTTTGTTTTTTGAGACAGTCTCACTCTCGTCCAGGCCAGAGTGCAGTGGCTGCACTATAGATCACGGCAGCCTTGAATTTCTGGGCTCAGGCAATCCTGTCTCAGCCTCCCGTGTAGCTGGGACCACAGGTGTGCCTCAGCATACCCAGCTGATTTTTATTTTTTCTTATAGAGATGGGGGGGATGTCTCACTTTGTTGCCAGGCTGGTCTCGAACTCCTGAGATTAAGCTTAAGTGATCCTCTCACCTAGGCCTCCCAAAGCACCAAGATTACAGGCATGAAGCACCACACCAGGCTAACGTTTAATTTTTTAAAAATTAAAATTCTTGTTGCCCAGCTGAGTGGTTTAGAAACTGTGGCACTTTTCTTTTCAGGCCTTGGTTTAAAGCTTGATGTCAATTTACTGTGATGTAAATGATTTTATGTGGTTATGGAAAATTAATGCTGCTTCAGGAAAAATCGCTAATGCATGCCGGGCTTAATACCTAGGTTGCTAGGTGAAGCCAACCACCATGGCCCACGTTTACCTGTGGTACAAACCTGCACAGCCTGCATGTGTACCCTGGAACTTAAAACAATAAAAAATACAGTAATAATAAATTAATGCACTGAATAAATAACTGCTCAGTAAATCCTTCATGATCAATCCAGACATCTTCAGAGAGACCCGCTGTCACTCTGTTTTGGAGGCAATACCAGCTCTTCCCAGGTTTTAGATGATAAATATCTGTGTTCTTCTCTACACACATGCGGTTGCCGTTTCAGTGGCCAGCCTGAGCCAGGCAGGATTACAGAAGTAGCACAGGATTCCCTCCCTGCCCTGTGACTCGGGAGAGCTAACTGAGGAGGGAGAGTGCGTGTTTACGCAGCAAACACAAAGCTGCACAAAGAATGGTGATGGGTGGGGAAAAGGCCCCAAAAGAAGAATGTCCAGGGGCGGGTCGGTGAAGAAAGGCCTCCCGAAAGAGATGGGTTTTAGTTTTCTTCTAGAGAAAGAGAAACCACATTTCAAACGGGCAACTCTTTGTTTCAACTGAGTTTATTGTGAGTTAATAAAGTAAATTCCTTTCAAGACAGCAGTCGGTCCGAAACTTGCAGTGACTTGCCTGTCATCGCAGGTTTCTCTTCTTTCTTGCTAAGGTATTTCCTTCGTGGTTTATGTAAACTGATTTTTTTTTCATTCATTTCGTGTTAAAGAGAATTTAAAGTCTTCTTCAAATTACTTTTATATCCTTTTAAACTTTTCTAGGTGAGAGTTTGAGAGAGATAGTCAGCAAAATTACGAGAGATTTTTCGCATACTTGAATAAAGTAATTATTAAAAATCAGAGGTTGTTACTCAATGAGTTATTCTAAAAGCCACCTTGAGGACGGACATGGTGGCTCCCATCTGTAATCCCAGCAATTGGGGAGGATTACTTGAGCCCAGGAGGTTGAGGCCAGCCTGGGCAACAGAGTAAGACCCTGTCTTAAAAAATAAAGTTAGCTGGGCAAGTGTCACACACCTGTGGTCCTCGCTCCTCAGGAGGCTGAGGTGGGAGGATCACTGAGCCCAGGAGGTTGAGGGTTCAGTGAGCTATAATTGCACCACTGCACTCCCGGTGGGGTGACAGAGCAAGACCCTGTCTCTAAAATGTGAATAAAATTAACATTAATGTGTCACTAATAGGTGTTTCTATATTTGTATGTGATTAAATCACTTTCTTTAGAGTATATCTCAGGATCTCTTTTCATAAAAATAGTATTAGTCGCTAACGTGTTTTGAATGCCTGTGTGCACCAAGCACATGCTAAGCTTTGTTTTAAATGCATAATCTCATTTAATTCTCACAACTCCGAGTAGGGATGCTGTGATTATCCCCATTCTACAGATGAGGAATTTGAGGGTCTGAAAGCTTCAGTAACCTGTCCAAAGTTATCCAGTGGGGTAATTGGTGGAGATGGGAAATGGGCCGGGTATTCTGGCCCCACAGTCTGTGCTCTTAACCCTGGTCCTTTATGTACATGCAGGAATCTTGACACACTCTTGTCTTCTTTCATGGACATGAGTGAATTCTTCATTAAACCACGTGTGTGTGAAGGAGAATGTGAGGAAGACTGGCTTGTGCTAAGAACTCTTCTAAGTACTGGAATGAAGTGCACAGAAGAGGCCCATTCCTTCCATTAGGAACCTTAAATTCTAATAAGGGGATTAAGAAATAAATACATTTGTGGATTCATGATGATGGAAAAGATCAAGCATTTACAAGTGGTGATTCATGATGATGAATCCACAGATAAAGGAGAAAGGGCCGAGCACGGTGGCTCATGCCTGTAATCCCAGCACTTTGGGAGGCTGAGGCAGGTGGATCACTTGAGGTCAGAAGTTCTAGACCAGCCTGGCCAACATGGTGAAACCGCATCTGTATTAAAAATACAAAAATTGGCTGGGCATGGTGGCAGGTGCATGTAGTTGCAGCTACTTGAGAGTTTGAGGCAGGAGACTCTCTTGAACCTGGGAGGTGGAGGTTTCAGTGAGCTGAGGTTGCATCACTGCACTCCAGCCTGGGTGACAGAGCAAGACCCTATCTCAAAAAAAAAAAAAAAAAAAAAAAAAAAAAAAAAAAAAAAGCAGTGAAGGAAATTAGATTTTTAAACGGCTAGATCAAGAAAGGCTTCACTGAGAGGGTGACATTTGGGCAAACACTTGCAAGGAGGGGAGGAGGGAGGCTTTTGGATGTCAGGTGGGAGGACTTTCCAGGCACAGGGACCAGCCGTGCAGAGACCCCGAGGTGAGGCAGGGTGTGGGGTGCGCAAGGAACAGTGAACCACTCACTGTGTGTGGTGTGGGCTGGAGGACGTGGGTGGGCGGAGGAGGTCAACCAACCCAGCAGGGCCATGCGGGTGCCTATGAGGAACGTGTCCTCTTTTCGTCCTCACAGACATCATCACTTGTAAATGCTTGATCTTTTCCAGGCGTTTCACACAATTCTCACTTGGCAGTAATTATGGAGAAGATTGCTTTGTGGAATGACTCACGAGTAGGCTTAGTATGTCACAGTGCAGGCCTGCCCATTCATTCAAGAAGTGCTTAGGGTCCCTGCTCTGTGTTGGGCAGTGTACTAGATTCTGAGACTACAAACAGGATTAAGCAAATATGTCCTCTTAAGGAGCTTACTGGTTGGAGGGTGAGGGGATAAGGGGGTGTCTAAGCAAATCGTTCCAATGAAAACTCTTGGCTCTTCAGATTCCAGCCCAGCTGTCCTGGCCTCTCTGCTACTTTGCATTCATAGTGCTGTATGCTGATTATTTCCTTACATGTCTGTCTCCTTCTAGACGGTGAAATCCATAAGGATAGAGTTCAGCTCTTAGTTATTTTCATATTTTCCAGTGCACAGTGTACTGGTTACACAAAAGGTGTTTCGAAACATTGCTTGGCTTGATTTGAATGGAGACCTGTGCGAAGCACTATGTATCCACAGTAAAGGAGCAACACTAACTCATTATGAGGGAGAACTGGAGGAGAGGCGGTGACATTTGAACTGTTTGGAATGCGCCTGCAGGAGTTTGGAATGCGCCTTGCCAGTAGAGGAGGCTGCTGGGGTTCCCGAAGGTGCAGATGTGGCGTTCTCAAAAGATACCATGTGCTTGGGGAACGTCAAGGCCAGGGTCAGCATGTCCTGCTGGACACAGCAGACGTGTCCCGGGGTCAATGAGATGAGCCTCTGCCTCCAGGGAGATTGAGGCTGATTAGTTCTAGTACTCTAGACACAAACTTGCACGAGTGCTACACGTTTTTTGGGAACAGATGGTAGAGTACATATTTAAAATAATTTGGAGAAAGTGTCTGGTCACTTCTTTTGGTGGTGAACAGTCCCAAGTGTCTATCCACCACTTCATGGTAGGTCATGAAGTGAAATGTGGAATAGAGTAGCAAGAAGTTTTCTGGAGGAGAATAGTGAGTTTCGTTCGGGGTGTGTGAAATTGGAGGAGGCTACAAACTGGGAAGCACCTCAAAGGGATATGTGCATGCTTGAAGTTTAAGAGTAAAAATATGTAGAGACCAAGGAAACCCTCAGAAAAGAGCTGACATAAAAATATAAGGACAGGCTAGGCCCAGTGGCTCCTGCCTGTAGTCTCAGCTACTAGCTACTTGGGAGGCTGAGACAGGAGCATCTCTTGAGCCCAAGTTTGAGTCTACAGTCAGCTATGATTGTACCACTGTACTGCCACCTGGGTGACAGAGCGAGACCCTCTGAAAAGAAAAGAAAAGAAAAAAAAGATGGTGTTAAGTTCTGAGGTCTCAGTGATCTCACCATCTCATTGCCCAATGGAGCTCTGCTCATAAACCTTGACTCCTAATGAGCCAGGAGGCTCACTGTGCACCTTCTTTTGTTCTTATCAGGCATTATTAGCATGAGTGTCAGATGGTAAATAAATTGGCTGGTGTACATGACCCTTGTTCATCTCCTTTGTATGGTAGCTGGGAAAAGGAAGCAACACCGCTAAGCCTTTGGTTTATTCCCCTCTGAATTTAAATGTTCCTATAGTTATGGGACACATGTTCCAGGCCTGTGACTAAGGCAGTTATTTTTGTTTAATCCCCACCTGAAGCCACAGACATCTTGTGAACATACTTGCAGAGGCAGGTACTGACGGCATCACCGAGAATGCTGCGCTTCTCTGCAGCTGGAGTCATCGTGAGAACCTTGCTTTGTGGGACTTTTTGCTGCTTTGTCAAATTACTGCACTCTTCAGACTTGCTGTGTTTTTGTTGTGACTCACCTGTGTTGCTGTGCCTTTGTCTGGGGAGCTTACCCTTGAATTTAAGCAAACGAGGATAATTATACAGGGTCCTATGGCCTTGAGGAACTCTGGAAGGTAGAATACTAAAATCACATTTGCAAGATATAAATGTAGAGTGTTACTGAAATACACTGTGTTCTGCAACATATTTACTTAATAGATAGCGTATGCTAGATAAGTCATGTCCCAGACACTGAGGGATTGTAGGATGCATAAGATAAGGTTTTTGCCTTCTTGGTATTAACTGCCAAACAGAAGAGGTGACAAATTCTTCTTTCATCACATTTGTTCTTATAACAGTAAAATTTAATAAAAAGAACTGTAGGATTTTGGATGAGGGTGTAATTATAAATACCAAAGTTTGCTTAATTTTTTTCTTTCTGTAATGTAGGAGATTATATAGTGTAATAGAGTTACACTCTTAAATAGATAGGGGCCAGACTTGGTTTAATGTTGATGCTTTGTGCTGTTTAACTTTTGCCCCCTGAGATCCGAGAAATAAGGAGGATGTACATGGATTGAGATATTTTTCTCTCAATACTCTGAGTTACGGCTCAAAGTATAGAATGTAGAGATTGTGGTCAAAGTAAGTACAAATGGAGTGAAAATACAGAGGAGGGCCAGCAGGTGATTAGAACACAACAGATTGGCTTTCTGGCAGTCAACAAAGAAGAGGCTGACCGAGAGCCTCTTGTCAATGTCAATATCAAGAAAGGGATGCGGGGCCCTGTTTTGTTCTTTACTTCTTGTGTCTTGAATTTAACCAGGCAAATTGGATAGTTTGTCAAGTTTACTCTCTTCCCAGTAGGCTATTTTAAAGGTATAGCATTTTAAATTTAAAGTGAGAAAATAAACACCTGTCATCTTACCACCACCAAATAGCTTTTAACTTAAAAATTTATGACTATTTGGCACCTTTTTTTCTGCATATTCTCATGCACGCGTGTTTACATATATAATGGAGACAGTGTCTGCTGTTTTATCTTTTTGAGACGGAGTCTTGCTCTTTTGCCCAGGCTAGAGTGCAATGGCACGATCTCAGCTCACTGCAACCTCCGCCTCCCGGGTTTAAGCGGTTCTTCTGTCTCAGCCTCCCGAGTAGCTGAGATTATAGGCGCCTTCCACCACGGCCAGCTAGTTTTTGTATTTTTAGTAGAGATAGGGTTTCACCATGTTGTTCAGGCCGGTCTCGTTCTCCAGACCTCAGGTGATCCACCCACCTCGGCCTCCCAAAGTGCTGGGATTACAGGCATGAGGCACCGTGCCCAGCATGGATCATGTATAGTCTTGAAAATCATAATTAGGATTTTGACTTTGAAGTGGAGTGACTTAAATGTTAATGGGATCACTCTGATAGTTGTGTTGGGAGTAGATTGGATGTGGGTGGGGTAGGAACAGGGAGATCAGTTAGGAGGGGTTGCTGTGATGACAGCAGGAGGTTATGGTTTCTGGGACCCAGGTTGTGGCAGTAGGGCCTGGTCAGATTCTAGGTATGTGCTTGAAGGGACAGCCAGTGAGGTTTGCTTAGATTGGATTGGGGGTGAGAGCAAAGGAAGGAGTCACGGATGACCATGACCATGTTGGTGTGAGCAATGGAAGAATGGCGCAGCCTTTACCCGAGATGAGACTGGATGGTGGAAGCACAGATGTTGGGAAGGGGAGATCTGAAACTCAGTTACATTGAAATGATTGATAAGAGGCCGTGTGGAGTAGAAAGCTGGATATGCAAGTTTGAAGTGCATGGAAGAAATCTGGTCTACGGATATAAATTTAGGATTCAGCACCATATAGAGGATATTTAAAGTCACCAGACTGGATGAGATCTCCAAAGCAGTAAGTGTAGAGAGCACAGGTCAAGGATAGCTCTGGGATGCTCCCTAGACTCTCCAAAGTCTAGAAGGAACAGCAGGAAGGTAGGGGCATCCCAGAAGCCAAATAAGGAAAGCCTTTCAACGAGAAAAGAGGAACCAACTGCATCCAATACTGCTGGCAGGAGAATGGCGCAGTTAAGAACACAATTTGCAGCAGGCGACAGAAAACCTAACTGGTGGATGTAAACCAGAGGCTGTGTGTGTTTATGCTTTGGGAGGGCTAGAGGCAGGCTGTTCCAGGTTTGACGATTCAGAAATGTCCTCTCTCTGCCTCTCTGCTCATCTCACATCAGCATGTGGCTTTGTCATTGGCTTTTCAGTTAAAATATGGCTGCTAAGAGTTCCGTGTGCATGCCACCACTTCCTGTGACTGTGTTCAAAGGCTGGAAGCAAAGGACGGCATCTCGGGACAGGGACCTCCTCCTCTCTTCGTTTAATTGGGGACACACGTTCAGCAGCTCCCCCGTTGCCCTCTCGTCCTTATGTCTGATTGGCACAGACCAGATCTGGCTCTTGCCCCTACTGGCATGAAAGATCAGGAAGCAAGTATTTGACTTTTTAAACTTTTCTATGGGGTTAAGCAATGGAGATGGGGATTAGGAATGACAGTTGGCTCACCAGGAAAGGTGTTAGACACAGTGAGCTTGGAGAAAAAAAAAAGTTATCAACTCTTTTTAAAATTCATTCTTTTGAGAGCTTTTGCTCACTTACATTTAGGGGCATAGGATTTTTTGTTGATCTGCTGCTGTTCATTTCCTTGCCTGTTGTTTTATGTCTTTTATTTTGCATATGGTGATTTCTTAATCTTTTTTCACTTTTGTGTTGTCAGATGTCTTGTTTCCTTTATCTTTTCCTGTGTTTTTATGCATAAGATGCTCTCTACTCAAAAAGAAGACTGACCTATATTTAATTATTGTGTTTTATGGTTTCATCTTAAGCCCTTTGCTTTGTAATCCAATTTAATTTATTTTGGTGGATGGTGAGCGCTAATAGCTAATATTTGTATGGTACTTTGTGCCAGATGCTGTTCTAAGCTTTTTTTTTTTTTTTGCCGGTTTTTTTTTAAATTTTTTTTTTTTTTTTTTTTTTTTTTTTTTGAGATGACGTCTCGCTTTACCGCCCAGGCTGGAGTGCAGTGGCGCAATCTCCACTCACTGCAAGCTCTGCCTCCCGGGTTCACGCCATTCTCCTGCCTCAGCCTCCCGAGTAGCTGGGACTACAGGTGCCCGCCACCATGCCCGGCTAATTTTTTTTTTGTATTTTTAGTAGAGACGGGGTTTCACTGTGTTAGCCAGGATGGTCTCGATCTCCTGACCTCGTGATCCACCCATCTCGGCCTCCCAAAGTGTTGGGATTACAGGCGTGAGCCACTGCACCCGGCCTAAGCATTTTAAAATTATAAATTTATTTAATTCTCACAAGAACCTATGAGGTAGGGACTACTCCTATCAACCCCATTCTTATATATGGAAAACAGAAGTGCAGAGTGGTAAGGAACGTGCTCACTAGGCAGTGTGAGGTGGCGCGGGTTTGAACCTAGATGATCTGCCTTGAGATTGTCAGCTTTTAACCACTATACCGTTCTGCTTCTCAAATTTTAATTTAATAATTCAAATATCTTAATACCACAAATAAGTGTTTTTGCTGATTTAAGATACCTCCTTTACCCTTTTTTTTTTTTTTTTTTTTTGAGACGCAGTCTCGCTCTGTGGCCCAGGCTGGAGTGCAGTGGTGCGATCTCGGGTCACTGCAAGCTCCGCCTTACGGGTCCACACCATTCTCCTGCCTTAGCCTCCCAAGTAGCTGGTACTACAGGCGCCGGCCACCATGCCCAGCTAATTTTTTGTATGTTTAGTAGAGACGGGGTTTCACCATGTTAGCCAAAATGGTCTCATCTCCTGACCTCCCGTGATCCGCCCGCCTCGGCCTCCCAGAGTGCTGGGATTACAGGTGTGAGCCACCACGCCTGGCCCCTATCCTGAATTTTTATATTTCTGAGATTTATATACCACCTTATTAATGGTGTCAGTATGGTTTTATTCCAGTAAGACTTTTATTTTTTTAATATCGTACTCTAACTAGTTGCACAAGTTCCTTTTTTTTTAACTTAAAAATTGTGGCAAAACATACATTGCACAGAATGTGCCACTTGAGCAATTTTTTTAAATGTACAATTCTGTGGCATTAAGTACATTCACATTTTTGTGCAGCTATCCTCCGTATCCATCTCCAGAACTTTGTTTTCCCTTTGAAATCCTGTATCCATTTTACTAACCCCCAGTTCTCCATTTCTTTCAGCGCCTGGCACTCACCGTTCTGTGTTCTGTCTATATGCGTTTGACTATTCTAGTAATCATGAATGAGAATCGTTACATATTTGTAACTGGCTAATTTCAGTTAGCATCGTGTCTTCAAGGTTCATCCATGTTGTATCATGTGTCAGCTTCCTTTTTAAGGCAGGAGAATATTCCATGGCATAGCTGTACCACCTTCTGTTCATTCATCTGCCTGTGAAAGTTGTGTTGCTTCTACATTTTGGCTATCGTGAATGATGCTGCTATGAAGATGGTTGTACAGATATCTGCTCAAGTCTTTCACTTTTTTTTTTTTTTTTTTAAGACAGAGTCTTGCTCTCTCGCCCAGGCCAGAGTACAGTGGCAGGATCTCAGCTCACTGTAACCTCCACCTTCCAGCTTCAAGTGATTCTCCTGCCTCAGCCTCCCAAGTTGCTGGAATTATAGGTGCCCACCACCACGCTCAGATAATGTTTTATGTATTTTTAGTAGAGATGGAGTTTTACCATGTTTGCCAGACCGATCTCAAACTCCTGGCCTGGCCTCAGGTGATCCCCTGCCTCGACCCTCCAAAGTGCTGGGATTACAGGCTTGAGCCACCGCGCCCGGCCTGAAGCTAAATTCTTAAACATGTATATTTAGTGTTGAGAGAATTTGGTCCCTTAAGCTTAATTGGAAGTGAACCTGCAAACACGGTTTTGAGTATGTATAATTTGTTTCTCTCATAACTTACTGTTAACTTGTTTGTCACTTTTAGGTTTCCCGTGATTTTGTAATAATTACTAGTTACTGTAGATAATTACTCTACAGGTAACTGTCCCTGTGTAGTTGACTTGTGTTTAAGAAACCCAAGTTATAATGATAGCTAGAAACATTCTCTGAATTAATTGGAAAAAAAATACATATTCTCATGTCTTGTATTTTAACTGTGTCTGTCAATTTGGCATTTTCTGTTTCTGACCTTAGTAGTTAGTGGCCTTGCAACTTGCATGCCTTACGGATATATTTCAAATGGACCTCAATAATCTTTTCATTTTCTAGTTAAAATTCTCACTTCTCTAAAGCTGGCAGGTGCTGGTATTCTAGCTTCCTTTTTCCCTGATTTCAGTCTTCAATCAGTTCTGCACACTGCTACCACACAATCAAGTTCTGATGTAAATGCTAAGAAAGCCTCAGTCTCCCCCACCCCTGCAACACACATCTTCCCACCATATCCATCCCTAACAATTAAGGTCTAAAATTATGAGTCTGGCATTCAGTGCCATGTCTCACCCGACTGTAAACTACCTATTTCTCCAGCCTCATTTTCTTCTTCTTCCCCATGATACCTGTGTTCCTACTAAGCCGTATAAACTACAGAACAACATATCTTATGATGAGACATGATGTTTTCTCTAGTTTACAGTTTTTACTGAGAACATCTGGTAGTTAATCCTGTGGCAGGATGTCAGGTGTTTATGGCTCTGTATATGTTTGAACTTTGTGATTACTTGCAGTTGCCTTACTAGGTAAGCACATAAATACTTGGGTAACACACATCTTCATGTGAATCTATTGTCCAGATTTTTATTAAGATGATCTGTTTTGGCCAGGCGCAGTGGCTCATACCTGTAATCCCAGCACTTTGGGAGGCCAAGGCAGGTGGCTCACTTAAGGTCAGAAGTTTGAGACAAGCCTCGTGAAACCCTGTTTCTACTGAACATAGAAAAACATGAGCCAGGTGTGGTGGTGTGTGCATGTAATCCCAGCTTACTCAGGAGGCTGAGGCAGGAGAATCGCTTGAACCTGGGAGGCGGAGGTTGCAGTGAGCCATAATGGCACCACTGCACTCCAGCCTGGGTGATGGAGTGAGACTCTGTCTCAAAAAAAATAAAAACAGATATGTGTCTTTTGATATAGATCATATAGTAGTCAGTGTTTCTTTGTTAACTAATTAAAACTCATCTTCAAAATCCATAAATTGTTACCAAATATATAAACAAGAAGTCACCTTTTCAATGCTGAATAGTCTTGTGAAAAATATATTAAGCCTGGGCATGGTGGCTCACACCTGTAATCCCAGCAGTTTGGGAGGCCAAGGCAGGAGAATCACTTGAGCCCAGGAGTTTGAGACCAGCCTAGGCAACATAGACGCCACCTCTACAAAAATTTAAAAATATATGTATGTTAGTGCTGAATTTCTTTGCATCTAGGCGATAGTTGAGAGACGAGAAGTTGCTTTGGTAGGTGTTTGTGTGGCTCTGGAAATTGCTGTCATGATATTAAAGGTGATCTGTGAGTGGTGTGGGACCCACCTTCTTCCCTAGGCCTTCCTTCAAGAATGGAGAAGGCCAAATTGTTGCTGAGAGATTACACTACATACCTGTGAGGGCCCTGGGAACTCTCTCCTGGAGAGTGAATCATTTAACATAAGGGTCGAGACAAAGGACACCCTTCAGGAGTTCATTCTTGGGCTTTAATGTCCAGTCCTAGGAAACATCCCATGAGGGTAACATGATGAACTTTCCAGTAGTAAAGCGACTGTTTTTATGATAGCCATACAAAGCATCAATTAGAATACTGATTCTGTTTTTTCTTTAAGTACTGTAAAATAAAAGAAAATTGAAGAATAAGTAATGATTACAGATGACCAGAAATAAAAGTGATTATTAAAATCAACTTAATCGATCCAATTTTATCCTTTCTTTATTTCTTTGTTTTGTCTTAGATGTCTTATCTGATTAAATTTGACCCCATTGACTTTAATAATATTTAATAGTTTCATTATAAAATATGCTCATTGTAAAATTAAAATTCATATGGAGTAATGTATTTGTATATAAAGTATGAAGGAAAAGTTATCATTTCTGCACCTTCCCTGTTCTTCCTTGTCTGACTCTGCTGTACCTCTTACTAGTCTCACAAAATTGTGGTATGGCCTTTTGGACTTTTTCAACATATAGGTAAATACAAACTTAAAATATGTAAGTTTTCTTTTGCAGGGGATTTGCAAAATGGAACTTTATAATTTTATTTTGCCTTGGGACCCCCTCAACCAGGTTAGTTCTGAGTTTTTCTCTAGCCAATGTGATAATTTCTCAGTGTTCCTGTATAATTTGTTCTTCTTCCTTCATTTCCCATATCTCATAGCTATCACTGCTCCCTCCAAGTCCTGTTTGTTGGTTTCTTTTCTTCCTTTTCGTTTCTTCTCTTCTTTACTTTTTTCTTTTTCTGTTTTTTTTTTTTTTTTTTTTTTTTTTTTTTTTTTTTTTTTTTTGAGATGGAGTCTTGCTCTGTCACCCAGGCTGGAGTGCGGTGGTGTGATCTCGGCTCACTGCAACCTGTGCCTCCTGGGTTCAAGCGATTCCCCTGCCTTAGCCTCCCGAGTAGCTGGGACTACAGGTACGGGCCACCACAGCCAGCCAGTTTTTTGTATTTTAGTAGAGACGAGGTTTCACCGTGTTGGCCAGGATGGTCTCGATCTCCTGACCTCGCAACCTACCCACCTCGGCCTCCCTAAGTGCTGGGATTAAAGGCATGAGCCCCTGCACCCAGCCTCTTCTTTCTTTTCCTTCTTTCTTAGAAGACCTAGCGAGATTTACCCTTTAACACATTTTTCAGTGCACAGTGCAGTATTGTTAAACATAGGCAGTGTGTTGTACAGCACATCTGCAGGACGTATTCATCTTGCATTACTGGAACTTTATACCCGTTGAACAACTCCCCATTTCCCTTCCCCACCAGCCCCTGGCAAGCACCATTCTACCATCTTGTTTTACAGAATAGGATAATATTAATATTAACACTATCCTGTTGTTCACTTTATCTTTCCATTGAAATTTTAGTTTTGCTAGGCGTCTTTGACTGATTTTTATTGTTGTTAAATATAGTACACTTACTCAGGTTTTCTGAGGTGAGTGTTTCAGTAAATTGGTTGATTAATGAAAGTTTGCTTCAAATCCAGTAGACTGTCTGTGTTACTATCTGAGGCAAAGTGGAAGTGTTATACCTTCCAGATTTTCCCTACATAAAAGATGGTTATAATTACAGAATAAAAACAAATCTGTTGTCTATACGTAAGTCTATGCTAAGTGCATGAGCTTAAAATAAACTGCTGAGGTCAATAGTATTCTGGCAAGTAGATCTTAAATCTTTATCTTTCACATCTGGGATAAGTTACACAATACGATATGAGCTGGTAAATGTCATCTTTTCAGGACTGTAATTCAGAGAAGTCCTGTATTGATTTCACTGTTTAAGAATTTAGTGCCTGGGTTACTTGCAGTCTCTCAGTTAACCTAATATTGCTGTGTTTGACTTTTAATATTGCTTATGATGTGCATATTTTATTGCTTGGTATGAAATCCAATTAAAACGACTTTAGGTCATCTTTACTGTTAAGCTAAACGTCGGAGCTGTTGGTGAAATAGTTAAATGTCTTTGTTGTATGCGCATTGTTTTCCCCATTCCGCTGTAGGAGCTCCTGTCTAGTAAGAGCTCCAGTCAGAACTCTGTCTGCCTCCAGGCCTCATACTTCTTTAACTGAGATGCTTGTATTCTGTGGCATGGCCCAGGGAACACTGGGCGGGTGGCTAGACACTTGGATTCTAGGCCTTACTGTCACCAGCTGGGTATGTGACCCAGGTATGCCATTTAACCACCTAAGTAATTTTCTCATCTATAAACTGGGATAGTAATAGTCACACACTGTTGGGATTATTCTCACTATCAAAGGAACTAATCTTTTGGTGAAATCAGCATTTATTTTGTTCTCCTCAGTGCTCATTAGTCAAGAGTCATGGTGGAATTGGGAAGACTTTGGCGAGGACTGGCTGTCATTAGGTGTAGGGGGTGGGCCTGGATGGGGGTGCCAGTGAGATAGGGGAGGTCAGGGAAATGATATTTGGGTGCAGGGGTGAGCTTTCCTCTAGTGCAGCTGTGTGAAGGTACAGGTCTTCTGTAGTAGTTCCAAGGCGCACACAGAAATGTCTGCAAACCTAAGGTGTGTTTAGAAACAAAGCTACGAGGCATGTATTTCTGAAGAATAAGCGGATTTCCAAAATGTAGGAAGCCTTGGCTGCACTGTGGCTGTGGCCCAGTCATTTTGATCTGTTACTTGCCTACCCTTGTTTATCAGTTGTGATGATGATGACTCATCATTGTTTCTGCTGAAAGGGCAGCAATTTGGTAAATTTGTATTCTAAAAATCCGTTTTTCTGTTCCTCCTAAAGCAAGTAAAACTGGTGGCTAAACATAAATTTTTAAAATGGGTATTTGCCATCTCACAGTTGCTAATTATTGTAAAGGATGTAAAGAAAAAAGTCTCTAATAGACTGAAGAGACACATAAACTTATGAAAATGGGTTAAGCACTGAATGCTTCAATGCAGGTGATGGGCGAACACATTTTCAAAATATATCATTTACTCTTGGCATTAAAAAAATGAATTTGTTGAGGAAACATTTATTAAGGCTCACTCCATGCTAGACCTTTGCCAGTTCCTGAGGACCCGAATTGAATCAGGTGCTCTTCCTGATCTCAAGAACCTTGGAGATGGTCCAAGAGGAATGTGGGGGCAAATGCTGTGATAGAAGCAAGTACGTGGTGTGAGCAGAAAGCAAGGCGTAGTCCATGGCACACAGAGGAGGGTGTCCTGGCAGGATAAGCTCACAAAGAGGTCCTGATTCTCAGCAGTGCTTCAGAAACTCCACGTGCATTTTAATCATCTGGGGATCTTGTGAAACTGCAGGTGGTGATTCAGTAGGCCTAGGGTGGAGCTGCAAATGAGTAGCAAAGTTTAAAAGAGAGCTTGAGCTGACTTTGCATTCACTGGACAGAAATAGGGGAGGGGATAGAAAGGAGGCCATTCAGTCGGAAGGATGTACATAAGCAGAAGAATAGAGTGAAATGACTGGAGAGAAACCACTAAGGGTTGTGTGTGTATGAAAGGGTGGAGACATGGCCTAAGGGGGAAGAAGTGGGTAGGGATCAACCCTACATTGCCTTTTAAGCCTGTGAAATTAATGTTAAATAAAAGGATTGAAACTAAGATCACCATCCTATAGATCGGGGTATCCAATCTTTTGGCTTCCGGGCCACACTGGAAGAATTGTCTTGGGCCACACATAAAATACGCTAATGATAGCTGATGAGCTAACAAAAAAAATAGCAAAAAAATCTCATAATGTTCTAAGAAAATTGATGAACTTGTATCGGGTCAGCATTCAAAGCTGTCCTGGGCCACATGCTGGGCATAGTGGAGAATCCCAAATTTTAGATTGGGTCACGACCTTCATTTTCACATTCAGGAGATTAACACGATGGGGTTGGAAGGGAGGGAAGGACAGGATTTTAGGAGTCCAGTACAGTTTAGACAGTGATATAAAGGGTTAAATAAGGATTCAAAAAGAGGAGGAAGAAGAGCTCTTTGAAAAGAAATGATGTGCCTGTTGGAATATTAATAGAATAGCACACGGTGTGCCCTGGTGTCAGAGAGAAAGCTAGGTTGATTGGAGCAGAGCACACGTGGATGTTGAAGAGCAATACAAGAGTGAGGCTGGAGCCGAAATGGGAGCTTAATGCGGTCACTTCACATGCCCGGCCTGAGGAGCTTCAGCATCTTTTTCTTCATTAGGATGAGGTTTTTATGAGCGAAATCGCTGGAACAATGCAATGGGCATGACTTTCTGGCAGCATTACCTGACTCGCTTATGAGATCCTTAGTGATACGCAACAATGTCATTTTCATCAAAGGTCCTTTTCAACTTCTGTCAGGTGGTACTGGCCGCAATGGGAGACAGTGCTAGAATATATGGGGATCTGGGGAAGAAAAGATGATTTCAATGGTGTGAAGCTGGAAAAAAAAATTAAAAATAGGGCTATATGGCTGGGTGGGGTGGATTGCACATGTAATTCCAGCAGTTTGGGAGGCTGAGGCAAGAGGACTGCTTAAGGCCAGAAGTTTGAGACCAGCTTGGGCAACAAAGTGAGATTAAAAATAATAATAATAAAACAATGGAGCTATAATCAGCATAAACAGGAGCATGTCAGTCCAAGATAAAAACTTAAAGTACTCAATAAGTACTTTAAAACACGAGTAGCCTTGAGATTCAGAAGGAAGGTAGGACTGCAGGTGAGAATAAATAAACCGTGGAGAATAAAGAAGAAAAGGTGAGAGTAAAAAAAAAAAAAGAATAGTATAGCACCACCTGGTGTTAGAACATTAGGCATTTTCAAATGAAGTTTTTTCTTACCAAGTTGCATTTTTCTTTCTGTTAGGGTGATTTTGAAATTTTCCACGTACTTATTTCTTATATGATAGCCTATTGTGCTAATGGAATTTCTTTTTTTTTTTTTTTAGTCAACAGTATGGGAGGTCATATCAGTTTGTTCATTCTTTGATTTCAGTTTTGCCAAAAGCTGCTTTCTCACGATTCTTCTGATTGATCTTCTCCTTCAGAGAACATGTGTGAGTTAATTACTTTAGGAGACAGGGTTACTGCCACACTTCTCATATCCTAATTGCCTCATCATTTCTGCTCTCTTACCTCTAAATGATCAAAAATAAACACGTCTGCGTGAAGCTTTCATCTTTCGTCTGAAGTTACATGATCGTGAATATTCATTTTGTGTTTTGACTTTGTTGTTAGTGCAGAAGTTTGAGTTTACAGGCTTAAAAAGTGCTGGCTTTCAGGATGAATAGCAGTGGAAACTTTTTTTTTTTTTTTTTTAAACCCCAAGGAAAGCCTGCATCCTTGAAAACTGCACAGTCGTCATGGGTGAATTTGTCTAGGCCACTTCCTAAATCCAAAGCATCTTTGAAAAGTTCTGCGCTGCGGAGGACAGGAAGCACCTCCTCAATAGCCAGCACCCACAGTGAGCTGAGCACTTACAGCAACAATTGTAAGTCAACTTTATATCACGCTTCGGGGGTTGTGGAAACAGTCATTGCAAGAAAACGAATGCTCTGCGTATAATTAGAATTTTGTTTCTAGGGTTTCAGGAAAATATGCATACTGCTTCCTTGGAGTTGCTCTGAAAGTTTGGCAGAAAAAAACAAAATCTTTGAAAACTCTCTTGAAATAATTGTGTGTTAAAGTGTATTTTTGCATGAAGGATTCTAAAGTGCGTCATCTGAAGTAATGGTTTTTTGGAGGGTTAAGAGTAGCGACTCGGGATTTGGACTCTAACTGGAATCAGGAAAAAGATTACTATAGTTTCATGTACTTTGCAAAAGATTATCTCTTGTGGTATCTTTGGATGCTAGATTTTGTGTAATATGACTAGTATAACTTGAATCCTCATTCTAAACAATTTAAACTCAGGAGAATTTTGTTAACGTTTTCAGTTAACCTGAGTTCTATTTTCTGTGTATAAATGAGTGAACTTACTGAGATATCTCTTTCATTCCAAAGATGTATTTGGACTTGGTTCTTATTTTCTCATTCCCTTTTTTATACTCCCCCACGAAATAATTCATAAATTTAATGTTGAAGTGCCCGCTGTGCACAGACACCATGATAGGTGCAGTGAGGGACATAGGATGTAAAAGAAATGGCCCTTATTCTAAAAAAATAGTGGAGGAGAAAAAGAAGGTATTTTCATGGATGATGAGAATACTAATAAAACCACACACAAGGGTATGGAGAGGAGCAGCAAATTGATCTCTTCAGTTTGACGGATCGGTTTCTTCTTTTGGGTGAGGAGATGGGGACAAAGTGTCATAATGCTCACAAGGTTCCTCTGGGTGTGGAGCAGTATTTTAGGATGTCCATATTTGCTTTTATCTTTTTCTCTCAAGTGACTTCTACTGTTATCCTGTTTTTTATATATGAGGGGATTGAGGCTTAGAGATACTGTCACTGGTACAAAATCACACAGCAGGTATGTGAGGGAATTGCAAAATCATTTTTTGTAGAGAAGGCATTGAATTAATGAGCACATTTCCGATGGGTCACCTAGCAGCAGTAGCTGGACTCATATGAGAGTAAGTAGCTGCATACCCTGGCCCTTCAGAAATACTGGGATATGTGACTTGAAATTAAACAGGATTATTACCAGCTTTATTGTTTGAATTTTGAAGTTGTGGCACAAAATCAGGCTTGCATGTAAGAGAGAACTCTGAATTTGAAAAGGTAATTCACACATGTATTATTTTAAACTCTCTTTGTCTTGCAAAGCAATTTGAAAAACAAACTGCCAAATAGAATCACCAGCATGCTCTAGAAAAACTGTTGTGGCAACAGAATTTGTGGCACTTGAAGCAGACACAATCTGTAGTGCCACAGCCCTGCGTTTTCCGTCGACATCCATGTTGACTTGGCCACCGTTTCAGTACCATGTCTGATGCTCCTAAGGAGGTTGTAAAATGCTTTTGTCTATTCCTTTTTGTCTTTTAACAAAGGGGTTTACCATACACCCACAGAGCCTGTCTAGTGGCGATGTGTTCCTGTTGGCGGATTAAGCATTCAGATCAATGAGTCTCTTTCTTAGTTTGATTTGCTAGCTGGTTTAATCTGTTTTGTGTAGTGCCTTGGAGCTTACACATTTTTTTTTTCCTCCATTCGAATTCACTAAGAGCAAGCATGAGGGATATGAGAGTGAACATGGCTGCAGTTTTTCCTGCTTAAGCTTGCTTTGATCCTTTTAAATGACTGTACCAGGAGGATTTCGCAGTTGTACAGAAACTGATATTTCTTCAAAAATCTTTATCAATTCTACACTCACCCCACCGCCTGGTTCAGAGAGGCACTATGATGCTACCTTATTGACACTGCTGCTCGTGGGATCGTACAGCCTTTGTATCATTCCTTTGTTAGCCACGTTTACTGGGAAAAAAAGTAGGTCGACGATTTCTGTTTTCTTTTCTTTGTAAGCATGCTTAAATTTTTATTCAATAAATTGATTTAGGATCTGTTGACTGTATTTTTGTAACTTGTAATTTATGGTAATTGTAGTATTTGGGGGCATTTTGTATGTATATTTAAGATGTGAATGCTTCTGTGTAGGACCAATTTTATTGTCTCTTTTATGGGTTTTGGCACTCTTGATATAATTCAGCAGCATCGTTAATGCTCTGGCACGTGAAATTATCCTATTATCAAAGACTTTTTGATGGTTTAGTTCCTTATTAAATAACTAGTGTTTGTGTGTATGTAGCTGGTAGTTGTGCAAGTGTAGAAAAATACTTTCCTGAAATTAAAATGGAAACGTCACATCTTTGATTGTTTTCCTAAGTTGTAATTGAAAGTATTAAACATGTATACATTTAAAGACTACCTCAAAACATGAAAAAATCATTTTGCGCTGAAAATTTCCTGCTTCTGATAATGGATGGTCATGTTAAGAATTAACTTTCTCTTTTGATCGGTGTTCTGATTTATACTGGCTTAAGTATTTGAATCCCTTTAACGAATAGTGGTTTCTTGCTTTGTCTGCTTGTTTCTTTGTGATGTGATATCGTTAGTGGCATCATTTAAGAACTTCTGATACAACATAGTGCTGTTGTAAAATTAGCATTGGGTCCTCAGAACTTTGGGATCCTATAGAAATAACGTTACTAAGCTTTTTAAATGACCGAATCAAAATACGTAAGACAGTAAATTTTTCTTATTTGGGAATTTTAGCAGGTTCTTTGTGTGTGTTCTTTTAAGTGTAGAAAATTTCAAAGTTATGATCTTGATCCTTTTGGATATTAGCGTAAAAACATTTCACAATGGTTTTTATACCAAATGTACTCATTTATAGAAGTTAAAGATTATAAGCTCTTTCGCATTCAGATACCTAACATCCAGTTTTTGAGATCGTTAAAGTAACTGGATAAAAATAAATGATATATTGTTTGTCATGAACAGTGTTGAAGGTTTGGGGACTGTTGTGCAATTTAGAAGGGGCTCTTGGGAGAGTGTATAATTTTGCCATGTTAGCAGGAAAATAAGTTTCAGAGACATTACTTCCTCTTCCACTTTGGCCACAAAACCATGTTTATATTTGAGAGCCAGATGGTAGGGGAAATGTTAAGAGGTGCAGACCAAAGCTATTTGCATTCTCCTGGAGATGCAAGGAACAGAAGGAGACTGAATAAAAGAAATGGAGTGTAGTTTCCCTTTACCTTCACTGCCAGCCCTGGCTGAGAGGGGTGTGACATGTAGAAAAGGGCACTAACCTTGGGCCCACCTTAGTTTGTTTGTTTGTTTTATATGGAGTTTCGCTCTTGTCGCCCAGGCTGGAGTGCAGCGGCTTGATCTCAGCTCACTGCAACCTCTGCCTCCCAGGTTCAAGCAGTTCTCCTGCCTGAACCTCCCAATTAGCTAGGATTATAGGCATGCACTACCATGCCCGGCTAATTTTTGTATTTTTAGTAGAGATGGGGTTTCACCATGTTGGCCAGGATGGTCTCGAACTACTAACTACAAGTGATATGCCTGCATCTGCCTCCCAAAGTGCTGGGATTACAGGCATGTGCCACCCACCGCACCCAGTCCCACCTTAGTTTTTCTACTAACTCATATTAAGTTGGACGATCTTTCTCTTCTCTTAGCCCCCGGCCTCCATGCTCTCCTCTGATCAATGACAAGGGAGGACTGGGTCATCTTCAAAGTCCTTGCAGCAACAAATGTCTCTGACCCTTTTCACTGCAATAAAACAGGGCCTCATTGTTTGGCAGGATGGTGTTTTGAGTTGTTCAAGTGATTAATCTGATAAAGAATAGGGTGGGGCTTATTTACCCTTAGTTGTTTTTTTTTTTCTTCTCTCACAACAGGAATGGCAAGTGAATATTGTCTCACCTGCCAACACTGGTTAGTGGCCAACTCCGGTTAGTGGATAAGAATTCGCCTGTAGGATAGTGTCCATGGTTTCTCAGGGTGCCTCCAGGTTCAGAGGGAAAGTTTTGTGTTCAACTAGTGATGTCTGTCATAGGTGAGGCTAAGATGAGGAGCAGGCAGTAGATTCATTAGGCTCTACATCACAAAACATGTTAGTACTTGTACACTTCTGAATGGACTATTTAAGAAGGAAATACTATCCAAACCACTGTTAACTTTGTTGTCATTCTTTCTCTGTTCATGTTTTTCTAGGGTATATGTGAGAAGTTTTTGTTATGATATAGTTGAGTGATTTTGCTTTTGAAATTCAAGAGCTTAGATTTCAGTAGTACTTGGATTTTAAGCCAGGTGGGCAGATGATCTGGCACAGTGGGGAGTGTTAAACTGATTCACATAAAATTCAAGAAATGAACAGAATGTTGGCTCTGTGTGTATATACATAATGTAATAAAAGCGAATTTTCACTAGATGTTAGAATGTAGTATGAATGGTAGTTTGCAGATAAAAGTCTGGAACAATGAGAAGCCGTTTTCTTTTTTTTTTTTTTTTTTGAGACGGAGTGTCACTCTATCACCCAGGCTGGAGTGTAGTGGCGCAATCTTGGCTCACTGCAACCTCTGCCTCCTGGGTTCAAGCAGTTCTCCCACCTCAGCCTCCTGACTAGCTGGGATTACAGGCGCCTACCACCATGTCCAGCTAATATTTGTGTCTTCAGTAGAGACAGGGTTTCGCCATATTGGCCAGGCTGGTCTGTCAAACTCCTGGCCTCAAGTGAGCTACCCACTTTGGCCTCCTAAAGTGCTAGGATTACAGTTGTGAGCCACTGTGCCAAGCCTGAGAAGCCCTTTTCTTTTTTTTTTCTTTTTTTTTTTTTGAGACGGAGTCTCGCTCTGTCACCCAGGCTGGAGTACAGTGGCAGGATCTCAGCTCACTGCAAGCTCCGCCTCCCGGGTTTATGCCATTCTCCTGCCTCAGCCTCCTGAGTAGCTGGGACTATAGGCGCCCGCCACCACGCCTGGCTAATTTTTTTGTATTTTTAGTAGAGACTGGGTTTCACCGTGTTAACCGGGATAGTCTCGATCTCCTGACCTTGTGATCCACCCACCTCGGCCTCCCAAAGTGCTGGGATTACAGGTGTGAGCAACCGTGCCTGGCCGAGAAGCCCTTTTCTCATAGGAAAATCATTTCTTCTGCTTGGGCTTTTCTGAGAATATCCCTTAATTTTTTCTTTTAGACTCACCAGCTCCTTTATTTCACTTGAACCACACTTTGGCCATGGGGGAAATGAAGATAAGGATTCCAGAGAATCTATTATTCTGGTATAATTGAGACAGTTGGGACCAAAGATGACAAAGGGGCAGTTTTAAACTACATACTAGATCAGGTTGAGAAGTAGGTGGCCACATGGAAAATTTTACGTATCATCTCTTCAAGCCAGCAGTGTTTAGTGTCCATGGCCCTCTAGAACACTGTCTTTAGGATGATTTTGAGGATGCTTCCAGCCTCAGTGGGACTGAATACCGCAGTCAGTTAGTAGGGCCCCTGTGAAGGCGAATGTGCTGTCTATTCCCATACCTGATATTCAGACCCTTCTTATTCATAGATAGGTGATTCAGCACAGCTAGGCAGTGGCCAAGTCAGCACCAGAACTTGGGTATTTTACATCCTGTTCCGTTGTTCAAAACTATTATGCATCTCTTATATTGGAACTGTTGCCGCTGAGGACTTTATTGTTTGGATGTAACAACTCTGGCTGAGGGAAAATTTAGATAGCATCAGGATACCCAGTCAGTTGCCATGTTAGGATCAGAAATAGAGGGCAGGGGAAATATTTGAAGAGCATTATTCCTCATGGTGATATACATCCTTCAAGTTGGGGTTTACTAGAAAGCAGTGGGCCAGCCTAGAGTACAGTGAGTAGAGATTGAAAGAAAGATATTAAGTGTCAGTCATAAAATTATGTTCAGCTCAGTACAGTTTGTGCCTGCCATTAGGCAGAAAGCATGTACGATTGTTGATCATAGAGTATATGAATATATATCTTATATATATAGCTTTCATGTAAATATGTGTAAAACATAAATGCATGTGTGTTTGTACCTGAGTCACATGCAGACATTGTATCCTTGCAGTATGGATTCTGACTTCATGTTGTGTGTTACGAAGTTGAGGATGGATGTGGTGCCAGAAGGATCTAGTGTTGTATTGAGTCTGAAAAGTGGCAGTGAGACAGCTGATTTCTGGCATACCATCTCCTATTCTGCGTGTGGCAGCCAAGGGACAGGAGTATCGTTCCTCACGAGGAACGTGTCCTTTACTTTAGTGAAAATCTTTTTACTGATCTCTTTGTGAACCATGGGCCTTTGTGTCTAAAGTTTAGAAAGGAAAAGCATGAATTTAGAATCACACAATTTTGTATTAGGTTTGTAAATTGAACTCAGTTTAATTTTTTAAAATATGAATAAGTGACTTATTTGTTGCTGAATGTAATCAAATATAGCTTCAAGAGAAGTAAGACTAAAATCCAGATGGTTATAATTCCATGGTTAAGACTCTCATTTTCTTTGTTGGATTTGATTCACAAAAGCTAAAATGCTCATTGAAACCCAATATCCATTTTATATGAACATCTAAAAAGAGTTCTGTTGAATGTTATAATAGCAGTATCTTTAATACTGTCACTCCTATTAGCTTCCTGTCAACTTTGGAAAAGCCAAATCTCTAGGTTCTCGAGGAGGTGAGAATTGGAAAAAAAAAACAGGAAATTGACAGAATTTTCTCAGCAGGAGGGAAAGCTCTGTGTCGATTTGACCTAATACTAGGAATGTTGTTTGGGCACAAGAACAATGAACAGATGGCTCATTGTACAGGGACCGAGTGTGGATTAGGGGAAAATAATAGCATGCCTGTACAAAGTTTGAATGTGATGAGTATAAGCACTGTTGTAGCAGTTGGAATAGTTCAGCCGAGTGAAAAATTTCTAGTTGTCTTCACATTTAGAATGTGTTTGTAAACAAGGTAGCTATCTTAACCCTTTGCTAAATGAGTGAAGTGAGAAAAGGGATCAAAGTTGGTAATAAATAAATTTATAAGTGTTGAATAGTAGAAAGAATTGGGTGCCTAGAATTGGATATTGATGATTATTAAGAAACAGGCTGGGCATGGTGGCTCACGCCTGTAATCCCGGCACTTTGGGAGGCTGAGGCGGGTGGATCACGAGGTCAGGAGATTGAGACCATCCTGGCTAACACAGTGAAACCCCATCTCTACTAAAAATAGAAAAAATAAGCCGGGTGTGGAGGCGGGCACCTGTAGTCTCAGCTACTCGGGAGGCTGAGGCAGGAGAACGGCGTGAACCCGGGAGGTGGAGCTTGCAGTGAGCCGACATCATGCCACTGCACTCCAGCCTGGACAGCAGAGTGAGACTCCATTTCAAAAAAAAAGAGAAACAATAAAAAATCCAGTCTGGGTTGGTGGAGGGGAAATTTTTACACATAATACAGAAGATGGTTTTTGTTATTTAGGTGAGATTCCCTTTTATGCTTTTGCTTTGGAGTAAAACATAAAGTTTGCTTTGGAACAAACTTCCTTTGTTCAGGGCAGAAGTTGATGTTTTAACTCCTTGCTGTAGCAGCGAGGATTTGAACCAGATCTCATCCTTATAGCTACCGAGGAGTCTGTATGTTACTGTTCTTGTGTCATTAACTAGCTGGCTGCATGAATTCTTTCTTGTCCCTGTGGAGATGGGTGTTCTTTCTAGCTGCACCTGGGGCATTCTTGTTACATGGCATGAATGGCTGTATTCTTCTCCAACTTTTGTCTGGAATGAAAGCTGAACTAAACAAGATGCATAAATTTGGACTGTGCCCAGCTAACAGGATGTGTGGTCACTCTGATTACAGCCTTTGTTTCACATCCCTGAGGACACAAGCTACCTGTTATCCATGCTCTATTCCCAGTGTTCAGTAATGACTGGCATGTCGTAGGTGCTTATTGAGCATTTGTTGATTCAAGAACAAAGGAATAAATGTGGAAGTTTGAAACTGTATTTGTAGGATAAAGTGTACTTTTCTGTTTTGTTGCAGCTGGTAATGCCGCTGTCATCAAATATGAGGAGAAACCTCCAAAACCAGCATTTCAAAATGGTTCCTCAGGATCCTTTTATTTGAAGCCTTTGGTGTCCAGGGCTCATGTTCACTTGCTGAAAACTCCTCCAAAAGGTATGGTTCTCTTTGTGGTTAGAAGAGGGAGGGCAAGACGCTTAAAGTCCTTGGCTTGTAGAAAGTTAAATTTTGACAGTTAGGTTTATGGTATATTTAACAATGATTAAAAATGTGTTGAGAAAGGAGACATAATACATTTTCACACTGAGGAAATCGTTGTTCTGAGAGTTGGTAGGTTCTATAGTTAAAAATCATTACATGTAAATCAGCAGGCAGAACAACGGTATAAGGTCAAAATAACAAAACTTGTAGTTAAATTATTCTAAACTAATGCTGTAGAAGAGTGAGATAGAAGGGAGTAGAAATGCATGATGACTTTTCATCAGGGTAGAGGTTTTGTGTTTATTACTGTGCTTGTGTCTTCATGTCTTTGGTCCAACACATTGTTCTTCCTCTAAATGTTCTTTATCTCTCTTCCTTCTCATATCACTCACTCTGTATTTGCTGTGACTATTAAAAGTAATTTTCAGGTTTACAAAATATGTGGTATATACTTAATGTGCAATGTTTTCATGCAACTTTGTCTCAGTGGACCCAAAGCACATCAGGAGCCTTCTTTGTGCCACATGCAGTGACTCACGCCTGTAATCCCAGCACTTTGGGAGGCCAAGATGGGTGGACTGCTTGAGGTCAGGAGTTTGAGACCAGCCTAGCCAACATGGCAAAACGCCATCTCTACTAAAAATACAAAATTAGCTGGGCATGGTGGTATGTACCTGTAGTCCCAGCTAGTTGGGAGGCCGAGGCACGAGAATTGCTTGAACCCAGGAGGCAGAAGTTGCAGTGAGCCGAAATCGTGCCACTGTGCTCCAGCCTGGGTGACAGAGCGAGACTCTGTCTCAAAAAAAAAAAAAAAAAAGCCTTCTATGTGCTTAGTGAACTGAAGCTAAACCGAAGCCTGAGAGGATAATTGTGAATGAGAAACCTGACCTATAAAATGAGACCCACATTTATGTTAGAGAATTTGGAAAACACAGAAAGAAACAAGGAGTCTTCCTTAATTCTGTCAACCACCAACTGCTGTCACATTTCCTTCTGACTTTTTTCCTCGGAGTATATGTTGTTTTGTTTTTATTCCAGCAAAACTGGGGTAATAATGAATACACTCTTCTGTATCTTGCTTTTTATTAAGTTAGTGTATCATGAGAGCTTCTTCACTTTAAATGGCTGTGCAACGTTCACTGTTGCCAAATTCTATGGTTGTCCAGTTTAGTTTATACTGGACAACTTCTGACTTTTACTGGGGTGTATTAATACTTAGATGAAACTCTTCAAATATGAGTCATAGTTCATTGTTTCAGGTTCTGGTTACTTCTGAATGTCCCAGAAGGAGGACTTACTGGGTTAACCTGCCTGAAACTCTTTGGATTGTTAACATCTATTAGTAACTTTCTAAAAGGTGTTGCTCTGTCACAGTATCCTCATTAACATGTGTCTCTGTATGCGTTTAAAGGATCATATGTTAACTTGTGGCTGGTAAATGTACATCAATACCTTTTCTTTGTAGGGAATTGAAGAGAAAATAGGCATGAATTTTAGGAGTGGGTTGAATTCTTCAGTGTGCAGCAGGTTGTCATTTGTCTAGGGATTTAATCAAATTTCAGAGACACCAAATGACCTCTTGCTGGGTTGACATCAGGATGGAAAACTGTGGTTTTTTGTTGATGATGATAAAGCCCCATGATCCACACAGCAGTAACGAAGTTAACGCCATGGAACTTTGATACTAAAATGACTTTCAGAGAATGAGATTTCATAGACAGCTTTGTAGAACAGGAGACTCAGAATTCTAAAATGCCTAGCTATGGAATTGATAGGTTCTTGTGTTGCAACGGTTTTACTTGAGTGGGAATCAGTGCTTTCCATTGAAAACAGCCACATATTTTAAGAGATTATCATCTCTGTAAAATTTCAGATAGAACATGGTAGCTGTTGTAACTAATCTGCAGATGGATAATGTGCTAGAAACAACTATTTCATGTTAAGTAGAAGTGTGCATAGATTTTAGTGACTTACAGCTCTGTACCTATTACCACTCCTGATTTTATAGTGTATCAGATTGGAGGAAAACTGATACAGTCATATTTCTGTTTTTCTTCATAGCTGAATAGAAACGGGTAGTTTCGGAAAGCACACAGGAGTGACTGTCTTTCATGAAGTCTGGCCTCTGCTCTTCTGGCAGCAGAATAGCATATGTGCACAGTCAATGTGTGAATTCAGTCCTGTTAAAACTTGAACTTCAGCTGTTCTTGACTGAAAAAACACTGGCTTTTTGTATTAAAACTGATGCTATTTAATTTGTGGTGATGACTTCATATCATTCTGAAACCTTTGGATGTTATGTGAAATATCATCTTATATTTAAAATGCACTTGACAAAAGTTGGTTGAATCTCACTAATATTTCCCACCTGGAACCTGGAATTTAGAGATTGAGTGTTTTTGAAAGTAATTCTTATCAACATGGTTTTTGTGTGATATGTCAAATAAAACATGTATATTTTACATGTTTCTTTTATATCTTAGGTCCTTCGAGAAAAAATTTATTTACAGCTCTTAATGCAGGTGAGTGACCACTTTATGGATGGGGATAAAAGAATCTTTTGTAAAGTTATGTTACTACAACTATTTACAGTGATTTTTTTACTGGGGTGCTTATAAATAGAATTTCCAATTTGAGGTATAAACGTAACTTTTTATGACGGGTCACGTAGCATTAAAATATGGTAAGCATGATTTGCGTTCTGAATCGTAAAAGGACGTTTTATTGCTAACAGATAATTATAGTCTGTTAAAAACTGATTTTGTTAATGTGGTCTAAATGAGATGGAAAATGTACTTCTCCCAAGATAAATGCTAGTTTGAAATTGGATATTCCTTAATTGCTAAGTGGTCTCAAGATTTGGTTTTAGCACCTTTTCCCAGTTCAGCAGCCTATATTTTTATGTTCTTTTTTACACTTTCACTGGACTTAAATTCCCAAGATAGCCTGCAGCCTCCACTATTTGAACCACAGCTGAGAATCTAAAACTTTGTGTCTCTCAAGAAGCCATGAAAGGTTTCACAAAATATCTTCACTGCGATTGCTATACTTTGGATGGATGGATGGATGGATAGATGGATGAATGGATGGATGGATGGACGGACGGACAGACACACAGACGGACAGACTGGGTGCGGTGACTCACACCTGTAATCCCAGCACTTTGGGAGGCCAAGGCAGGTGGATCACTTGAGGTCAGGAGTTCGAGACCAGCCTGGCCAATGTGGTGAAACCCCATCTCTATACTAAAAATACAAAAAAATTAGCCGGACGTGGTGGTACGCTCCTGGAGTCTCAGCTACTCAGGAGGCTGAGGCAGGATAATTGCTTGAACCCGGGAGACAGAGGTTGCAGCGAGCCTAGATTATGCCAGTGCACTCCAGCCTGGGTGACACTGCAAGACCCTGTCTCAAAAAAAAAAAAAAAAAATAGATGGATTGATCTCTCTAGATAGATAGGTAAGGTCTCCCATACACTGCCTACATTGTCTTATTTTGTATACAGTGATAAAACAGTTATGTGGCTTCTGAATCCCTGGCAGATTAGAAGAGCAAATCAGAAGAAACGAAGGTACAAGCATCGCTCATTTTCTTGAGCTTTGCAAATACTGTATTTTTCACGAGTCTACCAGCATCATTTTTCCCAACAGTAGTTGCTCACTTCATGTCTGTGTGTCACATTTTGGTAATTCTCACATAGTGGTAATTCTCACACTATTTCAGGCTTTTTCGTTATTATTATATCTGTTATGGTGATCTGCTATCGGTGATCTTTGATATTACTATTGTGATTGTTTCGGGACACCACAGACCATACCCGTGTAAGACAGTGAACCCAGCTGATGCGTGTGCATTTCGAGTGCTCCACTGACTGGTCCCTCTTCCATCCCTCTCCCTTTCCTTGATCCTCCTTTTTCCCTGAGACACAAGAATATTGAAAATAACCAATTAATAACCCTATAATGACCTGTAAATATTCAAGTGAAAGAAAAGTCGCATGTCTCTCACTTTAAATCAAAAGATAGAAATGATTAAGTTTAATGAGGAGGGCACATTGAAAGCCAAGATAGGCCAGAAGCCAGGTCTTTTGTGCCAAGCAGTTAGCCCAGTTGTAAATGAAAAGTTCTTGAAGAAAATTAAAAGGGCTTCTCTAGTGAACACACAAATAAGAAAGCAAAACAGACTCCCGGCATAGAGAAAGTTTGAGAGATCTGACCAGAAGATTAAGCCAGCTGCAACTTTCGCTTCAGTCAAAGCCTAATCCAGGATGAGACCCTATCTCTCCTCAATTGAAGGCTGAGAGAGGTGAGGAAGCTGCAGGAAAAAAGTTGGAAGCTAGCAGAGGTTGGTTCATGAGGTTTAAAGTAACTCTTCATAACATGAAAGTACAAGGTGAAGTAGCAAGTTATCCAGAAGATCTAGCTGGGATCATTGATGAAGGTGGCTACACAAAACAACAGACTTGCAGTGTGGGTGAAACAGCTTCATATTGAAAGAAGATGCTGTTTAAGACTTGCACAGGTAGACAGGAGAAGTCAGTGCCTGGCTTCAGAGGACAAGCTGTCTTATTAGAAGCTAATGCATCTGGTAATTTTAAGTTGAAGCTTATGCTGACTGACCATTCTGGAAATTCTAGGGCACTTAAGAATTACACTAAATCTACTCTGCCTGTGCTCTGCCAATGAAACAACAAAGCCTGGATGACAGCGTATTTGTTTACAGCCTGGTTTGCTGAATATTAAGCCCATTGTTAAGACCTACAACTCAGAAAGATATTTCTTTCAAAATATTACTTGTGACTGACAATGCACCTGTTCACCCAAGAACTTGGATGGAGATGTACAGGAAGATGAATGTTTTCACACTTGCTAACATAGCAGCCATTTTGCAGCCCACAGATCAAGGAGTAATGTTGACGTTCAGGTCTTACTATTTCGGAAGTACGTTGTGTAAGACGGTAACTGCCGTAGATACTGATTCTTCTGATGGGACTGGGCAAAGTCAGTTGAAAACCTTCTGTAAAGGGTTTGCTCTTCTAGATGCCGTTAAGAACATTCGTGATTCATGGAAGGAGCTCGAAGCACCAGCTGAATAGGAGTTTGAAAGAAGTTGACCTGACCCTCATGGATGACTTTCAGGGGTTCAGTGCTTCAGTGGAGGAAGTCACTGCAGATGTGGTAGAAATAGGATGAGAACTAGAATGAGAAGTGAAGCGTACAGCTGTGACTGCATTGCTGTTGATCTCTGGTAAAATTGGAGCAGAATGAGGAGTTGCTTCTTATAAATGAGCAAATAAAGTATCTTGTTGAGATGGAATCTACTCCTGGTGAAGATGCTGTGAACATTGTTGAAATGACAAAGGAGTCAGAATATTCCATCAAGTTAAAGCAGTGATGGGTTTGAGAGGATTGACTCCAATTTTGAAAGACATTCTGCTGTAGGTAAAATGCTATGAAACAGCATCACATGCTACAGAGAAATCTTTCATGAAAGAGTCAGTTGATGTTGCAGACTTCTTTGCTGTCTTACTTTAAATTGCCACAGCCATCTAAACCTTCAGCAACCACCACCCTAGTCAGTGAGTCAGCAGCCATCAGCGCTGAGGCAAGACCTTCCACCAGCAGAAGAATTCCTGCTCACTGAAGGCTCAGATGATCATCATTTTTTTAGCAATGAAATATTTTTAAAGTAAGGTATATTGTTTTTTAGACATAATGCTATTGCACACTTAGCAGACTATAGTGTAGTGTAAATATAAGTTTTACATGCAGTGAGAAACCAGACAATTTTTGTGATTTGCCTTATTATGACATGTGTCTTATGGGGTCATCTGTATCTCCCAGGTATGCCTGTACTGTTACAGAATGTCGACTATAGTTTCTTTATACATTGTGAGTGTCAGGTGTTAAGGATGCAGTCCTGAGCGAAAAATGAGCAGGGGCTTTGTCTCTGGGGAGCTAACAGGATAGTAGAAACAAACAAACAAACAGAAAACCTGCTCAAATAAACATGAATCACAAATGCACTAAGTTCTAGGAAGGAGGGCTGTCTTGTCCTAGAAGAGAGGTCCGGGATTGAAGGCTGTGATGTGAGGGAACCTGGGCAGGAGGTATAAATTTCTGAGCCTCTTGTGTAAAGAAAATAGGATGGATAACATTACATCATGAATAACAGATAGCCTTGATGCCCCATCAGGTGTCAGTTTCCTCAGCGTAATAAGCAGGGAAGTGTGGGGGAATTATCACAGAATTCTTAACCTTTTGTAGGCTCTTAAAGCCAGGAAGACAGCCATGCAGAATGATCTAAGTTCTAAAGATCCCCAGGATGCTCAGTGTAAATATATATGGCTACTAAAGCCTTTATAGTCTAAAAATGCAGAAGAAACTCTATATTGTGCACATTTAGGCTTTTATTTCCTTTTAAGTTTCTGGTACATCCTAATATCTGGGGAAAAAAGATAGCTAATATTCTATGGAATGGTTTTGTTTAAAATTTAGTTAACCATAATCAGAAAACTGGCTCAAATGGTAGCTCTGTGTTTAACAGTTTAAGAAACCTGCAGGCTGTTTTCCAAAGTGGCTGGACAATTTTATATCCTCACCAGGAGTGTAGGAAGAATCCCGTTTTTCCACATCCTTGTCAACACTTGGCTTTGTCTGTCTTTTTTGTTATAACTCTCCTACTGGGTATGAAGTGATATCTTGTTTCAATTTGCGTTCTGACAACCAGTGACATTGAGTGTCGTTTTGCATGCTGGTTGGCCATTTGTATATCTTCTTTGGAGAAGTGTCTATTCAAATCATTTGCCAATTTTAAACTGGATTTTTTTATTGAATTGTAGGAGTTCTTATGTAGTCTGATGTTAGACCCTTGTCAGAGTTATCATTTGCAAATATTTTCTCCCAGTTCTTGGGCTGTATTTTCACTTTCTTGATAGTTTCCTTGGAAACACAAATGTTTTAAATTTTGACAAGGTCCAGTTTTACCAGTTTTTTTCTTTTGTTGCTTCTGCTTTTGGTATTGTATCTCAGAAACAGTTGCCTCATCCAAGGTTGTGAAGATTTATGCCTGTGTTTTCTTTTAAGATTTTTTTTTTTTTTTCTGTTCTAGCTTTTACATTTAGGTTTCTGATTCATTTTGAGTTATATTTTATATGGTATGAGGTAGAAGGTCTAACTGTTTTCACACATGGACATCCAGGTGTTGAAAACATGATTCTTTCCCCCATCGAAATGCCTTGGCACCTTTGTTAAAAATAATTGGTTAAGAATGTGAGAGTTTACTTCTGGTTTCTAAATTGTGTTCTTTGCGTGTATACGTCTACCTTTGCCAGTACTACACTGTCTTGATTAGTAAGTTTTGAAATCAGGATGTGAGTCATTCACATTTTTCTTTTATTTCAAGATCGTTATGGCTATTCTGGGTCCCTTGATTTTCTGTATGAATTTTAGGATCAGCTTTTGTCAATCTCTGTAATGAAGTCACATGAGATTTTAGGAATGTAATAAATTGAATAATACTAATTCTAATTATTCCTGTTACATTTAATCTATATATGACTCTGTAGAGTATATAGAATATATTCTAAGGGGTCAACATTGCATTTAATCTAGTTTGTGTGGTAGGCCTGTGTATTTTCCCAAAATCATAAGCGTGACTTTCCCAGGTTCTTCTTCTTGATGGTTAGTTATTATCATCACTTAAGACTAACCTGGTATTATGAGGAGCCTAGTGAGGAGAAGTTACTTTACGGATAGAGGACCACAGCAAAGTGTGTTCACTTTGGAAGGACAACTCTGATGCTGAAGAATGTTGTCCAGACAGTCAGTGACTTTGGGTGAATCATTGAACCTCTTTGATAATAGTTTTCTATGTAACTGAAAGGGCAGATTTCTAGATTTCTCCCCACTGTGATATTCTGTGACTGCAAATCACCTTGACATTTTTCATATTCTGCTGGAAATTACTCATATTTTAGCTGATACAGAAGACATTGCCTCCACACATAGACATGTTCCTCTGAGTGTTAAATTTTTAATTGTTGTACTATGGCTTTGAGATATTTTTATTTTAAAGCGGTAAGTAGTGGTGGAGATTACAGTTGAGTTGTCCAACTTCATATTCCTTAGTTCTAGTAACATAGTCACTTTTAATTATAGCAGTTTGCCACATTTCAAAAAGTTTAGCATGTAGTTTAGAAATCACCCTTTAGCTTTTTTAAATTTATGATTTTAAATGAAATTTAGATAAGTTTATATCCTGCTTTGTCATGTAACATAAAGTAATCACTTTTACATTTAGCAGATACAGTAACATTTAACTACTTTTGAATATTTTTGGTGCTTCTGTATCACATTCATACATGATTCTATGATGAACATCTGTACAATTAGCACTTTCAACTTTGGGGGAAATTTCTTGTGATAGATTCTTAAAAGTAGTATCAGGAAATCAAAATATGTACCTGTTTACAGTCACTTCACTCAAATAGCCAAATTGTTTTCCAAAAGCTTCATGTCAGTTTATACCATGGTTGACATAAAAGACAGCTGGCTTCATCATACCTTGGTCAGCATTGGATATTATTTTTAAATTTTTTTGACTAACAATAGTTTAAAATGTTATGTCATTGTTTTAGCTTGACCTTTATCAATTAAAGAAATTCCATTATCTCATAAGACAACGTAGAAGAGCAGGAGGAGAACGAACTTTTAAGGCACAGGATATTGGTTTAAACCTTGGTCCTGCCACTTTCTATTTGTGTCCTGACCTTGGGCTAGTTGCTAAGCCTCTCCAAGTCTCAAATTTCTCATTTGGAAACATGGGAATATTGGGGGAATGATTCCCAGAAAGGGAATAATTTGACATCATAGAATTGTTTTATAAAAGGTTCTCAAATAATGTTAATTCAGCTGCTGGGAATGGTAATGATGATGATCTTACATTGTTTTTATAATTCTAGTGGCTTATTTTTAGAGTTCTTTTCCAGGAAGTTGAATTATTTTAAATCTGTAAAGCAAGCAGGAGAGACTACTTAAAGTCAAGAACCAACCTCTTGGGGTCTAACCGTTGCAATTTATTTAAAGGTTATGATGCTGCAGGATTCTAGTTGACATTGACTCTAAAAAAAATCTGGGCTTACTGTTGATAAGGGAGATGTCACACATACCACAGCATACTATTATTACTTTGGTTCTACCACACACTAAAGCCATTGGGATACCAGAGCTGTATTTATCCAGGACCCTGCTTGTTTCACACAAGATCATCAGTCTCAGGTGCCACGGTGTCTGCCTTGGAAGGTAGAAAATGCACTGTTCCTTCCACAGCTACTTAGTAAAGACAGCACAGGAGAACAGGGAGGCTTTCTTGCCTTCTTTGGCCAAGTGCTGGGAAGTGGTTGCAAGCTGCAAGCCTGCTGATGAGGTGATGCCAAGGCTGCCAGGGTTTCTTCTGGTGAGAGCAGAGAGAAGGCTATTTTTCACTGTTGTTTTATGATGATCGTAACTCTCCCCTTATACTTAAAAAGCAGTTGCTCTTTTGATATGGGATACATTTGCTGTTTCCAGTTGGTGTTGGGGTTGGGAGAAGTGGATCCTTTAGTAAATCTTCTTGAGACAGTGGCTACCTTTTTAGCAGGAGCTAGATCTTTTTCATATATATACAAAGCATTCCAGATAAATTAGTTTTATATACACAAAGTAATTAAAACACTAAGAATATAGACTTAAGTAGAAAAGATCTTTCTAGGAACACTAGTATAATAGAAACGATTAATAACTAGAACAACAAAAACTTTAGAAAACCTTAGAAACAGGCTGCATGTAGTGGCTCATGCTTGTAATCCCAACACTTTAGGCGGCAAAGACAAGTGAATTGTTTGAGGCCAGGAATTCAAGACCAGCCTGGGCAACGTAGTGACACCCCATCTCTACCAAAAATACAAAAAATTAGCTGCGTGTGGTAGCACGCACTTGTAGTCCCAGCACTCAGAAGGCTGAGGCAGAAGAATCGTTGAACCCAGGAGGCAGAGGTTGCAGTGAGCTGAGATTGCACCACGGCACTCCGGCCTGGATGACAGAGTGAGACTCTGTCTCAAAAAAATTAAAAAATGAGAATAAAAACCGTAGAAACAGTATTTATAAGCAAAGAGCAAACTGAGATAATATTAGCACATACTCTATGTAGAGCTCTGTCAAATCAGCAAGATAAAGACAACTGTATAATAGAAGCTAATGGACATACCACCCAAAGAGATCTACAGATTCAATGCAACCCCTATCAAAATCCCAGTGTCATTTTTTTTTTTTTTTACAGAAATAGAAAAGCAATTCCACAATTCATATAGAATGACAAAGGACTGCAAATAGCCAAAACAGTCTTGACAAAGGACTGCAAATAGCCAAAACAGTCTTGACAAAGGACTGCAAATAGCCAAAACAATCTTGACAAAGAACAAAGCTGGAGGCATCATAGTTCCTGATTTCAAAGTATATTACAACACACAGTAATTAAAACAGTATGGAACTGGCACAAAGACAGAAACATAGACTGATGAAATAGAATAGTCCAGAAATAAATCCATGCATATATGGTCAGCTAATCTTCAACAAACATGCCAAGAATACACAACAGGGAAAGGATAGTCTCTTTGTAAATGGTACTGCGAAAACTGGTCATCCACAAGCAAAATAATGAAATCGGACCCTTATCTCACACAATACACAAAAATTAACTCGAGATGGATTAAAGACTTAAATATAAGATCTGAAACTGTAAAACACCTCAAAGAACACATGGGACAAAATTTCGTGACATTTTTCTTGGTATGACACCAAAAGCCCAGGTAATAAAAGCAAAAATAGGCAGGCGGGAGTACATCAAAATAAAAATCTGCAGAGCGAAGCAGTCATTTAATAGCATGAAAAGGCAGCTTATGAGATAAGGGAAAACATTTGCAAACCATACATCTGATAAGGGGTTATTTACCAAAATAATTGAAATCAGGATGTTGAAGAGATATTTGCATTCCCATGGTCTATTGGGGGAACTTGCCCCCAGTATTTCTATTTTCCTGAAGTGGCAGCTGGTCTGAGAAATAAAGAGAAAGAGTACAAAGAGAGGAATTTTACAGCTGGGCCACTGGGGGTAACATCACATATCGGTAAGGCCGTGATGCCCACCTGAGCCGCAAAACTAGCAAGTTTTTATTAGGGATTTCAAAAGGGGAGGGGATAATGAACAGGGAGTAGATCACAAAGATCACGTGCTTCAAAGGGCAGAAAGCAGAGCAGAGATCACATGCTTCTGAGAAAACAGGACCAGAGCAAAATCAGAAACTCCTGATAAGGGTCTGTGTTCAGCCGTGCACTATTGTCTTGATAAACAACTTAACAGAAAACGAGGTTCCAGAGCAGAGAACCTGTCTGACCACAAATTTACCAGGGCAGAGTTTTTTCCCCACCCTAGTAAGCCTGAGGGTACTGCAGGAGACCAGGGCATAACTCAGTCCTTATCTCAACCGCATAGGACACCTCCCAGAGCGGCCGTTTATAGACCTCCCCCCAGGAATGCAATTCTTTTCCTAGGGTCTTAATATTATACTCCTTGTTAGAAAAAGAATTTAGCAATATCTCTCCTCCTTGCATGTCTGTTTATAGGCTCCCTGCAAGAAGACAAATATGGCTCTGTTCTGCCCGACCTCGCAGGCAGACAGACCTTATGGTTGTCTTCCCTTGTTCCCTAAAATTGCTGTTACTCTGTTTTCAAGGTGCACTGATTTCATATTGTTCAAATACACATGTTTTACAATCAATTTGTTCAGTTAACACAATCATCACAGGGTCCTGAGGTGACATACATCCTCAGCTTACAAAGATAACAGGATTAAGAGATTAAAGTAAGACAGGTGTAAGAAATTATAAGAGTATTATTAGGGAAGTGGTAAATGTCCATGAAATCTTCACAATTTATGTTTCCTCTGCTGCGGCTCCAGCTGGCCCCTCCATTCAGAGTCCCTGACTTCCCGCAACAGTGGACATTGCCACATTATGATAGCCAGGATGTGGGAACAACCTAAATGTCCATAGGGTAAAGCAAATATGGCATATATGTGCAATGGAGTATTATGCAGCCACTAAAAAGAAGGAAGTCCTGCCATGTGCAATGATACAGATAAAGCTGGAGGACACTATGCTAAGTGAAATAAGCCAGTCATGGGGCAAATACTGTATGATTCTACTTATAGAAGGCATCTAACATAGTCAAAGTCAGAAACAGAGTAGAATGGTGGTTGCCGGGGAATGGGAACTTGCTGTTCAATGGTACAAGGTTTGTTATGCAAGGGCAAAAAAGTTTTCAAGATGTTTGTTACAGCATTGTGCCTATAGTTAACAATATTGTATTGTTCCCTTAAAATTTTGTTGTGAAGGTAGATTTCGTATTAAGTGTTCTTGCCATAATTTAAAAAACCTGAACAAAAAGAAAGGGAAAAATAAGTGGATGGACAGAAAAGAAGAAACGTATGAAGAACTAAGGAATATATGAAAAATGTTTACCAAATAGGAGTTAAAATAACGTGCTCTCAGTTCTTGCTTATTTCTTAATGGTAGTACCTGGTACTGGCAAAGAGTAAGAAACAGCACTCACATGTACAGCTCCTGAAGTGTGAATTACAGCGGCTGTAGCAGAGAGCAAACACCTTCTACCCAGGAATTCTGTTTTTCAGAATTGGGTCTGGGAAAATAATTTATTTCCTTATTTACTGCTTTTCAGAATTATTTACAATGGGGGAAGATTGGAAACAACCTATATACCTTATAGGAATTAAGTTCGTTGACGTTTTAAAGACATTTTTGAAACCATTAAAATAACAATATAAAGGCTTATTTAATCCCATGGAAAGATACGTGTGAAATTTTTAAGTTTAATAAGTTTATTGGGCTTATAGTAAGTTTAAAAACAAATTGCAGAGCAGTCTGATGTGTAAGTAATTTAAATTAAAAAAAAAATTCTTGCCGGGTGCAGTGGCTCACGCCTGTAATCCCAGCATTGTGGGACGCCAAGGTGGGCATATCACGAGGTCAGGAGATTGAGACCATCCTGGCTAACACGGTGAAACCCCGTCTCTACTAAAAATACCAAAAAAAAAAAGAATTAACCGGGCATGGTGGCAGGCACCTGTAGTCCCAGCGACTCAGGAGGCTGAGGCAGGAGAATAGCATGAACCCGGGAAGCAGAGCTTGCGGTGAGCCGAGATTGCGCCACTGCACTCCAGCCTGGGGGACAGAGCGAGACTCCATCTCAATTAAAAAAGAAA
>NW_016804209.1:2321542-2349412 GCF_001698545.2 Rhinopithecus bieti | reverse complement strand
AAAACTACAATGAACATATGGTTTTGTTTTTTAAAACAAACATTGTACATGAATTCAAAGCATTACTGCTTTTAAAGTCTTATTTTGCATATTGCAAAATAAAAGGCAATGTCACTGTTCTTTGAGAGCTTATCAATGGAAGTTGATAAGTGGTTGGAAGTTGATTGTTTTTCTAATTGTTTTGTGTTAATGTTTTGATAATTACAATATATCTTCGTACCGAGGAAGAGGATAGTGTGGAAAAATTGGGCCTTAAGTTGAAGTTTATACAACTGGAATAGAGAATTGAACTTAATACATTAAAGACTATGAGGAGTAAAATGAAGAAAATGTTGCAATTAATGCTGTGCTAGGGAAAGTAAGGAAATAAATGTTAAGACTGATGTTCCATATTAGGCTAAAGGAGATTGGTTGGATAGAGATGCTTGAATCTCTGAACAAGCCACTTGGTTTAAGTTTTAATCTTCCTTATTCTTCATGATGATTAAAAATAACACACAAATTGAGTGCATTTTGTAGCATCTAAGCACACTATACAGATTATGCTAGAATCTTGTCTAAAATCATGACATTGTTTTCTAAATCCCTGATTTAAAAAACCACATTTCTATGCAGATTTCAGTGGCATTTCTATTTGTTTGAATATACTGTGATATTACAACATATTGACTTACCAAACATTTTGTATCATCATATTTTGTTATTTAAGCCTTAATATAGACTTTACACATCATTTGTTTTTCTTTGTGTCATTATGAAAACTTGGGTCATTTTGTAGGCTTTCTGTAAAATTATCCTAACACTTCTTAATTTTTTTCTGGCTCCAGGATTTTTGATAAAAAAAGGAAAATACAAACACATATAGTAAAGAAAAATAGAAATCCTGCCTCTTCCACCTCCCAGAGCATTGCTGACATTTTGGCACGTTTGCTCCAATATACTTTATCCTTTTTGTTTAAAGTTGAGATTCTACATTGCATAAAATTTTAAATCATGGTTTTGTTTTCCACTGACATCCTAACACAGGCTCTGCTTCATAGAGACTCATCTTTTGTGTGTGTGTGTGTGTGTGTGTGTGTGTGTGTGTGTGTGTGGAGGAGTTTCGCTCTTGTTGCCCAGCCTGGGTTGCAGTAGTGCAATCTCTGCTCATTGCAACCTGCATCTCCTGGATTCAAGTGGTTCTTACCTGTCACCATGCCCAGCTAATTTTTTGTATTTTTAGTAGAGACGGGGTTTCACCATGGTGGCCAGGCTGGTCTTGAACTCCTGACCTCAGGTGATCCCACCCGCCTTGGCCTCGCAAAGTGCTGAGATTACAGGCACCACACCCGGCTCATAAAGACTCATAACTAACGTTTTACCAACTACAAACTGTTCTACCTTAGGCACTAAAATTTCCTTATTTTTTCCTCTCTTGTCCTCAAGTGATGCCTTTTCCTCTTAAATTAAGACTTTTAAAAATAACAAAGACACTTTTTTTAGGTAATTCTCTCACATTCGTTCAATTTCAGAAAATACAGAGTACCTAAGTGGTAACAGACGATCAAATAATCAAAGAATTTTTTTGAACCAGTTTTTTTTTTTATCTTGGCTCCCCCCAGAGGCATATATAGTATAAAAATAGTTGTGACCTGAAAGTAATTGCTTATCCGGTTATTTAAATGAGCAAACGTAAAGTGTGTAAGGGAGTGCTTAGAGCAGTAGATTATAAGGGATGGCCATTTGTGTTTAGGGATTGCCAAGGCAGCTCCCTTGCTTTGGTGCACTTGTGCTGCATGGCCACCAGGAGGCAGATTATGTTTGGGAAAGAATCGAAACCTAGTTTGTGCAGTTCTGTCATGTATCTAATACACCTTGCTATGTTTGTGTGTATATTTCACTGGACAAATGAATGACTTTTGGCTTTTCCTCCTCACTGGCACTGTTTTAGTTTATTCCTGCAGCTTCTTACTCTGCTAAGAGATATCATTAACAACGTTTATTTTTAATATGTGTGGTTATAGCTTAATGTAATTCAAGTAAAAATGTTAATGAATCTGATTAATTGGTGATTAGATTGCTAATTTCTTCTTTTAGGGAGTCTAAAGAACTTCCCTTTTAGCAAGGATAATTTAAGGCCGGGCGCGGCGGCTCACGCCTGTAATCCCAGCACTTGGGAGGCCGAGGTGTGTGGATCACCTGAGGTCAGGAGTTCAAGACCAGCCTGGCCAACATGGTGAAACCCCGTCTCTACTAAAAATACAAAAATCAGCCAGGCATGGTGGTGGGCGCCTGTAATCCCAGCTACTTGGGAGACTGAGGCTGGATAATCGCTTGAACCCGGCACGTGGAGGTTGCAGTGAGCAGAGACTGTGCCATTGCACTCCAGCCTGGGCAACAAGAGTGAAACTCCAGATAATTTAGAATTTAGTATTACTGAATAAACAACAGACACAACCAAAATAAAGAAAAACTGCCTCCTACTATATGGAGTGGTGGCATATTTTTTTTAATCATATCAAAATTTGACTCTGTTCTTCTATTTGTTTTTAATGCTGATTGATTTCTTAGTTTTTACAAGGTTTTGGGGGGTAGAGGAAAAGGTTCTGGTATATTTTAGTATGTAGAATCTGGAAGGAAAAGGTGTTTAGGTTTTTTAATAATAAACTGGGATGAAGTAAAAGGCGACCCCTAAAAGCAGCTTGCCTTGACTTTAATTCCTTGATCATTTGGCTTCAGTTGCCATGGTGCGATGTATTTAGCAGGTTTTCCATCAGTGTATGAACTAGGTGTATCTTTCTCACAGGAGCCCTGGACGGGTTATTGGGTCTGTCTCCCTTGCTGACAGCCTCTAAAATGGCAAGCTGGGGGCTTGAGTAAAGAGGGAGGGGATCTGAGGGAAGAGGACTTACTTAAATTTTCCCTTCCTCCCTCTCTCCTCCCCGCTTCATAACCTACTCTGTAGAATTTCTAAAAGAACTGCTTCCTGCCAGTTTTAATAGCACTTACTAGTGTTATTTATGGTAACAATTCTGCATTTATTTCTGAGTCTTATTTTCTAGGAAATCTTGGAAACCGGCATAGGACATTTTTAAAACATGGTTTTGTTGTACTTTATCACATTTTTAAAAATGTTAAGAGCTGAGGCTATTTGCGATTTGTTGGAATTAGCTTAAGCGGGCATATTGTTGGTAATTCTCAGGTGCATAGCTTTGTTTTACAAGTTCCTTTGGTTTTTGCCATCGTGTTTCAGCATGCTTTTACAGGCCACTCTGCTGAAAGAAAAATTAGTAGATAACTGGCAAAGGATACTGATAACTGTGCCCCCTCACACGCCTAGTCTTTAAAGAGCGCTGTAAGAGGCCACCTGATGTTCTAAATTACTCACACAATAAATGTAGTCTTTAGAATATGCCAATCTGATGGACTAGTCCTCTGGAACTCTGATATTATCTCTGGTAGAGAAACTGTATTAATTTTGCATTGTTGACTATTTGTGAGGTCCTCAGCCTGTGGGAATTAAAGTTGAACTTTAACCTTTTGACAATCTGTCATTAATATGTTAGAATAGAAATTTTCTTAAATATTGTAGTTGGGAACATTTATTGCCTGAAGTCTTAAAAAAAAAAAAAAAAAAAAAAAAAAAAAAAAAACTTTTCTAAATACCAGGCTTAAATATAGGTTTACATGAAAAATATCTAGAGAAAAAAAATGCTCGTGTTATTAGTGCAAATATAAGGAGTGAAAAATGTTAAAATCAGTACACAGTGTACTTTCAGGAAATCTTAATTTTTTTCTAATTATGAAATAAACACCAGGCATTGGAAGTAGTTAATTTCCCCTAGTGATCTTTCAAGTGGTTACAGGATCTGTGACATTATTGGTTGTTCTCTAAAGCTCCCGAGACCACCCACTTTCTCCTCCCCTTTACCATCTCGGATGAAAACCATAACAACTCCGCAAGCATGCACAGTGTGATTTGGTTCAGAGGCGGCTTCTGGACCTGCAGGAAGGAGATTTTATTCAGGGGAAGAGCATCGTTTTGGCAACATCTGGAAGTGAAAACGGAAGCCAGAAACACTTGGCTAGCCCTGGGGGATTTTTTTTCTTCTTTGCCTCTCTGGTGGAATGACATTTGCTGTGTAGGCATGTTTCCTCTCACTGTATTTCTTGGCCTTGAAGAGTACTGAGTTTAAAAAGACAGTATGTGACAGTCCATGGAAATCGCCTCTTCTGTAAATCTCGCCACCTGCTCCGAAGACATGTTGTTGTCTCCCAAATTCTCCTTATCCACCATTCACGTACGACTGACAGCCAAAGGATTGCTTCGAAACCTTCGACTTCCTTCAGGGTTTAGGAGAAGCACTGTTGTTTTCCACACAGGTCTGTCTTGCGTACATCTCTGCTTCGTGTTGCACGGGGGACATCTTCATTAATTTGCAGATGTTTATCAGAGGTCTTTCCAAGGAGACAGATACTTGGAGAAACCAAGCTCTCTCTAATGAGAGATGAGGTTTAATTTAAAAATTGTTTTCTGTTGCTTCAGCACAAGTGCATAATACTTTTATTTTAGCAGCAGATTGTGTTGTTTGTGTTGATGGAAGACAGAATTGTTGCCTTGGTGTTCCCTAGCTCTTTTCTCTGTCACCAGCCAAATGTGTGAAAATCAGCACCTGTTAAATTATATTTTACTTCCAATGGTTGGGAAATAGGACATAGGTAAATTTAGAAGAATATTTCTTTTTCCCCTGTGTAAATGAGGTTTCCATCGTTTTTCATTGGATAGTTTCTCAGTCAGATGAGACAGTTAATTGTAATATGCTAAAAGGTTTCCGTATTCTAAGCCATTCTGACAGAAAACATCCTAATGGTTATGGAGAAGTAGTAAGTGAATCGCAAATCTAGTTTTTCGGTCTTCATAGTAAAAACGTGTGCAGTCTCAAAATACTTCCCCTGAGGTTTATGTTTGTATCTGCTTTTCATTCTCTGTGCCTAAGATGAAAATAAATTTCGTATATATTTTAGGCACATGGTGACCTGTCTGCTCACTTTTAGGGGATTGGCTTGGCCTACATTGCTACTTTTGTTCTAGATGATTTTTACAACCACAGTGAATTAAATCAGTTTTCTTCTGTAAAATATGTTAGCTGGGGTGCTGTTACATTTGTTTTGGGCTGGTTGGTGTTAGGTGTTGCAGGATTGTTTGATGAGGATGTAAATAGATTTTTTTTTTTCCTGCTTCATGTGCATGTGACCCCTCGTGTATCTTGTTTGGCACTTGGCTCATCTCTGCCCCTGGGGATTTTTTTTCAGCTGACTGTTTTTAGTTTTCCCAGAGGCATCTCCCTTCTCTGTGGGAGAATTCTGATTTTTTCCAGCACCTCTCTCTCGTGTTTCATAACTCCCCTTGACCTGTCATCTGAGTTTGCCAGCCTCTCCCTTTCAGTCTGAGCTGACAGCTGAAGGTAAATGGGGGAGGCAGCGAGGAGGTGGTCAACAGTGGCCCTCCTCTCCCAGCCCAGGGCCGCTACAGCCCTTTCAACTGAAAAAATTAATAGGTGGGGGGGGGAAAAAAAGCAAAGGGTACCCTATATTCCCTATATTTGCAATAATTTGTCTGATCGAAAGTAGCTCCACATCGCTTTTAACAAGTTTTTTTTTTAAATACTATAATCCACACTCCAACTTAAAAATAAAATCAAACAGTGTGGAAGGTTGTGCAGTCCTAGGCAAGCCTGTCTTTTACCCAGGATCCCTGCCTGCGCTCCGTGGAGGCAGCCACTGTCAGGCTGCTTGTATAGCGTTCTTGCACGTTTCCAGTCGCGTGTAAATCTACGTAGGTCTTTTATATTCTTTTTTTGTTATACAGAAATAAAAGCATACTATATAGTCTATACCTTTTTAAAGCTAATGTATTTTAGACTTGCATGTGATCACATTTTTATCTGCCTCATTAAAAAAAATAGTTCTGTAACATTCCATTGTTGGATAAGTCATGATTTACTTAACCAGTGCTCTGGTAGTAGGCATTCTGAGTTGTTTGTAGTGTTGTTGTGAAGCAGGTAGCTTTCCAAGACAGCTTAAGCAAAAGACACAAGGCTTCTATTACCAGCGTTTGGTTAATAGTGATGTATTGGGCACATTTTATTTTCTAAACTTATGTAAACTATTTTTTGTTGATTTGCAATCATAATTTTTGGAGCTAGAGTTCACATAGAGGTGATCAATCTATCTTATACCAGGAAGTCTCAGGCCCAGAGAGCTGAATTCGCTTGCCCAAAGGCGCGCAGTAAGTGGCAGACATAGGACTAAAACCTAGGACCTCTTTTTAGAATTTTTGGCGTACATATTTTCTGGCTGCAAATTTTGCTGTAATTTTATTAGATCCAAGGAATAGCAGGGATGGAGAAAGTGTTTTGTGTGTTGGAGGCTTTTTAAAATCCTGTAAGGAATATAATTCTGCTTACTCCCAGTATCAGTCTTTTGTGGGCTTATCCGTATTATGTCATTTTAATGTCCGAGGAATCGTCCGTCAAGTGGGTATTGACACCGTCGCAGTGACTCTTATCTGAACGGACTGTCAGCAGTACCTTGGGTTTGTATCCTTAGTGAAGGAAGTGGTGTTGGTTGCCTCTGTGCAGTGGTGTTGACCTGGATTCCAAGAGGCCTGGATTATAGCCTTGATTCTGCTAGTGACCAAGTGAATAGCCCTGTGCACCTAACCTCACAGGGCTACAAAATAAGGGAATCACATGAGATGACTTCCAGGTTCCCCTTAGCCTCAAAATCTGTGAATTTTCCGACTGAAGATTTGAAAACCCTCGGTGCATTACTCTGCTTGGAAATTCATCTTATCTAAATGAATTGTCTCCTTATTTTTACCTCCTAAATTCAGTTAATACTCCTGAATTATCTGTTTCTTTTCATGACACCATGTGTCTGCTCATCAGAACCCACCTTTGTTTTCTGTTGTTGTTTTTTGTTTGTTTGTTTTAGATGGAGTCTCGCTCTGTCGTCTAGGCTGGAGTGCACTGGTGCTATCTCAGCTCGCTGCAACCTCCACCTCCCAGGTTCAAACAATTCTCCTGCCTCAGCCTCCCGAGTAGCTGGGATTACAGGTGCCTACCACCACGCCCGGCTAACTTTTTTGTATTTTTAATAGAGATGGGGTTTCACCACGTTGGCCAACTGGTCTGGAACTCCTGACCTCAGGCAATTCGCCTGCCTCAGCCTCCCAAAGTGCTGGGATTACAGGCATGAGCCACCGCGCCTGGCCATACCCCACCTTTGATTCATTACTTGTCCTGATTTATCCACGATCAGTTGGTTGCCAAACTCTTAAGACTCCATCATTTGAAATCTCTATTTGTTTTTACCCCCTGCCAGTACCCTAGTTCAGGCACTATTATGTTGAAGCATTGAAATTGCTCTTCTTGGCTGGTGCCAGTGGCTCACACCTGTAATCCCAGCACTTTGGGAAGCCAAGGCAAGAGGATCACTTAAGGCTAGGAGTTTGAGACCCGCCCTGGAGAGTTAGCGAGACCCTGTCTCTATTTAAAAAACCACACACACAAAATTACTCTTCTAATAAGTAAAAAGTGGCCAAATATGAACAGTTTTGTATAATCTAGGCTAAGATGTTGACTGGGCTTTCTGAAAAGCTTTCTATTTGGTCTGAGCCTCCAGCCTTTCCCTTGCTTCTACACTGTCTTTCGCATTGCAGATTAATGCATTTATTTCATAAGGAAGTACCCATTAGATGTGTACTGTGTACCAGGCATGATGATAGGTGCTGAAAGTATGGCTGGGAGTAAGTCAAATGGACCCTGCCTTCACACAGCCCACTGTTTAACAGAAGGAGACAGAGCACCAGGTAATAATACAGGGTATGGACCAGTGCCCAGGCAGCTCTTAGCAGGTGGAGGTACCTTTAATCCAGGTCCTCCAGTAGAAGTGCCTTTTAAGTTGAGTTCTCAGGAAGTGGAGAATTAACCAAGAAACCAAGTGTTTCAGACAGAGAAAAAAGCATGTAAAAGCCTGGAGGGGTTTGAGGAAGGGCTCCTTCAAGGAAACAAAAGAGTTGTAGTATTTCTGAGCATAGAATGTGGTGGGACGGGGGCTGGCCATTATAGAGATCCAGCCAGAATAAGCGTTCTCACTGATCCTATGTAGAGGGCACTGCAATAGGACTCTTAACATTTTATACCTGTCTGTGGGACAGAGACTAGAGAAGTCACAAGCTCTATTTCCCAGCCTCCCTTCTAGGTAGATACAGTCATGTGACTGAGACTCGGCCAATGAGACGGAAGCTGAAGCGAACTGGCACCTGGGCACTCTGATATATTATTACTGGGTGGTGTGCACCACTGGCAAAGCGTGCTGTTGGATTGATGTTATCTTTCCTCTGTAAATAGGGGAGAGGAGGGAATTTGTCAGAAACTGTGCATGATGTCGCAGGACATCAGGCGCAGATGAAAATCTGAGAAGTCCAGTGATGACTTCACTGACGTGGGGAAAGGTCAGCAATAGTCTTTGTTACCAAAGTATTAAACTCCGTCTCTTTCAGAATTTTACCTCAGCATACTAGTTCCAGTTTTATAATGAGGCAGGGGAAGGAAAAGACTTTGCTAAGAATTTATTCCCTGCCACTTAGCATTCAGTTTTTCTATGAAGCTGGAAATTCTTGTGTTAATTACTATGAAGAGCATCATTTGAACCTCACAGGTTAATTTCCTTCTTGACTCCAGTGAAGGCAATTCAGTACACTAAGGACAGAATTCTTTCTGCTGAGCTAGTGACATTAAACGTGATTACTGCAGCACAGAGGAGGAGGAACACATGTACATACATATCAAGGAATGGCAGAGTTAGTATCAGGACAAAATACTTCCATTTACTTTTGCTATTTTATTATATTTTGAACTTTTAGGTTCAGGGATACATGTAAAGGTTTGTTACACAGGTAAACTCATGTCACAGAGTTTGTTGTACAGATTATTGTACAATAAATAGTTTATTGTACAGATGATTTCATCACCCAGGTATTAAGGCCAGGACCCGAGTTATTTTTTTCTTCTACTGTCCCTCCTGCTACCCTGCACCCTCATGTAGACCCCCGTGTCTGTTTCCCTTCTTTGTGTTCATGAAGAGAACCGTTTTAAACAGGTGTTCAGTAAGAGGCAGGCAGAATGTGAATGCGTTTGTTTACAATGAAATTCATCAAATTATGTTCTCGCATTTGGTATTCACTTTCGACTCCTTTTAGATGGAATTAATAGCTTCACTAAGAAGCAACTTGTCTCCCCTGAAGAAAAGCAGCTTTGAGGTTGTTCAGTGGCTCTACCACTGAGTGGATCCTCATCTCTGCTGTCTTCTTAGCCCTGTCTTCGTGATTGTTGTCTCATGATCTCACAGTGGCTGCTCCAGAGAGGAAGAAAAAGAAATGAGGAAGGGGTGGTGCCAGTTCGCTTCAGCTTCGGTCTCGTTGGCCGAGTCTCAGTCACATGACTGTATCTACCTGAAAGGGAGGCTGGGAAATAGAGCCTGTGACTTCTCTAGTCTCTGTCCCACAGATAGTTTTAAAATGTTAAGAGCCCTGTTGCAGTATCTGCCACAGAGAAGGCAGAACAGGTATTTCTCAAGCGGATGTTGGCTGATTATAAATGAGGGGAGTATATTATTTAACAAGTTGGATCTTGCAGTAGGCCTTGCTGTTTATGCTGTGCATTTTGGAGGGGCATTGATTACCTATTTGTAATGATTCCAGTTAAACTTTCAAGTTGTTTTATTGTTTGGATGTAAGTCTTAATATTCGATTTTTGATCTCTTGAATGAATTTTCAGTTATAAAATACATTGGGAAGGAATGTGCTCAACTTTAAGTGTGGCTGATGTATGCTTAATATGTTATTGCTGCATTATGGATGTATTATGGATTAGGAGGGCATTTACTCATGTACCGTGACGTGTAATAAACTTCAGTTTCTCTTGTGTTTTTCTTACCACAAAATGTAGACGTCAGTGAGGCCATATTAAAAGGCTTCCATTAAAAAAACCACATGTTAGAATTTGCGTGTGACAAGATAAAATTTAGGCTTTTGTAGAATGCAGAAGAAATCAAAAGGACCAAGATGAAGAAGAATGTGAGATGTAGCCTTTCACTGCCCCTTAGTTATCTTACTGTGAATCCAGATTCTTCCTTTCAGCCTCCTTGAAAGCAGTCATGAAGGATTTTGCTGGACTCTTGCCACATACACAAGTGTTAGCTAAAAACTGGTTATTACTTATTGTATGATGCTGAAATCATTTTGTTGTGGATGGATTCCAAGCTTCTGTAGCTGTGGCAGTTTTAGAGCTGTAGCTTTGCCGTGACATGAAAATCTCCCCTTTTGTAGTTAAAGCTTTCTGTTGAAGAAGACAATAAAGTGTTAAATGCCAAGTTTTGTTCACAGTAGGTAAGATTTTGGTAAGTTTAAGTTTGTAAGAGTGAGATATTGAAAGAGACAGTATGTCCTAATCTGACGAGTTTCAGATAATTAGAGTTTTATTACACTAAATTATGTTTTAACGTAGTATCCACTTTCACACACAAATGGAAAGGAAATAATAAATTATGGTATGGAGTTGCATTCAGAATGGGAAGGACAGCAGTATTTTTCATCAAGAGACATTGGAGGAACATGGCAAGCTGTATATAGTAAATAGTTGTTTCGTTAGAACAATTTATTCTGGTTAATTAATAGAGAATTACCCTATAAATGAAGTAATATACTTTTTATGAGCTTTAAAACATCTTTCAGCACTAAGAATAATATTTTATTAATAATGTATGCATATTCTTAGGTAGAAACACAACAGATGTGAGTTAAAGATATCTAATATTTAATATCATATTTCTGTGTTTAAGGCAATACTTTGGGTTATTTTAGTACCCGAGGGTCCTTTTTATAAACATCAGCAATTATGTGGCTCTGTGGAAAATTAAGACTAATAGAGCTTTTTTTTTTTGGGTGAGAGATTTGCCTTTTTTCTCCCTGGTGCCCTGAGTCCTAGGCGCCTCTCTTCCAAATTGCTTGTCCTTAACTGCTTAGTATTTTGAGAATGATGTTCTCTTTTTATTTATTGCCTATATTACAAATATTTCTAGTATTTAAGTGGCTATTTTAATTTTCGTTTCTGTTGTAAGATAGTCTGTTTTTTTCTTTTTCTTTGGGAAGATACCCGGTAGTGGGATTGCTGGGTTGAATGGTAGTTCTATTTTTAGTTCTTTGAGGAATCTCCATACTGTTTTCCATAGAGATTGTACTAATCCACATTCCCACCAACAATGTATAAGCATTGCCTTCTCTCCACATCCTTGCCAACATCTATGTTTTTTTGACTTTTTAGTAATAGCCATTCTGGCTGATATGAGATGGTAGCTCATGGTGGTTTTAATTTGCATTTCTCTGATGATTAGTGATGTTGAACATTTTTTCGTATGTTCTGCTTTTGCATATGTTGGCCGCTTCTCTGTCTTTTGAGAAATGTCTGTACATATCCTTTGCCCATTTTTTATAGGGGTTGTATTTTTTCTTGTTGAGTTGTTGGGGTCCCTTATAAATTCTGAATGTTAGATATTTGTCAAATGCATAGTTTGCAAATATTTTCTCCCATTCTGTAGGTTGTCTGTTTACTCTGTTGACTGTTTCTTTTACTATGCAGAAGCTTTTTAGTTTAAGTCCCATTTGTCTATTTTTGCTTTTGTTGCATTTGCTTTGGAGATCTTAGTGATGAATTCTTTGCCTTGGCCAGTGTTTTTTCTAGTCCCTGTCCCCGCCCAGGAATTTTTATTGTTTCAGGTCTTACATTGTAAGTCTTCAATCTGCCTTGAGTTCATTTTTGCACGTGATAAGAGACAGGGCTCCAGTTTCTCTCTTCTCATTTTCCCAGCACCATTTTTTGAATAGGATGTCCTTTCTCCGTTGTATGTATTTTTGCTGACTTTGTCAAAGATCAATTAGCTGTAAGCATGTGGCTTTATATCTGGGTTCTCTGTTCTCTTCCATTGATCTATGTGTCTATTTTTAGACCAGTGTCATGCTTTTTTGGTTGCTATAGGAGGGAGGCAGTGGCTTCTTAAAAGTACTTCTGAATGTGGTGAGTTTGTATTAACTCTTCTTTGAGTTAGTAGTCCATTTTAGGTCCATAAGAGTATGAGAAATTTGCTTTTTTCCTACCGACTATGTGAAAAATAGTTAAGGGAAAGTTTGGACTGTTGCTTCAGGAAAAATTTTATAAGCATAATTAACCCAAACAGGAATTTTTTATATGACTATGCTTTCTGTTCTCTAATCTGCTTTTAATGTGAAGAAAAGAAATAGAACCCTTTTTCATATAATATGTGCTATTGCAACAAATTCTACTAATATAGTAATGAAAAGTTTAAATGCTGAGGCATCCTAAGTCCTCCTCCCACACCCCAAAAATAATTGGCTTGGGTAGTTTTTTTTTTTTTTTGAAATGGAGTCTTGCTCTGTCACCCAGGCTAGAGTGCAGTGGCACGATCCCAGCTCACTGGAATCTCCGCCTCCCGGGTTTACGCCATTCTCCTGCCTCAGCCTCCCCAGTAGCTGGGACTACAGGCGCCCGCCACCGCGCCTGGCTAGTTTTTTGTACTTTTAGTAGAGACGGGGTTTCACCATGTTAGCCAGGATGGTCTCGATCTCCTGACCTCGTGAACCGCCCGCCTCGGCCTCCCAAAGTGCTGGGATTACAGGCATGAGCCACCACACCCGGCCTGGCTTGGGTAATTTTAAATGTCTAAACACTGTGCTTTGCTGAGCTTAAAATTTTCCATTTTCAGTAAATGCCATATCTACCTAGAAATAGAAAAATATTATATGTCTCCCAAATGATTACTGTTAACTCTTTTAGAGTAAACAGCTAATGAAAGGAACACTGGAAAACTTCATACAAACGTAAACTAATAGTTGACATGAATGATAACTTTAAAAACCTGTATGGAAGATTGCGTAGGCAGGATAAGCACCTGCCACCAGATGCTGGGGAAACCCTGACTGAAAGAACTTGTGTGTAGGTGTCCCTTTGAGGACTTTTAGATGTGTATGATTAGATTAGGCAGAAGGAAGGGAGTTTTCTGTCTGTCCATGCTGCTAGCAGGGATGAAGAGACCCCTCACTAACCTCTGAGTTTATAACCTATGTTTTGTCAACCCCACAAACAAACCTCGGTTTTTAATGGAATATGTTGTGGAAAGCACATACCATCCAGTCAGTGACTGTCACCTTTATGCAGATAGGTTGAGATTTGGAGTTGAAGAGGTGAGCACTAGGGAAACATGAGTCAACAGAGATCTTTGGTGTCTTTGTGGCTCTCTGAGCAATACCACCCTCTTATGTGATACTTCTCCCGTCCCCCAGAGCACCAGGGCAGGTGCACACCCACCACAGCAGTGCCCTCATGGTAGAATTTAATTAATATATTTCATGAGTGAGTGAGTAGGTCAATGAGTATACACAAAAGTAGACAACATTCGTTTCCAAATTCTGTGTTTAGTTTGTGTTTCATGGAACCCAAGGCAATGTCCCTCAGTAGGTCTCCTCTCTAACTGGATTTTAATAATATGAAAAGCCAGCAGGTTGTGGAAATGTGTGGCTTGTTTGGTCTAGAACGGATGTGTCCTGAGCTGCTAGTATGTGGTGATGGTTAATCCGTGTCTGAATGGGTAGGTTTTTTTCTCAAAATTGCTTTTGGTCTTGGGATATAGAGGACTATTTGCCTAAGTGACTTGAGCCTGAGAAATGGGCATCTTCCTCTTTCGCCAACCATTTTCTTTAAGAAGATGATACATGACTTCATTGCACTAGTTTTAAATTTCATTAAATTGAGGTTTCTGAGTAGAAAGAACAAAGATAGCCAACAGTGTTATCCAGCTGTTTTCCAAATGAGCCAATGTCTTTGGTTCTGGCCTTTGCTTTCCTGATGGAGGTCGCCATTTCATTAGAATGAGTCCCAGTAAGGCTGGATCACAGCTGATGGTGGTAATTATCTTGTTGAGAGAAATCTGAATCGATGTAGAAGTTAACATTTAATTTTAAGATTTCTGATTAAATGGATCCTTTGAAATCAGAGCATGTTCTGTTAATAGGTACAATAAACAAAATAATTTATACTTTTGTATAAAAGCTTTATTATCAAAGGAGTAACATGCTGATAAACGAGGGTAAGGGCAAAGTTTGGCTGATATTATGCTAATTTCACGTAAGTAATGAATCCTGCAGGATTTAAGGGAAACCCCTCCCTTTTCAGTACTGTGAAGTACCTGTTGATGAGCCTTGGGGCTTTGAGCATCCTTGGAGATTCTTGCGTCATCTCTGATCTGCAGCTGAGCCAGGAGTGGGGAGAGAGTGGGAAGCAAGTGGAAACTGGGTCATCGGCTGCCATGTGGTCACACTTCATCCTTAGGGAGCACAGTATATGGAGCGGAAGATTGAGTGCACAGCACGCATTTCCAGCTCCACAGAGATGACAGTCTGTTTGCTCATTGGCTCTCATTTTAAAATTTGAAGACACGTACTCTGAGACGAATACATAATGTGTTCTTTCCTCCTTAATCATAAAGCTATTCTGAGTAATCACTAACAAACACTGTGTAACGTTTAGATTCCTGTGTAATTTCCCCAAGGAAAAATTCTACATAGACTATTTCCTTGATAGCTAAGTATTACATAAAAAATGTATGTCCTCGAATTTCACTTTAACTGTCTTTTAAAAGTAATTTCGTTTACTTCTTATATTTAACTTTTGAAGAGGTAATATATTTATCCCATGGTTAAAAAGTATAAAAAATACTTCAGGATACTTTGTAGCTGTCTGATTCCTATTACCTTCTCTTCAAAAGTAAACATTGTTAGTATAATTACATGTATTCTGTGATATTTTTGTTACAGATTTATAATTAAAAGTAAGAATCTTGAATGTTTCTCCAAAATATTAATATAAAAGATTCACCTCTCAGATTTTGTAAATAATTTTAAACTGACAGTTTTAAAGCTCTGAAATTGTGTTTAAAATAACATTCATTAGCATAGAAATTCTAGAAAGAGAGCCAAATGTTATTCAGGACTCAGGAAATGATAAAGCAGTTATCAATAAATGAATTTTTAAGTAAGTTTTAGTAGGACATATACAAATGATATCAGGAGAATGAACTTGTGTCTATATTTGTTGCAGTAAATTCTAGATAGTAAAGGATCTAAAAATGTTTATAAAATTATATTACACATAGATGTTTATATGTGGGTTTATTAAAATGAGTTATCAGATAGATAATGGGCTTATATGTATTACAGCAAGATATTATTACATTTGTTGCATTATTTATTTTTGTATATGTCATGTATTACATCACCACCTAATCCCCTTTCCAAAATGTGTGGGAACAGCAGAGGCTTGGCATTAGAGGCCTGGGTTCTGACTTTGAATCTGGATTCCCGTAGGAGTTGTTTACACCCAGGGAAGACCATTCACACTTGGGAGCCCCATCGTCCCCCCTGGGGTCATTGGGGGGATGAAAAGAGAGGCAGAGTGAGAACACTCTGTGATCAGTGAAACACTGTGGGATTACTATTACCTGTTATGTGACAATTTCTAAAAACGTTTGGGAAATGACATAAAGAATACTAATCTCATGGTCAAATATTTAGATTCTTTTTTCATCAATAAGTGACTAGTAATTTGTTCGCCCTTCAGGACTGTAATATATTAACTTGGCTATTCTCTGCATCTATGGAAGTGACAATTATTCATAAGCTACTATTAATTGCTAATAATAAAAAGTGATGGATAAATACTTCTCCTCATCAAGTATTACAAAGACACAGTGAAACAATGGATATTTTAGTCATTTTAGAACGGAGAATTATCAAGTATTAATACAAATAAGAGTTATTTAACCATGTAATGCAGCCATAGAAAATAAGAGCCTTTTTTCCTGTTTTTAACTTAGTTTATTCAATATATTTAGCCATTTGTTCTTAGAACATGAGTACTAGTATTTCTTTGTTTTTCTTTAAGCAATCACTGTAATAGTTTGCCTCTTCTCAAAAAATTAGAGAAAATAATTACTAAATTTCTTTAAAAATTGTCTTAGATTTGTTACCACAGAATGTGGATGCCATAATGAAAGACTTAGAATAAGGGAACTTTTATTTTTTAGTTTCTTGTGTCTTTTTTTCCACATTTACGTTTGTTTGGATTACTTGGCTTGTTTATTTCAAGAAGCTAAGCAATTCATTTCTTGTTTTTCCAATTCTGTTTGATATTCAAAATGACTGACACATTTGAAATGGTTCCAAGACTGAACAGTTTTTTATTTAAAACAGGGTAATTCCCAGGGCACTATAGCGCAGGAAGGGAATAATCACTTAGCGTGGCATTTGGGTTGGATTTGGAGTGTTATAGCATGCGCTTTAAAAAAAAACTGTGGGAGCCATTATCACTCCTTGGGCAAAAAGACCAACAAAGCTTGTGTTTGGCAGAAAATGGAATAGTATAGTCAAGAGTATAGTACTCGTAGCAGTGAACTTACAGAGGCAAAATCTGAGTGTTTTCAATGTATGTTATGATTTATTAGAGATTAGGAAATGACTCATCTGCAGTATAAATCTGTGTAATGACTAGGCCATCATCAGGGAAAAGATGAGAGATTTGTAGAAAATGTATGGGAGGAGAGAAAGGCATTTAATTAAATGTCCAGTGATTTGTGTGTTTCTTTCGGCATATGAGATCAGAAAAGTCAGGCTTCTCGTCAGCCAAGGTTTCTCTACCAGTTTCACTGGAAAATGGGAAACTAGGAGAACAGACTCATTTTGCACACAGTTTTTGTGTTTCTGGGTTGCCAAATCTATTTATGTCGTGTTCCTAATTCTCTGTTCCGCATAAATCTTTTAAAGTCATAACTGGCGGCCACTGTGTTCGTGAATTCCAACCATCTAGATCTCCAATTCATTCTAGCTCTCATCCGTATGCATTCCTTACAGGAACATAAATGTGTTTTCGTGGCTTATCTGGTTGTTTTTGAACCCATGTGGTGGTGATTTTAAAAATTAACCTCACCTGTCTTTGTATCTATGTTAATTCCTTTTGCAGTTGAAAAGAGCAGGCAGAAGAATCCCCGAAGCTTATGTATCCAGACACAGACGGCTCCCGATGCACTGCCCTCTGAGAAAAAACGTGAATTGGCGCAATATAAAACAAAATGTGAAAACCAAAGTGGATTTATCCTGCAGCTCAAGCAGCTTCTTGCCTGTGGTAATACCAAGTTTGAGGCATTGACAGTTGTGATTCAGCACCTGCTGTCTGAGGTAAGGATGTGCATCCTAGAAAGATCCTTTTTCCTTGAGGTCGTGGGAGCACGGGGAGGACTTGCTCATGTGCTCACCTTGGGAATATCTAGGTAAATGATGGGAAAGATCAGGTGTAATTCATCGCATTACATTTTTGTCAGTTCACCAGATAACCTGAGTGGGTCTCTAGAAATTTGGCATGGAAACATTTTCTCGCTTCCTTTTTTTACCCCTAGAGTCTGTTGGTTAGAATGGCAACAGCAAGAACATAATTGCCTGTTACACCGCTGTGTGCCTCTAGACCTAAACTAGCATTAGCATTTTTTTACTTAATTTTTCTGTTTGTCTGTGTGTAGCTTTTCATATCACACTTAGTTTAATGCTTTGAAAAATGAGGTTTGTTATATTTATGGATTAAAGAGCACTTTTCAGAAAGAATCCCCAGAATCATATCTGGGAATTCTTTCTGAAAGTTCCGTTTATTCCTAAATAGTCCCTGTGGTGCAGCAAAAGCAAAGCAGATTTGCCGTGTTGTTACTCTTCCCTAATATTCTTCAGGGATGTTACTTCACAAACTGGCTAAAATTCATTGAGAAAACCAAGTTTATATCAACATGTTACTGACATGGCAATAAAAGCTGTAATTATTTCAGGGGGAAACTGATCAGAGAATATAACTTGAGCTCCTTAGTTTTTAATTACAGTTTTAAAGATGGATATACATGATAACACAAAAGAAAAGGAAAAAACAAACACAAAAACTGGCCAAGTACTGTGGCTCATGCCTGGAATCCCAGCATTTTGGGAAGACGAGGAGGAAGGATCGCTTGGGGCCAGGAGTTCAAGACCAGCCTAAGCAACATAGGGAAAAAATAAAAATTAAAAGCAAAAAGAAAACTGTTCAGTTTGGCTGTTCTGTAGTTTCGTTCAGATCAACAAATCTGTCCTGGTTTCATACAGAGGCCCCTGTGACATGGCTGCCTGTTTAGGAAGCAGGGAGAGAGAGAAGTAGATGAGACTTGGTCTGTGCCTTGGAGAAGCTATCAGACTAGTAGACAGTTTCAATGAATTCTTTTTTTTTTTTTTGAGATGGAGTCTTGCTCTGTCCCCCAGGCTGGACTGCAGTGGTGCGATCTCAGCTCACTACAAGCTCCACCTCCCGGGTTCACGCCATTCTTCTGCCTCAGTCTCCTGAGTAGCTGGGACTACAGGCGCCCACCACCATGCCCAGCTTATTTTTTGTATTTTTGGTAGAGACAGGGTTTCGCTTTGTTAGCCAGGGTGATCTTGATCTCCTGACCTCATGATATGCCCGCCTCAGCCTCCCAAAGTCCTGGGATTACAGACATGCGCAGCCACAGCCGGCCTCAGTGAATTCTTGATGAGTATTTTACAGCTTTCTCCAGATGTTTTTTTTTTTTTTTTTTGAGGGGAAGATGGGGACTACCTAGTTTTTTAGTTATGGTAATAGTATATGGTATTTTTGTTTCTCTTTCATTTGTAAGAAAGGAACTCAAGAGTGTGTTTATATAACCAAGTAAGCTAACTAGAAACTGTATACTATCAAATGTGGGGAACAATTAGTTTTTATATTTAGAAGTAAACCAATTATTTTACTGTATCTAGCCTAATAGCTCCCATCCTCAACTATTTTCTCTCCTTTATCCTCCTCGTGATGTCAGTCAAGTCCTGTGAACTCTCATTCCACAGTGTTTCTCCCCTTTCTATGTCTTTGCGATCCCCACTCATGCCCTCCTTGCCCAGACCCTGGATAGCTGTCCACTAGATTATGATAGCAAGTTTGTTTTTTTTGTTTTTGTTTTTTATTGTTATGGAGTCTCGCTCTTTGGCCCAGGCTGGAATGCAATGCGTGCTCTGGGCTCACTGCAACCTCTGCTTTCTGGGTTCAAGCGATTCTCCTTCCTCAGTCTCCTGAATAGCTGGGATTACAGGCACCCGCCACCATGCCTAGCTAGTTTTTGTATTTTTTTTAGTAGAGACGGGGTTTCGCCATGTGGGCCAGGCTGGTCTTGAACTCCTGCCCTCAGGTGATCCGCTCACCTCGGCCTCCCAAAGTTCTGGGATTACAGGCGTGAGTCACCACGCCCAACCTGTGATAGCAACTTTTTAACCAATCATTAGGCTTGCACTGTTTCTCCCCTATAATCCATCCCAAGCACTGCTGACAGCTTCGTCTTACGAAAGCATCCCATGCTGCTGATTAAATCTTCCAGTGGTTCTCCCTTATCTATAGCTCATCTGTCCAGTGTGGTAGCCACTAGCCATATGAGACTGAGCATTCGAAATGTAATGCATTGAATTGAGATGTGTGGTAAGTGTAAAATACACTTGGATTCCAAAAACTTAGCATGAAATGTAGACTATCTTATTAACAATTTTTATATTGAATATATTGAAATATTATTTTGTATATATTTGAGTTAAAATATTAAAATTAGCTTCATCTTTTTCAACTTTTTTTTAATGTGGCTACTAGGAAATTTATAATTACATAACTCACATTGTTATTTTGTTTTGGGGAGACTCTGGTTTTTAACTGGGACTATAAGGCTTTTTATCATTTGGTAACAACTGCCCCTTTTAATGTTATTCTCATGCCCAGATGCTGTAGCCATACATAAAGAGATGGAGGAGAAGCAGGAAGGATTTATTGAATACTAGGTTGGTGCAAAAGTAGTTGAGGTTTTGCCATTGTGCCAAAAGCTGCAATTACTTTTGCACCAACCTAATATTTACTAAGTGCCAGATACTCTTTCTTACCTTATTTAAATCCTCACCAAAGACGTGAGTTGGAATTTATAAATAAGAAAATTGAGAAATAGAATTAAGTAATTTACCTGCTATCAGATAGCTAGCAAGAGGAGAACCAGGACATAATAAACCTAGGTCTAGGACGCTATCAACTAAAAATGTCCTATAAACTTCCTGTACTTCATCCTTTGTTCACCTTTTGTTACTGGGCTGCTGTCCTTGCCCCCAATACCTACATGTTCAGATCGGTTTTACAGCAGATCACATCACCACTTGCATTTAATTTACATAGATCAGTATACAAACAACTAAAATAAGAAAAATGCAGGCCAGGCGCAGTGGCTCACGCCTGTAATCCCAGCACTTTGGGAGGTCAAGGCAAGTGGATCACCTGAGGTCAGAAGTTCAAGACCAGCCTGACCAATATGGTGAAACCCCATCTCTACTAAAACTACAAAAATTAGCTGGGCATGGTGGTATGTGCCTGTAGTCCCAGCTACTCAGGAGGCTGAGGTAGAAGAATCACTTTACTTTGAGAGGTGGAGGTTGCAATGAGCCAAGATCACGCCACTGCACCCCAGCCTGGGCGACAGAGGGAGATTCCATCTTAAAAAAAAAAAAAAAAAAAAAAAAGCAAATTAAATGAAGAACACAAGTCCACTTTGTATGCCCCCACACCCAATGAACAAAGAAGGCGCAGGAGTCAATTTGAGATTCAAGTCAGGAGTCTACCCTTCCTTCAGGTGTCTTCTCAGTCCCTGAACACCTCTTGTGGCGTGAGCATTCTGTACTCTCCACAATCTTAGTGTTTAAAGACACTTTTCCCTCATACAACCTGGCCTCTAAACACAAGCTGAGGCCTTTATCAGGTGCTCAGTTATAGAGAGAGTAGATCCAACACTAGAGGGAAAAAAATTCACCGGGTTGGATCTACAGAGAGATGCATTGTCCACAACATGGCAAGCTCCTAGTGACTTTCCCAGACATTCGTACTGTGTGTGAATTTCACCTTATACCTAAATTTAGGTCCTGAAACCCAAGGAATGGTTCATTCACTAGATATAGCCCCAGAACCTTATTTTTTTTTTTTTTTGGAAGACAGTGGCTTGCTCTGTCACCCAGCAGGCTGGAGTGCCGTGGTGCAATCTCAGCTCACTGCAATCTCCACCACCTGGGTTCAAGCAGTTCTCCTGACTCAGCCTCCTGAGTAGTTGGGATTACAGATGCCCACACCCATACCCGGATAATTTTTGTGGTTTTAGTAGAGATGAGGTTTCACCATGTTGGCCAGGCTGGTCTTAAACTCCTCACCTCAAGTGATCCACCTGCCTCGGCCTCCCAAATGCCTGCTGGGATTACAGGCATGAGCCACCATGCCCAGTCCAGAACCCACTCTTTAGTAAATGATTTCCTGGCCTTCTAGATCTGCGTTCTGTCCACCTCTGGATTCCAGGAGCATATATGCTTCTCTTTCATTCTCTGCATTATATTAGAGATACTGGTTTAATGCTTGTTTTTGCTTTTTAAGATAGGAAATTTACTGAGGGCAGGATCTGCCTCTAGTTCTTTATTATGAAAGCATCCCAGCAGCTTTAATAAACAACACAGTGTGTAGGTGAGTGAACATGTGAACAGAGAGGATGGAATTCCAGATGTAGGATGAGCATAAAGTCTTATGTAAATGTTCTTTGTTCTCTTTATTTTATAATCAGCAAATATTTACTGATTGTGTAACGTGTACTGAGTACTATTATAAAACAGTTGGAGGCTAGGCATGGTGGCTCACACCCATAATGCCAACACTTTGGGAGGCTGAGGTGGGCATATCACCTGAGGTCCAGAGTTCGAGACCAGCCTGGACAACATGGTGAAACCAAGAAATACAAAAATTAGGCCGGGCGCGGTGGCTCAAGCCTGTAATCCCAGCACTTTGGGAGGCCGAGACGGGTGGATCACGAGGTCAGGAGATCGAGACCATCCTGGCCTACACGGTGAAACCCCGTCTCTACTAAAAAATACAAAAAACTAGCCAGGCGAGATGGCGGGCGCCTGTAGTCCCAGCTACTCGGGAGGCTGAGGCAGGAGAATGGCGTAAACCCGGGAGGCGGAGCTTGCAGTGAGCCGAGATCGCGCCACTGCACTCCAGCCTGGGCGACAGAGTGAGACTCCATCTCAAAAAAAAAAAAAAAAAAAAAAATAGCCAGGCACGGTGTCACATGCCTGTAGTCCCAGCTACTTGAGAGGCTGAGGCACAAGAATCACTTAACCCAAGAGGGCGGAGGTTTGCAGTGAGCGAAGATGGCACCCCCCCATTGCACCTCCAAGGCCTGGGTGACAGAGTGAGACCCTGTCTCAAAAAAAAAAAAAAAAAAAAATATATATATATAATATGTATATATATATGTATGTATATATAAATAGTTGGAGAACAAAAATCTTGGGCAAAGTTAAACAATTTTAAAAACTGCGTTAACCTTTTAGTTCCCATTCCCATTACAGAAGTATATATACTGTGTTTCTACACAGACACACACACATACACATATATATAAAATACATATAGATACACATTGTATACATATATAATGTGTATGCATTTTGCATATGTGATATACCTGTACATTGTATGTCTGTATTTTTATATATGTATAATATATAGGTATTGTGTGTGTGTGTATATATATATTTTGTTATTGCTAATCTTTTCTAAATGGCATTAGAGCCTTAGATTATGGGTAAAAGTGGTTGATTAAGAGAATCTTGCAACTATCACGCTTTTGTTGCAAGTCTACCTAATAATTCTAAGTTTCCCACTGTAGTAGCAGACATATTTCATTACATATCAGACATTCTGATGTCTCATGAATGGGAGAACTAATGTCACACTCTCTGTTCCTCGAAAGACACACTAACGTTACTTTAATTTTTTTTTCTAATTCTTGGTTTATGCTTGCTTAGACAGTATTCTGCACAAACAGCCGAAGTGAACAACAGTAGTGATGGTAATAATTAAGCTTCTTCATGAAAGGGTCTGTTGGGTGGGTTTCTAGGTAAACTTGAACTGGTCACCCTCCCCAAACCTCTCATTCTTGAAAATGCCTCCAAATCTTTTTTTTTGCAAGTGGAATTTTACCTAAAGTAGCACCTAAATGAAGTTGAATTTTGAATGATACTAGCAGTAAAGTTGTCTCGGAACAAAAAAACGTAGATGCATTGAGCAAATTCGCAGTGTGGGTGATGGGAGGAGGTCAGATGCAGCACTCCTCTGAACCGTCTGATGTGGCTTTTCTCTGCAAGATGCTGTGGGCTGTTGATGCTACCTAGTGGCTAGCAAAAATGCAGGCACACCGATGGGACCACAGCCAGAGACTAAGTGCCTGTGTCCCAGGGACTCCTAGTTCAATTACGGTGAACCCATTTTTTTTTTTCTTGGAACATTTCATATATTTAATGCATGAGCATAAAGACATCTTTATATCCAGATTTCCACTTTTCTCTTTTTTTTACATTGTGTGAAATTCTACATGTTACAATACAAAGAGAATTGAATCAACCTGTTACCTGGATGGTTAACAGTTTATTCTCTAAGAAAGAAACAGTGATCTCGGAGCAGCTGAGTAAAAAGAAACAGTAAATCAATATCTAAGGGACATATAATGCATTTTATCATCTACAAGTAAAGGGTAAGTACATGTAAAGCCCAAGCTATCAGGGAGAGTCAGGCAGAAACTAACACGTAGTATGTGTCTGTTACAGTATGGGCACGGGGGTCAGCATTTCACCTACGGATTGTATATAAAGCCCTTCGTTTTCTTCATTCCTGCTTCCCATCTGATGAGGTCATCTGCCTTGATCGATGACCAAAAGAACTGAGTCTGGATGTTCTAGTTCTAGGTAGGCCCCGTGCTTCTTGAAGGCAGGGACCATGTCTTAAATTTCTTTTATATTTTCACAGCATCTGCTATGAAAAATGCTAGATTAATTAGTTTGAAGTAATAAGTTACCAACCGATTTAGAAGGGTAAATGGTCTTTCTGTTGATTTGGGGGAGGGGGATATTGTCTATGATATTTACCATTCCTAGAAGGTTTATATAATGAGTCAGTAAAGAAAGTCCTGCATTCTAGAGAAGGTGGTGATGACAAGCATGTGGAGGTGAGATATGCGTGGTCCGTGTGACTTGCATAGGAGAGAGGCTGGGAGGCTAAAGGGAGGCTGGATGCTTCAAGTCCACGGAACTATGGTGAAGTAGTTTTTTTATTTGTTTCGAATGCACTCAGCGAGGCTTGTTGTGAGCAAGGGAGTTTATATATACAAAGAATATGGACTAATAATCTACCAGCCCTCTGAAAGGTGAAGGGATACTTCCGATAGACCAGGAATGGGCTAGGATCAGGACTAGTGTGGAGATAGCACTAAAAGAAAAAGTGTAATGGATTCAAGACACATGACAAGGGAAGAACTGACTGACTTTTGCACCACCCATTTAGACAGAGAGTGAAAGATGGCCTCAAGGTTTTCCTGTTGCTGTCACTGTGCCTGACAGAGGTTGGAAGATGTCAGTAGTTTCTGAGGCATTAAAGACAGGACCGTGGACTGCAGTGGAGTTGAAGTTTGGGGAAATGTCGATGTGCTTGGTGAAACTCACTTTCCCAAAACTCCCTTTAGTAAGTAAAAAATCACCGGGTGTATTTTTGCAACAGAACATAATGTTTTCACAAAATTAGTCTTTGAAATTACACTAACTGTAATTTTTAATTTTTTTCATCTTCCCATAGTTTCCGTAAATTTGAAAAATGATTTAATTTTCTTGCCATCTCTTCCTTATTAGCAACTCGGCTAGTACTGAAAAGTGAATTTTAAGCAAGTTCACCAAATGAGTTTCAGGATTTCTTGTGGGGATTTAGTAAAGCTGTCTTGTTTTTCCTGTTACTTGAGTGGCAAAGCTTCCTGGTATTTACTTGAAGTAAATTACTAAACAAAATTAAGTGTTAAATTTCTGACATGAGAAGTATATATGATACATATTTTATGTTTTTCTTCCATTATTATGCAGGCTGATTTTCCTCACTTAAATTTCTGCATTAGAAAACCAATTACTTGTTAATTTAAAAAACTCAGACTCATTGGTGGTTTCAGAACAACTTAATACCATATTTTAAAAAGCCAAATATTTAGAATACCATTGAGGCCAGAAGGTACTCAGTGAAAAGTGTCTCTTAAATCCCAGTCCCAGCTGACCATGTTTCAGTGCTGGCGTTTAGACTTGATGTCCTGAGCTATTACTGAGAGGTGAGAACGAAGTAAAAGTTAAAAATATATGGGGTCTCCAACTCTGCAGTCAGCACTTCGGACTTATTTTGAAACACTGCTCATTTCATAATGCCATTTAAAATTCTAAACGACAGCACGCCCCTTTCCTTGCTCTTCACCTAATTCATAACCTCATTTAGTATATGCGTTTTGAAGAACAAGTTTCCCTTTTCTATTAGTAAGTGTGATCATCTAATGACCCCAATTAGAGAGGGGAGGAAAAAGGCTCACAAGTCTAAAAATAACTCCATTATCCATGCAGAGGGGTCAGTTTTCTTTCCCTCGTTGCAGCTGATATTTAACTAAATGGCAATCGATCAGTCTAATGCCTGCCTCTCGTTTTTCATAAATGAAAGGCTGTGGCTTTAAGTAATCGCAGGCTGCCTGTGCCAAAGGCAGAAGCTGCAGTATCAGCTTCTGTGAGTGAGGAATCCGAGGCGCACGGTAACCTGCAGGACATGAAGTAAGACGCCCGAGGACCAATGGCACGCCTCCTGCCAGAGCTTTGAATGTAGACAGACCCGACTGGTGGGTGGCGCGGCCACCTGTATGCTTCTTGGACAGTGCGAGGGGTGGGGGGACTTGGAGACAGAAGCTGGAAAATGGGCTGCCCGAGCAGCAAAATGTGCCTGTATTCTCCATGTGCAGCACCAAGGGTAATTAGTATTTGTTTATAGTGCTTTTCTGGAAGAATGTCAGGACTACTGCAGAGGCTGTCTGGAATTCGGGGAAAATGCTTGGAATGACAAGCAACTCTTGCCTGCAAAGGCCGGGTCTCATGATCTCTGCAACGCTGTGATCAGGATGCGGTGGGAGCTCCGTCTTGGGTGATCCTCGTGAGGGCATTTTTCAGTGAGCTTTGAAATTCTTCATTTTTTTTTTTTAGTTACTCCCTGGTGCTAGGGAATCTACCTTTTAAGGAACTGTATGCAATTACTGTGTTTGTGTAACTGTGTGTATGTGTGATTGCCATGAGTTGCTGGTAACTTGAAAGCGATTCTTGAGCTGAAGGTTGATAATAGCTTCTCTGATACTAAAAACAGCCATCTGGTTTTCTTTGTTTTGTTTCTCTAACATCGATTTAGAATCATCACTGATCCAAACTATCATCATCCTTAGAAAATAGGATGTAGCTGAAAAAAATTACTTTAATTTTGTCTTTAAAGAATTATCTTTCTGCTGCAGCTTTCTAACAAACTTTTTATCTTTCTTTTAGAAGGATTGGCATTGTAACGAAACTTTTTTATTTGCAACTATAGGACAAAGTGCATATATGTGCGTGTGTTTAGAACATTAAATATTTATCTTAAACTGATTAGATGTTTATTGCCCTTGGAGGAGGAGAACGCATTATGTCTTAAGTACAGTACGCATTAGCCGAAAGGTTCTATGGATCAGCAGTGAAGCACTGGCTCAAAGTAAATATTTCTAAATGGACCATTCACTGCCTCAAACCAGAGTTTCACTGGGACCTGCAAAAATACAGATTTTTGAATTACGAATTTCCTTAACAACTAAGGGACGACTGTGTTTCTTTTCACAACACAAATTGTTAGTCTAAATGATTCATATCTTGGCTTCCCCATAGTGGGTCTTATTTTCCTAGTGATAACAAATGTGTACCTTACTGAAAGGGACCCTCTTGAAAACATGAGTAACTTGATGTGTGTTTTCCGCAGCGGGAGGAAGCGCTGAAACAACACAAAACCCTATCTCAAGAACTTGTTAACCTCCGGGGAGAGCTAGGTAAGAGCTTTTCGTTGTTGTTGTTGTTGTTAAATTTTATGGGACAAGGGGAACACTGGAAAATGTGGTTGTCCTGTTTGCACTGTGGCTGGAGTTGCATGCTGGGAGCTGTTGGCACTCCCTGTCTGGTATCTGGGCGAACACTTAACTATCGACATTTCTTTTGAATCTTGGCAGCTTGACCTTCAGTTCACAGAATTCCTGGCCCTGATCTGACTAAGCCTAGCAGAACTTCTGATGAGCAAAACATTTCTCTTGCTGAAGAGAGGGACAGAATTATTTTTGTAATTGTGTGAATTCCTGTTAAATAATGTTGTCAATTTTTTTTTCTGAACCGCTTTTCATATGACAGTAGTGAAAGTTTCCCCTCTTGATAAACAGGAAATCCATTGTGCTTCCAAGGGTTAGTTTGTGAGTAGTAAGTATGAAGTTGAAAGGATACCGTCCATTAGGGCAACCTGGCTGAAAAAGGTACATTCTGTTAATCTTACTATTTGGAGGGGGCTGATGGTGAACCACCTCTCCGCTCCACAGGAAGCCCCATGTCCTAGCACCCACCACCCAGCCCTGCAGTTTCCAGGTTCCACTCTTATTTTAGTTCCAGTCTTTCCTGGAAGTCCTTAGGGTTCATGGAACAGACACGACACTGCCTTTGCTTTGCTTTGCTTTTCTCTTTTCTTTTTCTCTCTCTTTTTTTTTTTTTTTTTTTTTTTT
>NW_016804209.1:2317508-2321287 GCF_001698545.2 Rhinopithecus bieti | reverse complement strand
TTTTTCTCTTTTCTTTTCTCTCTCTTTTTTTTTTTTTTTTTTTTTTGAGACGGAGTCTTGCTCCGTCGCCAGACTGGAGTGCAGTGGTGCAATCTCGGCTCACTGCAATCTCTGCCTCCCGCGTTCAAGCGATTCTTTTGCCTCAGCCTCCCAAGTAGCTGGGACTACAGACGCACACCACCATGCCCAGCTCATTTTTGTATTTTTAGTAGAGATGGGGTTTTGCCATGTTGGCCAGGATGGTCTCGATCTCCTGACCTCAGCCTCCCAAAGTACTGGGATTACAGGTGTGAGCCACCGTGCCCAGCTGACACTGCCTTTTCTATGTCAACTCCTATCTTGGAGTGAACTGACCGCTTTGGGGTTCCTCTTTCTGCCCTGGGCTCCTCAGCCTAGAGAATCAGCTTCCTGCTTCAGCTTCAGCCAGATCTCGAGCTGATCATTCTAGGACTGATCTCCTTGCCCTTTGCGGTTTTCTGTGTGTGTTACAGTCTCCACCAAAATATGCCCAGGTATGTTGTATGAATAATGCAAGGTAACAACTAGAGAAGCAAATTGTGCTCACCCAATTCTAGGAGAAACTGCCCATTTTTCTTTTGGACAAGACCACACTGCCAACCTGATTTGCTGGATTTGAACACTTAATTCTCCCACCTTCACCAGAGCAAAAATCAAAGGGCAGTGAGTGTGGGGTCAGGACTTTTTCTGGGCTGGGTGTGGTAGCTGACACCTGTAATCCCAGCGCTTTGGGAAGCTGAGGTGGGAGGATCACTTGAGGCCAGTAGTTTGAGACTAGCTTGAGCAATATAGCAAGACCCTGACTCTACAAAAAATAATTTAAAAATCAGCCAAGCATGGTGGTGTGTGCCTGTTGTCCCAGTTACTCAGGAGTCTGAGGTGAGAAGACTGCTTGAGCCCAGGACTTCGAGGCTGTAGTGAGCTGTCATTGTGCCACTGCACTCCAGCCTGGCCAACAGAGCAAGACTCTGTTAAAGACTTTTCTGCATTCCTGTTCCCTTTTCCCCTTCTAGTGGGAGGTGAGGCCAAATCACTGACTAACCATCCAGATTCTTAATACCTAGCCAAGACATCAGTCCTGACTTTATTTTAGGCTGTGCAAATGAAGGCCTCTTTATGGAAAAGTAATTTTAAGACAGATGGAAACTTCAGAATCCCAAAGACTTGAGAGTTGTGGTGAAGCAGTTCAAGGAAACCCCAGCTGAGAGACAGCCCAGCTCTCAGACTTCGCAGGGTTTCTGCCGTGTTACTTGACAGTCACCCTTAGGATTACCTAAATGACCAACCCAATTTGCTTTTGTCCATGCCTTAAATAATGTAATTAACAGAGAGTTAGAAGATCAGGAAAGAGGCCTTTTTGTGTGTGTGTTTCAGAGTTCATTATAACCCAGTGGAAGTGGAGGTGAGCCTACCTAGAGGTTCACGTTTCAGCCTCTCTCCCAAGACAAGGCAGCAATGAGAATGGAACACTGTGCCCATTCACTCTGCTTGAATGAAGGATGCTGTTTTTACATTTTAGTGGACAGAACAATTAATCAACTGCAATTGGGGCCCAGGGGTTCAGCACCTCCAGTGAGTTAGGTAGCCTGACAGGAAATAGCCATAACGGCCTGTGCCCACTGTCACCTTTGTATCCGTGATAAGGAGGCTGCCCTGGTGCGCTGCTTCTGCTGCCTCCAGAGTGTGGTACAGTGGGTGGCCTGTCCAGATCCTCAGTCACCCAATGCTGGCCTCTTACGGAATGCGTCATTGCTGCTGTTGCAGCAGGTATACATCTGATGGTAACCCTTCTCTGCTTGGAGAAGGGTTTTGGTTCTGTAAGTGGAGGGAAGCGAAAGCTGTAAACACTTGTGATGAAGCGGTCCAGAAAGAATACTCTCAAAGCTACCAGTGGATTGTTAGTTTCAGTATGAGTTGAGACAGGTTTCCATAGCAAAGTTGGGAACCCAGTTTTGAATTTGAAGGCAGTCAAGTGGTTAGGCTCATGCTATCACACTGTCCGGGGCCACATCTGTGGTAACTGAGGGACTTAGGACAAGTCACTTTGTATCTCTTCCGTCCCAATTTCATCCTCGGTGAAAATGGCGGTGCCGATCGTCTGCCCCAAGGGTGGTTGTGAGGATTACATGAGGTAATGCATTGTGAAGCATCTAGCACCAAGTGTTAACTGCTAGTAAATAATAGGTATTAGGATGTATGCAGCTTGACAGCTGTGTAGTCATTAACCACGGGGGCCGTTTTGTGAGGGCATCATCTATGCCACAGAAAGGAATAGTCATTAGACTCAGTATTACCAGAAATCCCAAACGATAGGCTCTTCAGACTCAAGTGGAAATGAGACCTCATCAGAATATTGTCCTGATCCAGTAGAGTTTGGTGTGTGGAGTCAAAGCCTAAGTTTTTGTCCATCCGCTCCTAGTTGGATGTTACCTAACTTCTTTGAGTATGGTTTTTTCCACTGGTGATATGAAATCAGTGTATATTTTGCTGGGTTATTGTGGGGCTTGAATAAAGTAGTAATGCATATAAAGCAGTGGCGTAGTGCCTGGCCCATCACAGCAACTCAAGAAAAGAGAGCGGTCACTATCACCGTCATCAAAGCACCCACTTTTCCCCTCCAAAATAATAGGGGTGGGGCGATGGGAGTTAGTGTCACTCTCCCATTGGGTAATGTTTCTTCACCTTCTCTATGAAAGTTGAGACAAGGTACCCAAACTATTAAGAACTGCAAAGAAAGAGGACAAGTGATAAACTCAGGAGCACTAAACCCAGGTAGAGTCTGTGCTTTCCACTTTCCGAATCTAGTGGCCTCCCGCTGTCCCCGGCATCCGCTGACTTTCCCATTGTCCTCTCACTCTCACCATGCCAGCACCCAAAGCAGCCTACGTGTTTCCACTGTCTGAGCCACCCTCCCCTCATGGAAGCACTGGTACTTTGCTTCTGCAGAAACTCTTAAAAGTGTCCCCTTGGTCCAGTGATTGTTTGATACTCTACGTTGATATCTTGACTGTCTCTTGTGTTTTCTTGTTGCCTCCAGGTATAAAGTCCATAATTGTAGAGATTCTTTTCTGTTTCCTATAGAAAAATAATAGAATATGCTTTCTGTTTTCCTGGGTAATTGATAAATATTTTTAGGCATTTGATGTTTTAAAATTCTTTTTTTTTTTAGAACAGTGTATGAAAATTAAAATTTTAAGTGAAAAGAAAACAGCCCGTAGCTCCACTGCCCTGACATAACTTTATTTGCATATTCCCTTTTCTTAGTTTATATGAATATATACAACTTCATACTATGATTTTCTAAATTAAGGTATAATTTTCATACAATGGAACGCTAATTATTCCATCAGTTTTGACAGACATATACTCCTAAAACCTACATCCTTATCAAGCATAGACTGTTTCTGTCAATCCAGAAAATTGCCTCATGCCATTTCACAGTGGAACACCCCTCCCCCGAGAAGCAAACACTGATTTAACCTTTATCATCAAAGGTTTTGTCTGAACTAGATTCTCATTTAAATGGAAAGATATAGTATGCTGTTTTTTGTCTCTGGCTTCTTTCATAATATTTTTGAGATTTGTGTATGTTAAATGCCTACTCTGATCTTTTTTTTTTTATTTTTATTTTTTATTATACTTTAAGTTCTAGGGTACATGTGCATAACGTGCAGGTTTGTTACATATGTATATTTGTGCCATGTTGGTGTGCTGCACCCATCAACTCGTCAGCACCCATCAATTCATCATTTATATCATGT
>NW_016804209.1:2299503-2317145 GCF_001698545.2 Rhinopithecus bieti | reverse complement strand
GTGGGAGTTACCCGATTTTCCAGGTGTTGTGTGTCTCAGTTCCCCTGGCTAGGAAAACGGATCCCCTTCCCCCTTGCGCTTCCAGGTGAGGCGATGCCTCGCCCTGCTTCAGCTCTCGCTGGTCAGGCTGCAGCAGCTGACCAGCACCGATTGTCCGGCACTCCCTAGTGAGATGACCCCAGTGCCTCAGTTGAAGATGCAGAAATCACCGGTCTTCTGTGTCGCTCGCGCTGGGAGTTGGAGACTGGAGCTGTTCCTATTCGGCCATCTTGCTCCCTTTTTTTTTTTTTTTTTTTTTAAGACAGGGTCTTGCTCTGTTGCCCAGGCTGGAGTGCAGTGGCACTGTCTCGGCTCACTGCATCCTCCATCTCCTGGATTCAAGCAATTCTCCTGCCTCATCCTCCCGAATAGCTGGGATTACAGGTGCACATCACCATGCTGGGCTAATTTTTGTATTTTTAGTAGAGACAGGATTTCACCATATTGGCCAGGCTGGTCTCGAATGCTTGATTCAAGTGATCTACCCGCCTCAGCCTCCCATAGTGCTGGGGTTACAGATGTGAGCCATTGTACCTGGTCAAATGTCTGCTGTGATCTTTTTAACTGGACAGGTCAAGCACTTTTCCACATTGCCTCACGGTCTCCATTGTGATCACCTTTAATGGGCTGGGGGAAAGTCTATCAAGTGTCCCATAAGTTCACTTACTCATTAAATAGTGTCATAGTATATAACAAGGGTTTCTTTGCCAGGTGTTTTCTCATCCGTTCCCATGGTTTCCACTACTACCTATACAAGAATGACCCAGATTTATTTTTCTGGTCTTCTCCTTCCCAAGCTGCAGATGCGTCTCATTGAGGTGCTGCCCCCAGGTGAGCCAGTCCAGTATAATCAGACCTTCCTGATGACCCAGCCCCTTCCTTCCTGAGCGCCGTGCACCGTCTCCTCATTCACCCCGGTTCCTCAGCTTTGATGATGGTGATATGATTCACTTACCGCCCAAGCTAACAACTGAAATCATACTCCTGTTCCCCCATCCTCCATGTGCATGTCAGTCTGTGTCCTGAATGCCACTTGGATCCATCCCTGCTCAGCATTCTGGCTGCTGCTGCTTTAAGTCCCACAATTTTTCACCTGGAAGATACTGCAACAGCTACCCCACAGGCCACCTTGCCTCCTGGCCTGTGATGTGCACTCCACTTGCGGCCAGGATTAATTATACTTAGAGTAAAGCTGACATGTGTCTCTACTGGACATTTTGTGTTTTGATTTTTTTTTTTTTGGAAGGAGTTTTTACCCTGTCACCCAGGATGGAATGCAGTGGCTACATCCTGGGTCACTGCAACGTCCACCTCCTGGATTCAAGTGATTGTCCTGCTCAGCCTCCCGAGTAGCTGGGATTACAAGTGTGCACCACCACTCCCAGCGAATTTTTGTGTTTTTAGTAGAGACGAGGTTTCACCATGTTGGCCAGACTGGTCTCGAACTCTCCTGACCTCAGGTGGTCCACCTGCCTTGGCCTCCCAAAGTGTTGGGATTACAGGCTTGAGCTACCGCGCCCGGCCTCTACTGGACATTTTTAACAAACACAAAAGACTCCAGTTTGGCCTTGGGGAAAAAAACCCAGACATACTAAGCACACCATTGTGATTTGACTGATTGAAATCTTCCAGTCCAAATTGATGTCTAGGCACTCTTTCCCCTTTATTCACGCCTCCTTTTGCCTCCCAGGTCCCAGCCGTGGATTCATTAGCACCTCTTGTCCACATATTTTGCACGGTATCCTCTCTGCCTGGAGTGCACTCTCCTCTTTCCACTCCCCTCCCGTCGTGGACCCCTCAAACTCCTTCTCATTTACTCAGTTTTTAAGTCTTAGCTAAAATATCTTCTGTTGAATTTCGCCCACATCTTTCAAGCAAGTTAATTGTGCCTTCTCATGTGCCTTTCAAGGCACTTTGTACACATTTAAGATTTTGTTTCTTACAGTGATTTGTTTATAGACCTCTTCTTGCCATCTGGAATTAGGAACTCTTCAAGGGCAGGGCCAGTAGCTCCTTATTTTTATAGCTCTCCCACCTTTTGGTTGGCGCTTACCAGGTGCTTAGACTTCAACGAATGAATGATTTTATTACCAAGGATGGTAGCTAGGGAACGGTAGTTTTCTTCTTAAAATTTGCTAATACTCAGTGTTTTTTTAATGCACAAATGTATTTCTATAAACTGTTTAACATTTCTATGACAAACATATATGGACACAAAGAGGGGAACAACAGATACTGGGGCCTCCTTGAGGGGGGAGGGCGGGAGGAGGGAGAGCAGCAGAAAAAATAACTATCAGGTACTGGGCTTAGTACCTGGTTGATGAAATAATCTGTACAACAAACTCCTGTGACTCAAGTTCACCTGTATCACAAACCTGCACCTGTACCCCTCAACGTCAAGTAAAAGTTTAAATAAAGCAGTCAGAATAATTAAAAAATACAGTCCACATCTTGCAAAGAAAAAATTATTGTCCTGTAGGAATGCATGGTCATAAAGGAGAGCTATAATTCTCTTGGATGCATTGTAGATTATGTCCGACCATCCCAGTTAATCAGAGCATTTTGAAAGTGTCAGCCTTTGAAATAGATTACAGTTAAATTTAAAACGGTCTATATCTGCAGCAGACATTTTGCCTCTAGGATAAGCTTCTTTCTAGAGTCATGTTGAATAAAAACTGGTGCAATAGATGACCGTGGTTATGATCTTTTGGGTTCTTTTTGCTTTTTATTAATGTTACTCCTTGGAATCAGACTTTGCATCTAAATCAGGGGTGTCCAATCTTTTTGCTTCCCTGGGGCACATTGGAAGAAGAAGAATTGTCTAGTGCCACACATAAAATACACTAACACTAGCAATAGCTGATGACTAAAAGAAGAAAAAATCACAAATCTCATCATGTTTTAAGAACGTTTACAAATTTGTGTTGAGCCGCATTCAAAGCTGTCTTGGGCCACATGCAGGCTGTGAGTTGGACAAGCTTGATCTAAATTAATGAAGAAAGAGTTATTTCATATTTCAAAATTATTTTTGAGCTGTCAGAATTAACAGGTAACTCTCACCTTTTTATACATTAGTCCTGATTATTTCTATTTTGTGCAACAAGATTTTAATCCTTAATTCTCTAAAAATGCCTGGTCTTCCCATAATAGTATAAAAAGACCAGTTGGTTTTTTATGCGTGAAAATTATGAGCTAGGTATTACAGTGTTGTGTATTTGCTGCCTACTCATCCCTAACAAACAATGTTCAGCTCTGTCTGTTCATCTGCATTGTATTTAAAAAAATAAATAAATTGAGGCCCAGAGGTTAAGTAACTTCCCAAGGGAAGCTAGAAAGCACAGAGCTTGCCTCAGAACCCAAGATGGCTAGACCACCAATCTTCTGGTAGTCACCACAGGGAACGTCTGATGAAATGATTTGAAAGATTGGAAAATTATATGAAATAAACACTAGTTTGCATTGATAGCTACTTTTGGAATAATTTTCTTCTAATCAAGAGTTTAAGAAATATTGTCAAAATATATCTTACTGAGGAAAATAACTTGCAAAAAAAGTATATTGCCAAAAGCAGTATACACATTGTCTAATCAGCACTTACCCCGTGTCTGTGAACTTCGGACTGCCTCACACCATATGGAATGTGTTGATTCATTCACTGTTCCGTTTTTATCTACAATTTTGGTTTAACGAGGCTATGTATTTAAAATAATTTTGAAACTCTTCACAGGTAAGTCACTTTTGAGTTGTAAAATTCCAGAAGTGATTTTTCTTGAAGTAGGCTCTAATGAAAAATCTATTAATATTCTGAAAACCAACTGTACACCAGAACAGGGCTGTTTATCTCCCTGACTTGTTTGAAGACTGAGTTGATAGGCACCTCAAACTTAGCTCATTCTCTTCCTATCCACATCTGCCCTCAATTTGGACTTTGGTTGGCTATCTTCATAAGTAAAAGGCCATGTTTTCTCACCTGCAGATACGCAGTTTTACCGATGGTACCTGTGTTTGAAACCCACTGAGTGTTCCTCTTTGTCCTGTTACTTGTCCTAACTCCAGTCTCTCAACTTGTGATTTTCCTGATTTAATACCTTATCGTGTAGAATAGTGGTTCCCAAACTTTATTGTGTACGAAAATGGAACTGGTTGAAATGCAGATCCTCAGTTCTCATGCCCGTTGCTTCTGACTCCGTTGGCTGGGGATGAAGTCCAGGAATCTGCACTTTTTTTTTTTTTTTTTTAAATGCCAATATCTCCTATATCCATCATCCTACTAACCCCGCTTTGGGCTTTAAGGAATAGTAACAGGTGCTTCACAATTTTAGAAGGAGAGGCAGCACGTCTAGAAAGATATGTTGATGGGGAAAGTGATCCCTCTTCCTGACCTCTGGCCCTAGTGTCCTCAGGTTAACAGGAGACCAGTGTTTCTTCCCCATTAGCAATATCTGAGGACATCCTTGGCTACCTACAAAGAAAAATAAAGCAGAATGTCTCCCTTAATGGAAATTGAGGAGGAATCTGCACTTCTAATGATCATCCAGGTGGTTCTCATGTAGGTGCCCCAGGACTACCCTTTGACACTGCTCTAGCTGTCTAGAATATTGTTTCTTTTATGTAAAAAAAGTATATATATGTATATTTGGTACATATATTTATATATATATTTGATATATATATATCAAATAAGCATAGTAAGGATAATATGAAGTAACTCCAACTGAATTGAGTACATTCTTACAAATAAGCTTTCAAATGTTACACATGCCAAGGGCTTATAGCAGCCTTTTTGGCCCTTGCGCCCTAAAAAGTGATCCGTCAGGGAGGAGGAGAGGCAGAACAGTACCTGACTCGAAATTGCCCTTTTTTTTTTTTTTTTTTTTTTACATTGAAACTCTTGATGGAAATGGGATTCCTTTAATGTCTGCCTCACTTCTCTCAGGCCTGAATCTTAGAACAGATTGTCCGTTATTCAGCTGTGCTCTCGCCTCCAGCCCACTTTTATTCCTAAATGTTTTCGTTTGTACATGGAGTGTTTGCCGTTGTGATTTAAAAAAAAAAAAAAAAAGAGAGCATCTGTTCTGCAGCATGTTGGCCAGTGAATGAGCTGAAAAACAGCAAGGCCTTTGCAGGCTTCTCTTCAAGGGTGGGAGGAGGAACATTGGCAGGGAAAGGCTAGAAGCTTAGGGGAGGCCCAGCTGGTACCTAGGCGCCACGATGGAGATGGAAGACAGGCTGGCTGAGTGGAATTCTCTTCCCACCTGAGAGTCACACTTTGTCAGCACTAACCAATAGAGCGAGAGAAAGGTCATTTTTTTTACCTGCCTTATCTTGGAGTCTTTTCTACAGTGCTTCCACAAGAGAATTAAGCCCTACTACCCTGAGGCGTCCATGGTACGTGTGAATTAACTTCTCTCTACTCCATCTCAGGCTGGGAAAAAGATCCTGTTTGGTGTTCTGTGCTTAGGCTCTCAAAGAGGCTGGAGTTCTCAGGCTGGGCACAGTGGCTCAAGCCTGTAATCCCAGCACTTTGGGAGGCTGAGGTGAGCAGATGGCTTGAGGCCAGGAGTTTGAGAGCAGCCTTGCCAACATGGTGAAACCCCGTATCTACTCAAAACACAACAACAACAACAATAAAAAAGAGGCTGGAGTTGTAGATCCAGCTCTGCCATTTCCATTCTTCTTTAGTAAAATGGGATGTATGGTAATACCTATTTTATTCATTCAGAGCATTGTTACATTACCTGAAACAAATATGAGAGCACCTTGTAAAGTGTGAACTGAGTTTTAAAGGTGAAGTGGCATTTATGGGAGGATTGATTTGATAGTGCAGGCCCTCTGTAAAAAGCAAGTTCCTAATAATTTATGATTTATGGAAGACTTTGAAATGAGCTCTTATTGATTCGTTGATTTAATGCCCAAGAGCAATCAGAAAGCCATTTGGAGATAATTTTGAAATTCAGAAAAAGAACCTTGTCGTCTACTTGTCTGCAAAATTTCATGGTCATTTGACAAAGTATCTTTAGAGAGGCAAACCCTGGCACTCTGTGAGTAGCGGAGTATTCCACAGGCTGGGAAGACTTTCTACAAAGGGTAATAGTAACTCTGTTTCACTTCACTCTCACCAATCTATAGGGTTGGCCGAACAGGTAGTATTAGTTCCTACCTTCCATATCAGGACACGGAGACCCAGGAAACCAGACATGCCTATTTGTGGGATAGTCTAGGTCCCACCTTTTTCTTCTTCTTTCTTCCACTGCCTGTCCACAAAGCATCAATTTGATGTTTAAAAACAACTTCTTGGTTACCTGTTCAGTGATATTACTACCTCCAGTTTCAAACCAGATTAGACCCTGGCTTAAGGGAGTCACCAGTATAGTCACTTGCCATGGACGTGTGTGGTGATCGGATTTCTCCTCGTAGAATGTTACGACATTATCACACTCTGCAGTAGAAGGTAGTGTCCCTTCCTGGTTCTGGGGGTGGGGCACAAGAGAAGTGAGAGTTTAGCCTGAGAAGTGTATTGGGTATGTGCTGTTGAAGAAAGAAGTCAAGGAGCCCAGAACTGAGAGGAGGAGGCCAGTTTCCCAGGCAGCCAAGAGAGAGTGAGGGGCCCGCTGCAGGCAGAGCTGGAGGCAGACTGCTCTTCTTCATCCTACCTGGTGCAGAGGTGGGGATTTCGAGGTGGGGTGGGGGAGAGTTGCCGCCCACAGCAGCCTGGCCAGAGCGTCCAGGAAAGGTGCATGTATGCAATTTGGGAATGGAATCATCTCTTTTTCCTGTTCGTCTCTTCTTTCTATCATAATCTCTTACGTGGCACTATGAAGATTTGCCTGGCACTTTTCTTTTTATATTTTAGGTCTGATTTACATAAAACCTCCTCCAAATTAGGAAAATTCTATTGCATATAATGTCGAGAACAATAATAGTGGAAGGTGAAGACTTGAAGTGAGTGTATACTCCACCGTAATACCTATGTATGTGCCTGCTTATGCATCAAATTTGAATACTAGGCCAGCAATGCTGCTTGTTAACTGTTATATTTCTGTTACGGAACCCCAAGCCTGTCTACCAGGAAGACTCTTGCAAGCCGTAACAGTTATACAATTTATCTGCAGAGTTACTCTGGTCAGGCACTGGGGTGAGTGCTTCACCTGTGCTATTTCATCCTATAGAGAAGGGACTAATATTATCTCCATTTTAAAAATGAAGAAATATAGGCTTAGGCCAGGTACAGTGGCTCATGCTTGTAATCCCAGCACTTTGGGAGGCCGAAGCAGGCGGATCATTTGAGGTCAGCAATTCTAGAGCAGCCTGGCCAACATAGTGAAACCCTGTCTCTACTAAAAATATAAAAATTAGCCAGGTATGGTGGTGCATGCCTGTAATCCCAGCTATTCAAGGGGCTGAGGCAAGAGAATTGCTTAAACCCGGGAGGCGGAGGTTGCAGTGAGCTGAGATTATGCCACTACGCTCCAGCCTGGGTGATAGAGGAAGACTCCATCTCAAAAGAAAAAAAAAATGTAGGCTTAGAAAGTTTAAGTAATTTGCTCGAGTGATGTAGCAGCTAAGTGGTGTGACTGAGATTTGAACCTGAGTAATTTTGGCTTATTCTACTAGGACATTTATTTATGTTCTTCAGCATTAAAATCTTTTTGGTCGTCTCATAGTGAAGCGTGCTACTCAGATGTAAAAACTAGGAAAGCGCTGTATCATTTCAAAAGAATATTAACAATGTCGGGCCATGGCTGTGTAATGCTTTTCTCTGTGAACAGTACATTTATCAATTAACAAAGGGAAATGAGTCTCTGTGAGATGGAAATAATACAAGTCTGACCTTCCCTTCTGAGAAAAAGCCATGAGGACTAATTAAGTAATGGCTCCACTCCTGCTCTGCAGGGCTCAGTGCTGAAGGACCTGGGAGGACTCCAGCTCTGTTTTCCAGAGATGATGTTTGACTGTGGCGCTGGGCATTTTCCACATATCATCCTGATAATTATTTGAAAAGCAAAACTTAGCATTTCACTTGTTATGATTTTTTTTTTTTCTTGCTCAGCTATCCATGATTTAAACTGTCAGGGAGGGCCACTGGCCTCGAATTCTTCTCAGGTGGTTCATTATAGAGTGAAAATACTGACTTCTAATCTCAATATGGCCTTCTACTTTAGAGATGATTTTGTACATGAGTCTGCCTTCCTTTCCTTCTTCCCCTTTCCTCCCTTCCCCACTTCCCCGCTTCTCCTTTCTTCCTTTCTCTTTTTCTTTTCTTTTTCCTTAAATCCTGAGAACTGTATTTCCTCTTTTAAGCTAGATTGCTGGAGATAGCTTTCATGGTTTACAAACGTGTATACAAAAGTTGCCCAACAGTTCTCCTACAAGCAGTGGTTTGTTGGTGTTCTTAATCATATACCTGCTTTAAAAAAAAAAATCAACTAATGGAATGATTAAAACAACAGAGGCTGGGCGCAGTATCTCACACCTGCAATTCCAGCACTTTGGGAGGCTGAGGTGGACGGATCACAAGGTCAGGAGTTTGAGACCAGTCTGCCCAACATAGTGAAACCCTGTCTCTACTAAAAAATCAAAAAATTAGCCAAGTGTGGTGGCGGGCACCTGTAGTCCCAGCTACTCGGGAGGCTGAGGCAGGAGAAACGCGTGAACCCAGGAGGAGGAGGTTGCAGTGAGCCGAGATCGCACCACTGCACTCTAGCCCAGGCAACAGTGCAAGACTCCGTCTCAAAAAAAAAAGGGGCAAAAGGACTACTTTACCTTTGTGTTTGTGTAATACCTACTTTCAAACAGTCGCATGTATCACTGGGGGAAAGTTTCATGCTTGCTTGATGCAAATTCAGAACTATTTAATGTTTGGTTTTGGCTTTGTTGGGCAGACGTCTGATTAATTGAAAGTGAGTGGAATTCTGGAGAATAAGCAAGAAGAGACTAGACTGAGGATGGGGCGAGAGCACACACAGGTGGCACGATAAATCTCCGGTAAGCTGTAGTCAGTGCACAGGAAAGTCCACGGCCTCAAATCAGGGTTATGCACGCCCCCCCACCGCCACACACACACATTATGTCACAGCTGTCGAGGAGCGCTCTGAGAACCTTTAATACAGTGTTTACACGTGCATCCTTTAAAAAGTTATTCATGAGTTCTTTATGCCAAATAAATGTTTCTTTCGGAGCCCAGGCCAGGTTTTTCAAACTAAAGCCATTAGTGTGAGCGATGACTGCAGCCCAGCTGTTCCCCAGCAGCACACCGGGCCAGTAAACAGAGCAAAGGTCTGTGCACAGCTGCAGGCTGATGTCACCGTCTGGTGCTGGGCCTGCCGCTTTGGACTGTTGCAGTAACAGCAGTGAACCTCCCGTTCCCCCATGTGACCCATTTTCTCCCTTTCTCCTTCCCGTTTCTTCCCATGTGTCCTCCCTTCACCTCACTTATGGTGGCCAACAAAACTTCAGAGCTGCCCTTTTTTTTTTCTTTTTTTGGTAAACAAAGGAACAGCCCTGTCCCATGGCTAATGGGAAAGGACTTTTGTGTATCCTATTTGGTTTTAAAGGCTGATGTGCCATAATTATGTATTCAGACCAACAGTATTTTTATTATAAACAGATGCGTTAAAATCAGCCAGGGTAGCCTGCTGTTAACGTCTGCGTCAAAGCTCTTCTAGCCCAGGGCTTGAAGGCAGTCTCTTGTTTATTGCTGAGTCCCTGAGTTCACTTCAATGTTTCTGTCCCGGATATGAGCTTCCAGATGGGTTCAGATCATGTTCTTACTTTTCATTTTCTAACTTTGGAAATATCTGAAATTTTAAGAGAAGCAAGTGAAAAGGCTGCATGAAACTAGAATTTCTCTGACTAGAAACCTATTTGATGCCTTCACCAGTGGCTTGCGAAGTTGTAGGTTTTCATAGAAAGTTCTAGTATGAGATTCACACGAGGAGCGTTCAGAGTCAGAAAGTTACTTGGCAGAAGGTTTACTGTGTTTACTCGTTTGACTAACATTGGACGTCTTGAGTCATTTTTTCTTCTGTGGTTACTAGTGTAATAGAAGGAAAAGTGAATGTGAAGAGAATGTTCTCCAGCAGTCAAGACCATCACTATCTTTGACTGAATTCTTTTAAATGAAAAAAAGAAAAAAACTTCCAACAGTCAGGACCATCACTATCTTTTACTCAAATTTTTTAAAGGAAAAAATAAAAAAATACTTCCGCATCAAGCTGTCACTATCTTTCTAAATTCTTTTAAAGGAAAAAAAAAAAAAAAACTTTAATGTTCAGTCCTAAAGGTCTTGAGTTCCATGCGATGGCTCCTGTAATCTGGCCTCCGTCTGTCTTTATGGGTTCTATCTTTTCTGCTTTGTGAGTTTCTTAGTCACCAAGGCTCACCATTCCGTCTCCCACCATTGGTCATACTGGGATAGGATTTTCACCCTTGATGCCAGAATTTTACTTCTATCACATGGCTCAATTTGAAAATCTGCTGACCAAATCATAACCACAGTGATGTACTCATTAGGATGGCTGTTATATATATTTGAAAAACTAAAATAGGTTCTGGTGAAGATGTGGAGAAATTGGAACCATTGTGTGTGGTACTGCTGATGGGAATGTAGAATGGTTCAACCACTGTGGAAAAGAGTACTATAGTCCTTCAAATAATTAATAATAGAATCGCCATATGAGTCAGCAGTTCTTTCTGGGTATGTACACCAAAGAATTGAAAGCAGGGACTCAGGCATGTATTTGTCCCCTGGTGTTCATAGCAGCATTACTCACAATAGCCAAAGGTGGAGGCAACCCAAGTGTCCTTGAATGGTCAGTGGATGCACAGATGTCATCAGTACGTACGATGGAATATTATCATTATTATTATTTGACACAGAGTCTTGCTCTGTCGCCCAGGCCGGAGTGCAGTGGTGTCATCTTGACTCACTGCAACCTCCACTTCTTGGGTTCAAGCAATTCTCCTGCCTCAGCCTCCCAAGTAGCTGGGACCATAGACATGCACCATCATGCCGGGCTAATTTTTGTATTTTAGTAGAGATGGGGTTTTGCCATGTTGGCCAGGCTGGTCTCGAACTCCTGAACTCAAGCGATCTGCTTGCCTTGGCCTCCCAAAGTGCTGGGATTACAGGCATGAGCCACTGCACCTGACCAACAATGGAATACTATTGAGCCTTCAAAAGGAAGGAAATTGTGACACATCCCACAGCTTGGATGAGCCTTGAGGACATACGCTAAATGAAATAAACAGTCACAACAGGACAAGTACTATATGAGTCCAGGTATATGAGGTACTGAGTGGCCAGATTCATAGAGAAAGAAAGTAAAATGGTCGCTGCCAGGGCCTTGGGGAAGGGGAGGGGATGGGTTGTTACTGTTTAATTGGTATGGAGTTTCAGGTTGGGGGGTAACGTTCTGGAGAATGGATCATGGCAAAGCTTACACAACAATGTAAGGGTATTTAATGCCACTGAATTATACACTTAAAAATAATTGTTAATTTGATGTCAACTTCATCACAGTTTTTTGTTTGTTTTTGTTTTTGAGATGACGTTTCTCCCTGTCGCCAGGCTGGAGTGCAGTGGCGTGATCTTGGCTCACTGGAACCTCTGCCTCCCAGGTTCAAGCAATTCTCTTGCCTCATCCTCCCAAGTAGCTGGGATTACAAGCACGCGTCACCATGCCCAGCTAATTTTTGTACTTTTAGTAGAGACGGGGTTTCACCATGTTGGCCTCCTTCTTGATTTTTTGACCTCATGATCTGCCCGCCTTGACCTTCCAAAGTGCTGGGATTACAGGCGTGAGCCACTGTGCCCAGCCCTCATCACAGTTTTTATTTTTTGTTTTTATTTTAATTGTTTTAAAAATCTGACCAAACCTTTGGTCCACCCTGACTGGATGTAAACTGTCCTGAGTGCCACTCCCTGGGCCCTAAGGTCTGGCCTGGTCCTGCCACTTCTCTGTCTGTGTCTCTTCCAGCAGAGGCCCCGTCTTGCGCCATTCCAGCCCTGGCACAAGAGACAGCTTGGTGGGAAAGAAGGGACACAGGCTTTGGGTGCAGACAGAATCAGAATTCAGACTGCTCACCAAAACCCGTCCTCTCACACTTGCCAGCTCTGTGCCTGGGGAGATGATTTAGCCTCTCTGTGGCAGATTCCTTATTTATATGTTGCCCAAGGTCCTCTGTGAGGGTTAAACAAGATAAGGAGCCCCATTCTGTGCCAGGCACCGAGAAATAGTTTTTGTTTTGGGGATTTTTTTTTAATGTTCATTCTTTGCCCTTCAATAAACATTTGTGGATTTATTTAATTTTTAAGGGTTCTCTTTAGCAGATACTATCCCTGCCATTATTTCGATGTAGCCTCCTTTTCCTCTGAAAGAATACTGATTTGGGCCAAGTGACTTGGGTATTTCTACCACCACATGGCAGGTTCCTGAGATAACAAGTCGACAACATTGTAGGAAATTTTCCTAAGAACCTGCCATTTTCATATTCCTTAGGTCAAATAATTATTGATCTAAATTGTCCTTTTCTCTGCCCTAAAATAATCTTCTTCCTTCAACAACTCCTGATATGTTATTCCTTTCCAAAAGAGAGGTGAGGGTTAATTTAACAGATTTGCCAGCAACCCTGTTGTATTAATCCATGGGCACTCTGGGGGTGTGGACAGCATGTGTACCCCTGACAATTACAGTAGTACCCTGTCTGCCTGTATTTACATCTCGATGATGGAAGACTGGGAATGTCCAAAGTCAGACTTCCTAAGGAATTCATGATTTGCTAGGATTTATTGTAATGTGTGTACATGTATCTTTTGGTGTGTTCTGCCATGTATTATATTGTTAGTCATTCTATTTTTGGTAGTTGTAGGGAAGAGATAAGATGCTGTAATTTTCTATTATGTTTATCAGATTACTTTGCCCTTTTAAAATATATTAACCAGGAGACCAAGGCAGGCGGATCACGAGGTCAGGAGTTCGAGACGAGCCTGACCAGTATGGTGAAACCACATGTCTACTAAAAATACAAAAATTAGCCGGGCGTGGCGGCATTCACCTGTAATCCCAGGTACTCAGGAGGCTGAGGCAGGAGAATCACTTGAATCCGGGAGTCGGAGGTTGCAGTGAGCCAAGATCGTGCCATTGCACTCCAGCCTGGGTGTTAGAGCAAGACTCCGTCTCTCTCTCTGTCTCTCTCTCTCACTCATATATATATATATAAAGTTTTTTTAACCTTTCATTTTATAATTTTTTTTTTTTGAGATAGGGTCTCACTCTGTTGCCCGACAGTTGTGCAGTCATGGCTCACTGCAGCCTCAACCTCCTGAGCTCAAGTGATCCTCCCACCTCAGCCTCCTCGGTAGCAGGGACTACAGGCTCACACCATCATGCCTGGATACATTTTTTTTTTTTTTTAATTTTAAGAGATGGGGTTTCCCTGTGTTGTCCGGGCTGGTCATGAAATCCTGGGCGCAAATGATTCTCCTGCATCAGCTTCTTAAAATACTTGAATTATAGGCATAAACCACCATGCCTGGCCTATGTGGGCACTTTTAAGATGTGTTTTTATTTCCTAAGATATTTGCGCTCTGGTGATTTGTATTTAATAGAGACTAATATTTCATTTTAATTAGTTTTGAAATAACAAATTATAATCAGCTCAAATTAAGCACAAGCTTAAGGTCCACTAGTTTGTTATCCCTGGTCTGTCTTGCTCTTGTATGAGCTTCTGCCACACTGGCTGTCTGGGAGACGGAGGAGTCGCTTGTCCTAAGAAATGTCTCGGCCTGGCCGAGGCTCTCTTCTTGACCACTGCATTGACTGGTCACCACATGAGAGGGGATCTTTCCTTGGAAACCTGGCTCTTCTGAAGTACTTCTCTTACTGCTTGGGAGTCACTTTTTTGAGTGTGTGTGTGTTAGTTGGGTAGGGGGAGCGGTTTCCAGATGGAGTCTCAGTCTGTCACCCAGGCTGTAGTGCAGTGGCATGATCTTGGCTCACTACACCCTCCGCCTCCCGGGTTCAAGCAGTTCTGCATCACTCTCCCAAATAGCTGGGATTACAGGCATCTGCTACCATGCTGGCTAATTTTTGTATTTTTAAGAGGGACAGGGTTTTGCCATGTTGACCAGGCTGGTCTTGAACTCCTGACCTCAGGTGATTCCCGCACCTGGGCCTCCCAAAGTGCTGGGATTACAGGTGTGAGCTACCATGCCCTGCCCTCGTGTTCCTTTTTACAATTCAGTTCCATACTATTACGTTTGAACATATGGTCACCAGAGACCCGAGACATCGTGGGTTTATGCTTCAGGTGTCATCACAGCTGTGTGTGACTGCAATGAATATAGGACATTTCACAAATAAAATGACCTCTTCCCTCTTCTTTCTCATCTGTTTTCAGTCACTGCTTCATCCACCTGTGAGAAATTAGAAAAAGCCAGGAATGAGTTACAAACAGCGTATGAAGCATTTGTCCAGCAGCACCAGGCTGAAAAAACAGAACGAGAGAATCGGCTTAAGGAATTTTATACCAGGGAGTATGAAAAGCTTCGGGACACTTACATTGAAGAAGCAGAGAAGTACAAAATGCAACTGCAAGAGCAGGTCTGTGCTTTTGCAGCCAGAGCTTGTCTGAGGCCTCTGCTGCTTACTTGAATCCTGATTGCTATTCACATCCTTGATGAGCTTCTCTTTGTTTTTTAGTCTAATAGGTATAAAAAGTATGTTGCTGTTGTTTATTTAAGACAGAGTCTCACTCTGTTGCCTAGGCTAGAGACTGGAGTACAGTGGCTTGATCTTGGCTCACTGCACCCACCGCACCTCCTGGGTTCCAGTGATTCTCCTGCCTCAGCCTCCTGAGTAGCTGGGACTGTAGGCACCCACCACCATGCCCAGCTAATTTTTGTATTTTTCGTAGAGACAGGGTTTCACCATGTTGGCCAGGCTCGTACTCCCAACCTCAGATGATCCACCCGCCTCGGAAACAATGTCTTTTTAATTGAATAGTTTTCCTATGACCAAAGCAATGTATGTATGTTAAGTGAAAGAAGGGAAGAAAAGGAGGAGGAAAAGATAAAATTGAAAAACAACCCTTTCTTTCTACCCAGAAATAATCCCTTATAAACATCCTGGTGTTGTGCTGCCAAACTATTGTTTTGCATTTTTTTAAGTGGCATTTGTTTAAATACCCTATTTTTTTTCACTGAATAGAATATCAAACCTTTCTAATTTCATAGCTCCCTTTTTAACTCAGTTTTTCATTTAGTAATTATCTGCAGAGTGCCTACTCCAGGCTAGGTACGTGCTAGGGCCTGAGTGGTCAAATGACAGGCACAGAGCATGACCTCATTCCTGGTCATTCCTTGGGACTGATGCAGCCATTTCCATCCATCACTCTGGAGAGCCTCTATGTCTGCGTTCCTGAGGGTAGGGAAGGAGACAGAGGAGAGTTGAGTGGTGAACCCCAGTTGGGTTGCTCTTTATGCGTTCTTTGTGTGTGTCTAGAGACAGAGTCTTGTGACATTGCCCAGGCTGGACTTGAAGTGCTGGGCTCAAGTGATCCTCCACCTCTGCCTCCTGAGTGCTGAGGTTACCAGTGTGAACCACTGCCCCGGCCTTTGTATGTGTTGGGGGAGCCTTTATACTACAGCACAAGCTTACCTGTGAAGCTGTGAAGTCTCTTAATGTGGTCGCTTTGCTTATTCCACTTAGGACATTTGGTTTTACTGTTAAACCACGGTTTTGTTTGTTTCTTATAGTTTGACAACTTAAATGCTGCTCATGAAACCTCTAAGTTGGAAATTGAAGCTAGCCACTCGGAGAAAGTTGAATTGCTCAAGAAGGCCTATGAAGCCTCCCTTTCAGGCAAGGATGCTTTTTTTCCTCTTTAAACAGAATAAAATCTGAAGGAACCACGTGATATGTTTTAAGATGGAAATGATTCTTAACTTTCTGCTTCAGCAAATGCCCTGTGGTGTTCAGGGTGGGGTGTTCTTGGTTCCTTTTTGCATTGTTCATTGTTAACAGATGCCTTTTCCCACTAAGGATGCAAATAATAGTTACAAATGCCAGCCTGGTGTTAAATAGAATGGGCTTCGGAAGATTGTAAAGGCCATTTTGGGGATGGTGGTTGCCGGCTTAGGTTCCTGGGAAGTTGAAAGTAAAAGTTTCTATCTTGTAATCCACAGTAAAGGATCCACCCCAAGTGCTCCCGCACAGCAGCAGAGCTGTGAAATGTCGATGTCACTTACTGAATAGAAAACGAGTCTTTTCTATTTTTCATCTTTCATTCAGTGGAAGGGTGTAAGCCACTGCTTTCAGAACAGAATCGGCAGTGTTGCTCAGTCTTTCTACTAAACCAGTTACATCTTACAGGGCAGCATGGACGTGTGCTGGGAACTGGCTGTGTGACCTTCAGCAAGAACTTTCTCACCAGAGAAATAAGAGTTGCCCAAAGTCAGGCAGAGATGATAATGTGTAAAAGTGACTGGCTCTGGGCACACTTTTAGGAAACATTGTTTTTCTTCCTTCCTGCTAGAAATGAGTGTAATTATAGACTTACGTTTAGGTCATGAAGAGGAAATTCAGGAGAGCACAGGGTTTCCAGACCAGGAGTCTGGAGTGGCATTTATGAGAGCCTGCCCTGAAATGGCACTCAGTGTTTTCCTAAGGTCGCATGGCCTCTGTGGGCCTTGGTGGGCCTCAGTGCTCTCAGTCATAAAATGGGAATGTCCACCCACCTCTCAAACCTATTTTGAGAACAGATGGCCAGTTTACATAAAAGCATACCATAGATGTAAAGTAACATCATATGGCTTCCTTGTCAACCCCTGCATCTATGTGCTTTCACCGTTGTAGAGTACCTTGATCTTATAGAATGTTACTGTCTCAAAAATATCCTCTTATCTTCCCAGAAATTAAGAAAGGCCATGAAATAGAAAAGAAATCACTTGAAGATTTACTTTCTGAGAAGCAGGAATCGCTAGAGGTGGGTGAATGCCAATATCCCAGCATCCCCACAAAAAAAGGATCATTTTGATTTTGTTTGGTTTTAATGTTTCTGTGTATATATGCTGAGTTTCTGGGGTCTTCTTGTTAACTTATGTTCCACATTTCATTGTTTTGTGTTTTAGAAGCAAATCAATGATCTGAAGAGTGAAAATGATGCTTTAAATGAAAAACTGAAATCAGAAGAACAAAAAAGAATAACAAGAGAGAAAGCAAATGTAGTAAGTTGTGTGTGCTCCTTTATCAGGATGGAATTTTTCTTCTTAATTGCCTTTTAGAGTCATTTAAGTACTCAGCAGCCAGAGAAATAACACAGGTTTGGAATCCTTTTCATGTCTGGCAATGTGCTTTCTAAGGTGTGTAAAAGAGCTTCTTTGCTTACTGGTGTCTTGTTTTGCCATCCTAAAATCTGACATACACATGAAGTCCAGGATGTTTCTGGTGGTCTAAGCTAATACCTGTAGAAAAGGAAGGAAACTACCAATTAGGATTAGGGTTTTATGTCAACGCTTTATTTTTTTTAAAAAAAAATCACTGTATTGAGATGTAATTTACAAACTACAAAGTTCACTCTTTTTTTTTTTTTTTTTTTTTTTT
>NW_016804209.1:2270339-2299290 GCF_001698545.2 Rhinopithecus bieti | reverse complement strand
AGTACAGTGGCACAATCTTGGCTCACTGCAACCTCCGACTCCCTAGTTCAAGCGATTCTCCTGCCTCACCCTCCCGAGTAACTGGGATTACAAGCACACGTCACCATGCCCAGCTAATTTTTGTATTTTCAGTAGAAACGGGGTTTCACCACATTGGCCAGGAAAAGTTCACTCTTTTAAAATGTAAAATTCAGTGGCTTTTAGCATATTCATAAAGTTGTCCATCGGTCACCGGTACTTCATTCTAGAACATTTTTATCACCCCCAAAAGGAACCCTGGACCTATTAGCAGTCACTCCCCATTTCCCTCAAATTCCCCAGCACCAGGCTCTCCCCAGTCTACTTTCTACCTCTACGGATTTACTTATTCTAAGGAATTAATACAAAAGGTTGATTGTACAACATGTGGTCCTTTAAGACTGGCATCTTTTACTTAGTATAAAGTTTCCAAGGTTCATCCGTGGTTTAGCCTATCTCAGTATTTCATTTCTTTTTGTGGATGAGTAATATTTCATCATGTGGATGAATGTCACTTCTGAAAAGTACAGATCTCTTGGAAGCTGAAATTTCTGTTGGCACATTTGTCCTTTCTCCCCTGCCTTCTTCCAACCTTTGTCTTTTTGAAAAAAAATTTTTTCCTGGCTGCTTCTGCCTTTAGTACCACCATTTTCATTCCATGTTTATGCTCTGGGACTGCTGAAGCAAGCTTTTCTCCACTTAAATCTCTGGCCAGCTCTGAAAGTGCATATGTGGATCTCTCAGTGAGACCTTCTGCTAATAATCTCATTGGGAGACCCTCGAGCTGTTTGATAATATTAGATGAGCTTATATTCAAAGAAACTTCAAAGCTATTTATTCTAGAAGATTCTTAGGAAGAGTCAGTGATTTCAGACGAAATCTAGGCTTATATATATGCAGGGATATGCAGGGTGTAAACCTTACTGATGGCTCAGGAAACAGGTTTGAAAGAGCCTCCGGTACACAAAGGGGATTCTTCTACTGCAGCTGCTTTTGAAAAGCTAAGGCAGAGTCAGACTGAGGAACACAGAACCATCCAACTGCTTCTGCCATGTAAGCATGGTGAGGCTGCGGAAAAAGAGAGTGCGTCTGACTGTAGTCCAGGAGAAAGGGACGGGCTGGCAGACGAGGAGGAGAAAATGCAGAGGGTACAAGTCTTGTAAATGCTCTAATTTTAAAACTGACGGTAAGTTATGCCTTTTCCCTCTAACAAAAATGAGGTAGGATTCACTATTTTCAAGGTTAAAAAAAAATCCTATGTACAAGGATAACACTGTATAAAATGTATGAAATTTTAAAATTGATACTTAGTATTTGTATGTATTTACGGGGTACCTGTGATGTGCTGAGACAGTCATAGACTGTGTAATGCCCAAGTCAGGGTGTTGAGGGTATCCGTCATCTGTATCATTTCTTTGTTTGGAACATTTCCTATCTTCTCTTGTAGCTATTTTGAAATACACAATATATTAACTATAGTCACCCTGCTGTTACTGAACACAGAACCTATTCCTCTATCTAACTGTATGTTTGTATGCATTAACCAGCCTCTCCTCATCCCAACCCCAGACCTAGACACGCATACCTCTTATCTAAGGAACCTAGAGGTGAAGATCTGAGTATTAGTCCCTGCCCTGACCCTTTCCAGCTCTGGAAGCTTTCCTGATCTTTCCTGAGTAGGTCGCTTAACCCATGCAACATGTTTCCTCTTTCTGTGTGAAGTAAGGGATTTGGATTAAGTAATCCCTGAAGGCCCTTTCCTGGATTCTCCCTAAGGATTTGTCCAGAGCAGAAACCACTGCCCCGGCAGATAAGCTTGATGATCCACACCACTGACTCTTAATCTAAGACGTTCCTTCATTAAACATATCTGATCAGTGGACTTTAGCTCTTCTTCTGTAGCATACATTCTGGATGGTTTAGTTGAATTTCCACGAATAAAGCAAGGAGTGGGTGGGCAGTGGTGAGGAATCCACATTAATGGTGTGCTCTCAAAGGACGCCTCCCCTGATGTAGCGTTTCTTTTGGAGAGTTTTGTGTTTTTGAGACAGGGTCTTGTTCTACCGCCAGGCTGGAATGCAGTGGTGCATTCACAGTTCACTGCAGCCTTGACCTCCCGGCTTAGTTGATCCTCCTGCCTCAGCCTCCTGAGTAGCTGAGACTGTAGGCGCATGCCACTATGCCTGGCAAACTTTTGTAATTTTTGGAGAGAAATTTTAGTAGGCTACGTACTCCATTCCGTGTAGGTACTGGGGTGTCGCAATATAAAATGATAGGATTATGTCTGCCCTAGAAGTATGGCCTGGTCAGCGTAGCTCCATCATAACAAAAATCCATAGACTCAGGATGTGGTTATCTCTGTTGCTTTCCAGAGAGTGGTATAATGCACTGCTTTTCTTTCCTGATAGTTTGGTAGGAGATAACTGTTGTTCCCTTTTCTCCTGGCAAATGCCAGTAACTGTCTTATAGATAGCCTCATCGCCAGCCAAGATTCTGTTTTGTATGTAAGCAATAGTTTTTCTCTTGATTACAATAATATGTTTGATGCACCTCACGTTTTTGCATATTAACCTACTGATAAATGAGTGAAATGTTTCTTTTCAGTATTAGGACCAGTCTTTGACTTAAGGTGCTCTTCTTTTTCACCTTTCTTTGAAATTTCTCTAAGATGATGAACATCTGTCTCTTACTGCTTGTCTAATGTCTAAATCTAATCAAAGATTCTTTAAGAATTTGAACTATGTGAGTGTGTGGAATAAGAGCAGTATCTTGCTGTGTCCTTTCCAGAAAAATCCTCAGATCATGTACCTGGAACAGGAGTTAGAAAGCCTGAAAGCTGTGTTAGAGATCAAGAATGAGAAACTGCATCAACAGGACATCAAGTTAATGAAAATGGAGAAACTGGTATGTTTCCTTCAGAATGAATGAGGATCTTACAAATAGGGTAATATCTGTGAAATTGAGCCCTGCATTTTAGAACTATGGAGGTAACTGCTCCTGAAGATATTTAGAAATTATACGAAAGATAAAGTTTACATTTTCTTTGCCAAGTTTGTTCAATATTTATTCATGGCTGCCTCCTAGAATGTTTTCTTTTTCAAGGAACGTGTAAAACAGCACCCAGTCCTTGGAAAAACTACAACAAACAAATCAGGCTTACTTACATTTCAGTGGTATGTTGAATCCTCACCTGCATAAGAAAAGTGTTTAAATATCTATGTAAAATCAGTACTTTAATATACCACCCACCCTGGACAGGTTTCTTAGGTCCAAAGCAGTTGGATATGTTTCATAGAAATCAATCCCAGTGAAGCAATACGATCAGAAGTCTTCATCTTGCTTCTTGTGAATTAGCATGTGAGAAAAGAATTACGGGCTGGGCGCAGTGGCTCATTCCCGTAATCCCACAGTTTAGGGAAGTTGAGGCAGGCGGGTCACTTGAGGTGAGGAGTTCGAGACCAGCCTGGCCAACATGGTGAAACCCTGTCTCTATTAAAAATATAAAAATTAGCAGGGTGTGGTGGTGGGTGCCTGTAATCCCAGCTACTGGGGAGGTGGCGGTTGCACTGAGGTGAGATGGCGCCAGTGCATTCCAGCCTGGGTGACATAGCAAGACAGTCTTAAAAAAAAAAAAAAAGTGCTATAATAAGATGAATCCATTTGAACAAGTAGCAAGTGTTACCAAAACTATGAATAACATTCAGTTTGCAGTCTCTAGGACAGAGAATGATGTTAGCGTATGAGGAGTCTGCCCAGAACCGTGTGTGCGCGTGGCATGTTCAGTGTTCAGTATCAGTCTTGGTCCGGCCCTGAAACAGAGCTGCTGCCAGCCAGGACTCTAACCAAGCTGGCAGAGCGTGGCAAGGCAGGTTAAGTGGCCCCAGCCCTCGCGGTGCCTTGCTGTTGACCGTGCAGCTGCTGCGTGCTGCTGGCCTCTTCTCCCCACATGATGAGTGACTCAGGCTTCAAGTGCCTCATTCAAACCCAAACCAGCCCTGGACAGTAGGGGGCACGGGGAACCTCTCTACTGTTTGGTTTGTGTTGGTTGAGGGGTTGGTTTTCTCCTGGAGACTATGATTTCTGTTGAGGGAGGTAACAGCCAAGCCCCTGTGTGGATATACAAGCACTCTGAATTACCAGGAAATTTTTGTAAAGGAAGGAAAGGAACTCATGGTTGTTAATGGGCCCAGCCTAGTATACATACCAGTTCCTGCCAAAGGTCGTCTGTTCCAGCGAGTCTGGTATCTTCTAAATGGTAGTCAGAGGTGACTCAGATAATCCTGTTTATAGTCACACCATATGCCATTCATGCATCAAAACTTTCAAAAAATCATGTGCAGTAGAACAGACTATGCTATAAACTTAACGACACATTTAATTTGTGTTGATCTAGTATTTGTTTCTTGCCATGCCCCAGAGGTATCCTGATAATATCTGTCAGCCTTGCATTGTGTATGTGTGGAAGAATGGGTTGACACAATGACAGGGAAACCCACGGTTCCCTTCATATTTGTAAATGACAGGCCTCTGATGAAATTAAGAGAGAAGCAACAGGAAGTTTTCTAAGATGACTTTCCCATGAAACTAGCACTGCCCATAATCAGCTCTGTGACATGATCAGGACTAGTTTCCCTAGGATGAGATAATAAAGGACAATACCTCCCAGTCTCGAATTCCAGGGTTTTTCCCACATTGTTTTATCTGGGATTCTTTCATAATTACTCAGTGTTTAGGCTCATTTTCTGGAAAGTTATTTCACCTGAACGGCTTGTGGTGAGCTGCTTTTGGATAATAGGATGTCTTAAGAACAACCGGGCTCCAAACTAAGCACCATACTCAAAGTGCATTAGTCCTGCTACAAGGACAAGGGGCTTAGACTTAATTCTGATGGACCTATAATATCGCCTCTTCATAAAACCTTACCTTTAGAAAGTGAGTGGGGGATGGAGGCAGGTCTTCATCATGTTAAGTGACTAAATGTCCGCAGGCATCTTATCCTTTCATCTCTCAGCTGATCAATCTGTTTGCCTTGAAAGTTCAGCCTGCACAGGCCAGCAGAACAGACCTATCTTCAGCTGACCTGAGGAGACTCATGGAGTGTTACTTCTTTGATGGGATGCTCTAAGAGCTCTGTCCAATTACAGCTTTGGGTGGCCACTCAGAGGCAAATGCTGAAGAATTACGATGAAACGGAGTTCAAGTCCATAGTAAACATTGCCAGGGACTGCGAATTGTTGGCCTATGAGTTTTCATCAGACGTGGGAATCTTTTTTTTTTTTTTCTTTCTGCAAAATTCACTTCATAAGAAGATATATAAGCTTTGATAAGTGTGGGCAGTGTGGCTGCAGGGTTTATTTCACATTGAAACAGAAAGAGGCACCAATTCTTAGAGAATGCCAAAACAATGTAGCCTGGAACAAATCTGTTCCCCACTTGTAGCAGTATTGAAGTGGCCTGGCACACATGTTTTCAAAAGACCCAGCTGCTCTGTTTTGCTGTTTGAAAATCTTTTTCGGTATGTTAGTGTGTGAATATTTTAATACGGTGTTGCATTTTCCTTAATCTCCAAAGTGTGCTTACGTCATGAGGTGCCTTAAGAAATGAGGTGTGTTTTTAATATTGTATAAATGTGGGAATTCTTGTGTATGCCAAGGTGGACAACAACACAGCACTGGTTGACAAATTGAAGCGATTCCAGCAGGAGAATGAAGAATTAAAAGCTCGGATGGACAAGCACATGGAAATTTCAAGGTAAAAAGTAAACAATGACGTTTCTCCTGAGCTCCCCCCTCCCTTGCACATCCAGTGTGCTTTCTGGACACGCTCTACCCCTGCACCTCCTGGAAATATGATGGAAGCAGATGGTTGAAGGGGCATTGCTTTCTCTGTGGAACATGTGATGGTAATAGTTCATGCTTTTACCAAAGTGACCTGGACTATACACTGAGACCCAGGCCAGCAAGTCTGCTCCCACGGCCTCTGGCTGCCTCTGAGAATGCTTTCAGACAAGGAGCAATACAAAACCAAATAGAAAACAGCCCCCAGCATAAGACAGTCATAAAACATGTTGAATATTTGCAAAAGTGGCACTCAGCCTACTATGAAATTGCCCAAAAAGTAGAGTTATTATATTTTTTTGAGATGAGGTCTCACCCTGTTGCCCAGGCTGCAGTACAGTGGTGGGAACTTAGCTTCCTGCAGCCTCTGCCTCCTGGGCTCAAGCAATCCTCCCACTTCAGCCTCCTGAGTAGCTGGGACTATGGGCACATGTCACCATGCTTGGCTAATTTTTGTATTTTTAATAGAGACAGAGTGTTGCCATGTTGCCCAAGTTGGTCTCGAACTCCTGGCCTCAAGTTATCCACCCACCTTGGCCTCCCAAGGTGCCGGGATTACAGGCATGAGCCACAAAGTCCAGCCAGTATTTGAGTTTCTTAGCCAGCCAAATACCTGTGACCTTGTGCAGGATTCTGTTTTATCCCAAAGGAATAATTTTGGACTCCAAAATTTCAAATGCTAAGAAAAGTTTTTCAAGTAATATTTTTACATAGATGTACATGGTTTCTGGCTTTTTTTTCTCCAAGGCAACTTTCCACAGAGCAGGCTGTTCTGCAAGAATCTCTAGAGAAGGAGTCAAAAGTCAACAAGCGACTCTCCATGGAAAATGAGGAGCTTCTGTGGAAGCTACACAATGGGGACCTGTGTAGCCCCAAGAGATCCCCCACGTCCTCTGCCATCCCTTTCCAGTCACCAAGGAATTCGGGCTCTTTCCCCAGCCCTAGCATTTCACCCAGATGATGCCTCCCCAAAGTCCACAGACTCTCTGAAAGCGTTTTGATACAGGTCTGCAGGACTGACCCCAATGAGGAACGTGGGCACAGAGGTATAGCAGCACACGTGTGATCACCGTAGGATAACTGGAGCGTCACCACCGCCGGAATCAGCAGCTTCTGAGACTGGAACTCTGGAGGAAGACTTTTGCCTCCATCCAAAAGATTCCTCCAAAAAAAGATTTCGGCATCGACACGGACGTTGTTGCACAAAGCACTTAAAGAACGAGAGCGTCTTGTTCATTGCCTTTTTCACCTAAGCATAGGGGAAAAACTCTCAGGGGCCTATTAAGATAAAGATTTATAACCTTTGTAATGTTCTTCACCACAGACACCTTCTTGTGAGTTTTAGTCTGACTGTGGGGTGGGGGGGGTGTGAATGAAATGGATGTCACAGAGTGTCATGTGTCTGATGCAGCCTCCTTTGCTGTGTATTAAATATCAAAATCTGAATATATCCGGATATGTACTAATCAAATAATCAGCATATACATTTCAGCCAAAGCCATAGAAGAAAAAGCAATAGTTGCTTGAATTATGATCATCTACCACCAACTCTGCGCAGCCCTGTAACAGGGTAGGGAGAGGGTATAACAGGAAAAGCTTTGACTTGTCCCTGTCTATACATTCTCTGTATCTTTTGGGGGTAACTTCTTGGCAGTTTTTCAGTGTTCAGCCATGTCAGTTGAAACTAGATTTTTCTGTAGATTTTTTACTTACCCATGTGAGCCTAACAAACACTATCCTGTTATTCATTTTCTCAGGCTGTGTGTAAATGTAGAATCCTAATTTTCTATTAAAAAAAAAAAAACTGTAAAAGAAAAGGGCAGTACCAATGGGTTTTCCGCCTTATTTTTACCTTAATCTATCCTTGCAGATTTAACCTGTCTTCTTCTCTCCCATTATTTTCATTTTCCCTTTACCTTTCTCCACCATCCAGAGCCACAAAAGCAAACCTTCTACCTCCTACGTACATTTCTCTGGGATAAGGATAAAGGAATACGATTTTCCAGAGCCCCAGAGCCAGCTCATCTTCCAGGTGCTGAAACCACTTTCCAAATAAACTAAAGCCTGGATTTGATACTACAGATTTTGGGAAATCTTAGAATAAAGAATGAGAAAAAGGAAGTCATTGGGCTAGTATAATTCAGAAAGGTAGGATTCTGTGCTTACCGATGATGCAGTATTTGATAGAAGAAAACAGTCTGGGAGGATCACGCTTGTTTTTCAGGTACCCTTTGAGGAGTCCCTCTGTCTTTAGTAGCACAATGGCCCGCTGACGAGTGGAAAATGTGGCTTGTCCAACTCTCCTCCAAGTTGCATTTCAGTTTCTTTCCAAAACTTATTACCTCCCCTAATCGTGAGACTTTGGAAAAGGTGGAAGGAAGAACTGTTGCTTTATCTCCCACTCCCTGCATGTGTCAACATTGTGATGTCAGTATTTACTAATCAACCTTCAGTGGCTGTACAAATAACCGCTGTAGGAAGAAGAGATCCAGGATACTAGAGGTGGATATTTGGGTCATTTACTTGTACACTACATAGCAAGTTGATACTCATGTTGCATGTTCTTTTAAATTAGTGACTGTGTGTCTTAAGTCTTTAACTTCCAATAGTTTATCATGTATGTAACCTTCCATGTTTGCTTCTGATAAAAGGAAATGTAGGGTCACTGCCACTTCCTGGGATATTTCTGCTCACGCTTCCAAGTTCTCAGTGACATTAGCCAAAGTTGGGTTTGCCATTCATCCCCTACACATGGTAAATCTTGTATTGTTCCCTGCCATCCTCCGTATTATGTGACGGGGAAATAAATCTCATAGCAGTTAATACAAAACGTCTTCCGAGGATGGCAGAGAACAGGAGAGAAGATAGGAAACAAAATAGAGAACTTTTAAGATTTTGTTTAAACCAAATGTTTCATGTAGAATGCAAAATGTGAGCACGTCAAAAATATGGATGTGTAGACAACTGTAGTTGTGCTCAGTTTGTAGTGATGGAAAGTGTATTTTACTTTGATCAAATAAATAATGCTGGAATACTCAAGAATTGCATCCTCTGACCTACTTCATTCTTCAGATTCTTCAGACTTACAGCCCTTTGACAGCACAGTAAAGATCGTATCTCCTCTTAGTTTATTTCCCAGGAATTTCCACTGCAACCACATAATTGGTCATGGGTTGAAACTTGGCTCACAGAGCTAGAGTTAGGGCTAAGCTCTTCTTTTCTAAATTCAAAGCTATCTGTGTTTGTTTGAGAAATAAATTTTGGCTGATTTTAACAATTTCTGCTATGTAAGAAAATTGGACAAACTTGGTAAATATTTTTGAATATGGTAAAAAAAAAAAGTCTAAAAGTTGAATGTTCTCAATCTGTGCATCTATTTCATATTGAAAGCTAGACTAAAAACATGCTGTACTTATTGAATAGACTAATCTAGAATTAGTACCTTTGAGTGCAGCAGTTTAAAAAGATGAAGCATACATGATTTTTTCCAATACCTTCATAAATTAACTCACATTTGCTTTAAAGTTGCTACTAAGACAAAATGACATTTCTAAGCATTTGAATCTGGAGTTGTTGCTTGTGGATAAGTAGTTGAACTGTATCTAGAACATTTTAAAATTCTAATATATTGTGGTGGTGATAAAAAGAGAATACTTGGTACTGACCCACGTATCACCACCACCAAGTCTTTTTGGATATACTTTAAGCCAACTTAACAAACACTTATCCCACTTTGTATTCTTTATAAAAACTTGCTCATTTAATAGAAATGATTATATAAAATTGTTTACACATGTATAAAAACTAGGAACACGTATGTAGGTAAGCAGTCAAAATGCATGCTTTCTGTTAGAAAAGTTAACACTTCTGTGAATAGACTGGATGACTTCCTTTTAGTTTGGATGTCTGGGTCGGACTCACAAGATGCTGGGGTTGGCGTTTGGTGCTTGACATTAGCCTCTGGCAAAGCACTAATAAAAAGAACCCCAAAGCTGACTGTGTACACAAATGGGCTTTCTATAAGTTCATTACACTTCCTTTTCCAAGTCAGGAAAACTCAACAGTGGTAGCTACTGTGGTCTGTCCTTGAAGATTCTGAGCAGTGCAAATGTAATATCCTGCATCAATGGTCTCAAAGTCTTCCACTGTAATGACGCTCTGGGAGAGTCTCGTGGTGTGTCCCAGTCCTCTGTGGATCAGCCTCCAAGTGTCTTGGATCGTCACAGGCCTTTCATCCTGTTTAACGACACCCACACAGACTGAAGCATGAGGGACAAGCTGCTGTAAACAGCTCCTACTCACCCAACACTGTTGAGTGTTCCTTTCAAAGAGCAAAGCACATGCTTATAAAAAGACTTTAGTATGCATAGCTCATACGCTGTGGAAGCTTCTACACTGGAATCATTTTAGGCTGCATTTTTTCCAAACAGAGCCTTGAATTTCATTACGCTGTTTGGCGCTGTCTTTCTGCCCTTTTCTTCTATACGTTTTTACTTAATCTAAAATGTATGCTTTTAGAACTTCAAGAAAGTGGAACTGGCATTAAGCACAAGCAAGGACAAAATTTTCCACAGGCCTCGTTCTTCACATTACCCATTTTCTTTTCCTAAGTGGTTCTTATCTACAGAAGAGAAAGTCAGTAGCCTGAAAAAGCACCCACTGTATAAATGACTAGGAGCTCCCAATTGCTCAGATTTGGGAGAGGGAGAACTATGATTAGGTCAGTGTGCCTTAGGACTCCAGTGGGAGAAAAATTGTACCAAGGATGGGTAAGATAATGTACTAGATGACATGACCCCTATTTCTAGAAAGTGAGATGGTCACTTTTGAGACGTTCAGCCAACTCCGGTGATAAGAACATAGTATTACTCAGTGAATACCTTTTCTCATAAAATACCAAATAGCAATGTAGGAGCGGGGGAAAAAAAGAAAAACAAACCAGAAAAAACACCTCTATTGAAAACCATCTATGTCCTGTAAGTATGACCAACACTTTTGATAATCAAGTACCTGGTACCAGGAGGCTGGAAAACACCATTCCCAGGGACAGTTATTTTCTACCAATCACAGCCCGTAGGCCGGAAGGATGTCAGCTACTGAATGTGTCTTGTGGAGGCCAAACCTCTTCTGGCAACGAAGGGATTATTCCGTGCTGGTAGCAGAGCTGTTATTTTAGCAAGCAAAACATGCACAAGGGCTAAATATGCTGCAATTGCTTTTATGAGAAGTCTACTTTAAAATTATCTCTGGCCTCACAGCACCTTTTCGGCATGGTCTATTTCTATGCTCACTTGGTGGATGTCTGCTTAGAGCAGCTTGCCATGGGCACAGCTTGTATAGAGAACACTCTAGCTAAGTGAAACACAGCGGTAGAAAGCAGCAGCAGGAAGAGCCCTGTGAGCTGTCTCAGTCCCCAGCATTTCTGACTTTGTCTCATAGAGGTCCTTGAAGAGGACTACCAGAGAAACTGGCTACCAGAGAAACTGGGAAGAGACCACAGGGAGAAGGAAACTTCTAGCTGAACTTTCTAACAATTTTGACCAAACACAAAGTTTCCTGGACAGAACTCAGGTGAGGGACTGAAGCAGTAGTGCAGACATAGCACAGAAACTGGCAGGTAGCAGGTGTGGAACCTGAAAGCCCTGTTTGCTTTCTTAGCCAGGAGGCTGGTAGCCTGGGGCAGGTTCTCAACCCTGCTCATCCACTGCCTAGAAACAAACTCTGTGCTGTTGGTGGAGACGGAGTGAGACCAGCCCTTTGGGCTACACAGGAGCTGGGGGAGGCCTGTAACTGCTGGCTTTGTCCCACTTCCCTGGCGACCTCCACCACACAGCAGAGCAGTCCTAATCCCCTGGGGAACATAAGTCCATTGGCCTGAGAACCACACCCCCATTCCCAACAGCAGCTATGTAGCAAGACCCGCCCAAGGAGAGTGAGCTCAGACACGCCTACCCCGCCGCCACCTAATGGTCTTTTTCTACCCACCCTGGTAGCCGAAGACAAAGGACATAATCTCTTGGAAGCTCTAGGGTCCTGCCCACCACCGATCCTCCCTATACTACCGCAGCTAATGCTCTTTTTAAAGTGCCACCTCCTGGCAAGAGACCAACACAAAACTAGTGCAATAAACAAAACTACAACTAAGGACCCTCACAGAGTTCATCCATTTCACTTGCCTGCCACCTCCATCAGAGCAGGTGCTGGTATCCATGGCTGAGAGACCTGAGACATCATAGGACTCTGTGCAGGCACTACCCAGCACCAGCCCAGAGCCCAGTAACTCTGCTGGGTGACTAGATACAGAAGAGAAATAACAATCACTGCAGTTTGGCTCTCAGGAAGCCACACACACAGGGCAACAGGGAGAGCACTACATCAAGAGCACCCCATGGGCAGCAGCCCTTGAGCCCCAGATCTTCCCTCTACCATAGTCTACCAAATGAGAAGGAACCAGTAAAACAATTCTGGTAATATTTCAAAACAAGTTTCTTTAATACCCCAGAAGATCACACTAGCTCACCAGCAATTGATCCAAACCAAAAAGAAATCCCTGAATTGCCAGAAAAAGAATTCAGAAGGTCAGTTACTAAGCTAGTCAAGGAGGCATCAGAGAAAGGTGAACTCCAATTTAATTAAATCAAAAAAGACACAGGGTATGAAGGGAAAAATCTTCAGTGAAATAGATAGCAAAAACAAATTTCTGGAAATGAAAGACACACTTAGAGAAATGCAAAATACACTGGAAAGTCTTAGCAATAGAAGTGAACAAGCAGAAGAAAGAATTTCAGAACTCGAACATCAGATTTTTTTGAATTAACCCAATCAAACAAAGACAAAGAAAAAAGAATTTAAAAGAATGAACAAAGCCTCCAAGAAGCTTAGGATTGTATTAAACAACCAAACCTAAGAATAATTGGTGTTTCTGAAGAAGAGAAATCTAAAAGTTTGGAAGACATATTTGAGGGAATAAACAAAGGAAACTTCCCCAGTCTTGCTAGAGAGCTAGACATCTGAATACAAGAAGCTCAAAGAACACCTGGGAAATTCATCACAAAAAGATCATCCTAGGCACATAGTCATCAGGTTATCTAAAGTCAAGACAAAGGAAAGAATCTTCAGAGCTGTAAGGCGAAAGCACCAGGTAACCTATAAAGGAAAACCTACCAGATTAACAGCAGATTCCTCAGCAGAAACCCTACAAGCTAGAAGAAGTTGAGGCCCTACCTTCAGCCTCCTTAAACAAAAGAATTATCAGCCAAGAATTTTGTGTCCAGTGTGAAACTAAGCTTCATAAATCAAGGAGAGATACAGTCTTTTTCAGACAAACAAATACTGAGAGAATTCACCACTACCAACCTGGCACTACAGGAAATGCAAAAGGAGCTCTAAATATTGAAACAAACCCTTGAAATACACCAAAAGAGAACCTTCTTAAAGCATAAATCTCACAGGACCTATAAAACAAAAGCACAATAAATAAATAAATAAATAAATAAATAAATAAATAAATAAAACCAACGTATTCAGGCAACAAATAGCACAACGAATACAATAGTACCTTACATCTCAATACTAATGTTGAATGTAAATGGCCTAAATGCTCCACTTAAAAGATAGAGAATGGCAGAATGGATAAGAAGTCACCAACCAAGTATCTGCTGTTTTGAAGAGACTCACCTAACAAATAGGACTCATATAAATCTATGGTAAAGGGGTGGAAAAAGGTATTCCATTAAAAGGGACACCAAGGTGAGCAGGAATAGCTATTCTTTTTGTTTGTTTTGTCGTTTTGAGACAGAGTCTCACTCCGCTGCCCAGGCTGTAGTGCAATGGCACAATCTCAGCTCACTGCCACCTCCACCTCCCAGGTTCAAGCGATTCTTGTGCCTCAGCCTCCCAAGCAGCTGGGATTACAGGTGAAGGCCTGTCTTATAGAGGAGTAGCTGTTCTTATATCAGACAGCACAAACTTTAAAGAAACGGAAGTTAAAAAAGACAAAGAAGGACATTATGTAATGATAAAAGGACTTGTCCAACAGGAAAATACCACAATCATATATATATGTATATACATATACACACACGTACATATATACACACATGTATACACACACACACACATATATATATATGCACGTAACACCAGAGCTCCCAAATTTATAAAACAATTACTATTAAACCTAAGAAATGAGATAGACTGCAACACAATAATAGTGGGGAACTTCAGTACTCCACTGTCAGCAATAGATAGGTAATCAAGATGGAACATCAACAAAGAAACAATGGATTTAAAGTATAACCTAGAATAAATGGACTTAAGGGCTTTTCACAGAACATTCGACCCAATATCTCCAAAATATATATCATCTATTCATCAGCACATGGAACATTCTCCAAGACACACCATATCATAAGCCACAAAACAACTCTCGACAAATTTAAGAAAACTTAAATTATACCAAGTACTCTCTCAGACCACAGTGGAATAAAATTGGAATTCTATTCCAAAAGGAACCCTCAAAACATACAAATTAAATAACCTGCTCCTGAATGATCACTGGGTCAAGAATGAAATCACAATGTAAGTTAAAAAATTATTTGAACTGAATGAAAACAGTAGCACAACCCATCAAAACCTCTGGTATACAGCAAAGGCAGTGCTAGGAGGAAAGTTCATAGCATTAAATGACTACATCAAAAAGTCTGAAAGAGCACAAATAGACAATCTAAGGTTGTCTTTCCACACCTCAAGGACTGGAAAAACCACAACAAACCAAACCCAAACATAGCAGAAGAAAAGAGATAAAATCAGAGCAGAACTGAATGAAATTCAAAAAAAAAAAAAAAAAAAAAAAAAAAAGATAACAGAAACAAAAAAATGGTTATTTGAAAAGCTAAATAAAACTAACTAATGAAATTAACCAAGAAAATCCAAATAAGCTCAATTAGAAATGAAACAGGAGATATTACAACCAATACCACAGAAATACAAAAGATCATTCAAGGCTACTATGAACACCTTTGCACACTCAAGCTAGAAAACCTAGAGGAAATGGATACATTCCTGGAATTATAAAACCCTCCTAGATTAAACCAGGAAGAAACAGAAACTCTGAACAGATCAATAACAAGCAGTGAGATTGAAATGGCAATTTAAAAAATTGCCAACAAAAATAAGCCCAGGACCAGATGGATTCACAAATGAATTCTATCAGACATTCAAAGAACTGGTATCAATTCTATCAACACTATTTCACAAGATAGAAAAAGAAGGAATCCTCCCTAAATCATGCTCTGAAGCCAGTATCACCCTAATACCAAAACCAGGAAAGGACATAACAAAAAAGAGAAAACTATAGACCCACATGTTTGATGAATATAGACGCAAAAAATCCATAACAAAATACTAGCTAACCAAATCCAACAGCATATCGAAAAGATAGTCCACCATGATCAAATGGGTTTCATACTGGAGTAGTTTAACATACACAAGTCATTAATGGGATACACCACAGATAATTAAAAACAAAAATCACATGATCATCTCAACAGACACGGAAGAAGCATTTGACAAAATCCAGCATCCCTTTATGATTAAAACCCTCAGCAAAATTGGCATAGAAGGGACATACCTTAAGGTAATGAAAACCATCTATACTGAATGGAGAAAAGTTGAAATCATTTCCCCTGAGAACTGCAGCAAGACAAGGATGCCCACTTTTATTTAACATAGTACTAGAAGTCCTAGCCAGAGCAATCAGAGAAGAAAAAGAAATAAAGGCATCCAAATCGATAAAGAGAAGTCAAACTGTCACTGTTTGCTGATGATATAATCATATACCTAGAAAACCCTAAAGACTCCTCCAAAAAGCTGCTAGAACTGATAAATGAATTTAGCAAAGTTTCAGGATACAAAATTAATGTAAAAAAACCTCAGGAATATACCTAACCAAGAACGTGCAAGACCTCTACAAGGAAAACTACAAAACACTGCTGAAAGAAATCATGGATGACACAAACGGAAACACATCCCATGCTCATGGATGGGTAGAATAAATATTGTGAAAATGACCATACTGCCAAAAGCAATCTACAAATTCAATGCAATTCCCACCAAAATACCACCACCATTCTTCACAGAACTAGAAAAAACAATCCTAAAATTCATACAGAACCAAAAAAGAGGCTGCATAGCCAAAACAAGACTAAGCAAAAAGAACAAATCTAGAGGCATCACATTACCTGACTTCAAACTATACTACTATAAGGCCATAGTCACCCAAACAGCATGATACTGGTATAAAAATAGCACATAGACCAGTGGAACAGAATAGAGAACCCAGAAATAAACCCAAATACTTACAAATGATCTTTGACAAAGCAAACGAAAACATAAAATGGGGAAAGGACACCCTATTCAACAAATGGTGCTGGGATAATTGGCAAGCCACATGTAGATGAGTAAAACTGAATCCTTATCTTTCACCTTATACAAAAATCAACTCAAGATGGATCAAATACTTAAATCTAAGACCTGAAACCATAAAAATTCTAAAGATAACATTGGGAAAACCTTTCTAGACATTAGCTTAGGCAAAGAGTTCATGACCAACAACCAAAAAGCAAACACAACAAAAACAAAGACAGATGGGGCTTAATTAAACTAAAAAGCTTCTGCATAGCAAAAGAAATAATCAGCAGAATAAACAGACAACCCATGGAGTGAAAATTTTTGCAATCGAATACATCTGACAAAGGACGAACACCCAGAATCTACAAGGAACTCAAACAAATCAGCAAGAAAATAACACTCCCATCAAAAATTGGGCTAAGGACGTAAATAGACAATTCTCAAAAGATATACCAAAGTCCAACAAACATATGAAAAACTGCTCAACATCACTAATGATTAAGGAAATGCAAATCAAAACTGCAATGTGATACCACCTTACTCCTGCAAGAATGGCCATAATTTAAAAATCAAAAAACAGCAGATGTTGGCATGGATGTGGTGAAAAGGGAACACTTTTACACTGCTGATGGGAATGTAAACTAGTACAACCACTATGGAAAACTGTGGAGATTCCTTAAAGAACTAAAACTAGAACTACCATTTGATCCAGCAATCTCATTACTGGGTACCTACCCAGAGGAAAAGAAGTCATTATATGAAAAAGATACTTGTACACACGTTTATAGCAGTACAATTCACAAGTGCAAAAAATGGAACCAGCTCAAATGCCCATCAATCAATGAGTGGATAAAGAAAATGTAATATGTATACCATGGAATACTACTGTGCCATAAAAAAGAATGAAATAATGGCATTTGCAGGAACCTGGATGTAATTGGAGACCATCATTCTAATTGAAGTAACTCACAAATGGAAAACCAAATATGGTATGTCCTCACTGTTAAATGTAAGCTAAGCTATGAGGATGCAAAGACATAAGAATGACACAATTAACTTTGGGGACTCAGGGGAAAGGGTGGGAAGGGGGCTGGGAGATAAAAGCCTATACACTGGGTACAGTGTACACTGCTCAGGTGATGGATACACCAAAATCTCAGAAATCATCTAAAGAACTTATTCATGTAACCCAACACCTACTGTTCTCAAAAACCTACTGAAATAAAAAAAAATGACAAAACATATTAAAAACAAAGAGAACATTCTGAAGGACCCCAGAAGGAGGTTAGATTCTAGTTGACCCAGAAGATGGGACTGAAGATTGAGGTGGGGGCAGGAGAAAAGACTGAGATCCTTCATTTCCCTTTCCTCCCAGTATCCTTTTATTTTTTAAAAAACTTTTATTTAGGTTCAAGGGTATATGTGCAAGTTTGTTATAGAGGTAAACTCATGTCATGAAATGAAAGATCATTTCCTCACCCAGGTATTAATATTCAGCCTAGTACCCCTTAGTTATTTTGCCTGATCCTCTCTCTCCTCCCACCCTTTACCCCCAGGTAGGCCCCAGTGTGCGTTGTTCCCTTCTTGTCCATGTATTCTCATCATTTAGCTCCCACTTATAAGTGAGAACATGCGGTATTTGTTTTTCTGTCTCTGTGTTAGTTTGCTAAGGATAATGGCCTCCAGCTCCATTTGTGTTCCTGCAAAGGACATGATCTCATTCTTTTTCATGGCTGCATAGTATTCTGTGGTGAATATGTACTACGTTTTCTTTATCCAGTCTACCCCTGAAGGGCATTTAGGTTGATTCCATGTCTTTGGTATTGTGAACGGCACTGCAATGAGCATTACTGTCCCTTCTTAGTTAAGGATTTAAAAAAAAACAACCCTGCATATGAAGAGGGTACACAGAGCAGATTGACTAATGAAACTCAAATCTTTCATTTCCTATCCTTAAAAAAAAAACATTTTAAATATACTGAAACATCTTCAAAGAAAACAAACAAGCCTTGGCCCCCAACAAAGTCCCACATGTTTCTTGCACTTCTTAAACTATGGCATGTAGCACTGGGTGGGGACAAAGCTGTGAATTAAAATGGCTGGCTGAGATGCAGTGCTGAGATGCAGGTGCTGAGATGCAGGTATGGCACTTACCTTCTGCCCTGGGAAGATCCACGTGAACTCCACCTCCACGTCGGGCTCCCCCAGGACAGTGCAGAGCACACTGACGTCGTCCCCACTTTTCACTTTGTTTGAAGAGGCCAAGATGGTTGTTGAGGGAGGGCCACTGGGAACTGGAAGCAAGCAGGAGACAGGGAGAGTGAGACCCTGAGCGTAACCTCAAAACCAAACCTACACATGCATTCTTTTCTATGGAGACAGATGGACTTTTCTGCCTTTCTCACAGCTTCCCGACCAGCACCAAGACGGTGTGAGCCCACCACTTGGGGCTTCCTTTGAAGCCACCTTTACCTGTTGACCTTGGTGGTCTGGAATGGGATTGGCACCATGACTCCCAGGACAGCCTCCAAACCTGTGATTAGGTGAGGAGGCTCAGAGGTCCATCAGGGGTCATGTGAAGAGAATCAAGAGGTGAGGGAGAACAAGTCCTTAGGGAAGAAGCAGGTAGGAAGTACTGGGTGGTGGCGTCCACGGGGGTGGCAGGGAGCAGATAAGTGTGTGACTATCTGCACAAGAGGAGGAGAAAATCTAAATATACAGATGTGTAAGATGTTTGAGCACAACTGCTACCTGGGTTTGCAGTGCCTTTGCCTCATCACGTTTCAGAAACAAGTTTCTTCATTTATGGGGAATTCACTCAACAAGCTGTCTATTTATTTAGAAACGGTGTCTCTGCACTTCCCAAAAGAAGACATTTATGCAGCCACGAGACCCATGGAAAAATGCTCATCATCACTGGCCATCAGAGAAATGCAAATCAAAACCACAATGAGATACCATCTGACACCATTTAGAATGGCGATCATTAAAAGTCAGGAAACAACAGGTGCTGGAGAGGATGTGGAGAAATAGGAACACTTTTACACTATTGGTGGGATTGTAAACTAGTTCAACCATTGTGGAAGACAGTGTGGCGATTCCTCAAGGATCTAGAACTGAAATACTATTTGACCCAGCCATCCCATTACTGGGTATATACTGAAAGGATTATAAATCATGCTGCTATAAAGACACATGCACACATATGTTTATTGTGGCACTATTCACAATAGCAAAGACTTGGAACCAACCCAAATGTCCACCAATGACAGACTGGTTAAAGAAAATGTGGCACATATACACCATGGAATATTATGCAGTCATAAAAAAGGATGAGTTCATGTCCTTTGTAGGGACGTGGATGAAGCTGGAAACCATCATTCTCAGCAAACTACCTCAAGGACAGAAAACCAAACACCGCATGTTCTCACTCATAGGTGGGAAGTGAACAATGAAAACACTTGGACACAGGGTGGGGAACATCACACACCAGGGCCTGTCGTGGGGTGGGGGGTGGGGAGGGATAGCATTAGGAGACATACCTAATGTAAATGACGAGTTAATGGGTGCAACACACCAACATATCACATGTATACATATGTAACAAACCTGCATGTTGTGCACATGAACCCTAGAACTTAAAGTATAATAATAATTAAAAAAAAAAGAAAGGAAGGAAGAAAGAAATGGGGTCTGTCACCCAGGCTGGAATGCAGTGGCGTGATCTCGGCTCACTGCAAGCTCTGCCTCCCGGGCTCACTGCAAGCTCTGCCTCCCGGGTTCACACCATTCTCCTGCCTCAGCCTCCCAAGTAACTGGGAGTACAGGAACCTGCCAACAGTGCTGCAACCTTAGCTCTCTGCAGCCTCGAACTCCTGCATCCTGGAGGAAAGCTCAAGCCATCCTCCCATCTTAGCCTTCTGAGTAGGTAGGATTACAGGTATGAGCCACCACACCTGGCTAATTTTTCAATTTTTTTGGTCTATGTTGCCCAGGCTGATCTCCAACTCATAGCCTCAGCAATCCTCATGCCCTGGCCTCCCATCGTGCTGGGATTACAGGTGTGTCAACGAGCAATTTTGATGGTAGCCTTGAGCAAGGTTGTGTGCTAGCAGGTGGGCCTAGACCAGGGAGGGAGATGGACCTGATCTCTGAGCCCCTGGAACCTGTATTCTAGCAGAGGGGCCAGACACTGAGTGAGTCATTGTGTGGTTAATTTAAAATGCTGTGTTAAAAGCTATGATGCAGACGCCCAGTGTACTCCAAAAGGCCAGAATAGAACAGTCTGAGAGCCAGGAAGGGCTTCCTTGAGGAAGTACTGTTTGAACTAAAATCTCGAGACTGAGCTTCAAAGACATGAACAGGAGAAGCAGGGAGGCACCAGCAGGCTGGGAATGCTCATGGGCATGGCCCTGGTTGAGAGGTGGTGGCGGAGTGAGGAGGGCTGGGGAGAGGAAGGGAGGGAGGAGTGAGACCTGGATGGGGAGGAGGACAGAGGTGAGTCCATGCAAGGCCATTCAGGCCACACAGAGGATTTGGACTTTGGTTCTGGGAGAAGTGGGAACCTACTGAATGGTTTAATTAAAATCAGGGGCCAGGCGCAGTGACTCACTCCTATAATCTCACCACTTTGGGAGGCCGAGGTGGACAGATCACCTGAGGTCAGGAGTTCGAGACCAGCCTGGCCAACATGGTGAAACCCCATCTCAACTAAAAATACAAAATTAACTGGACATGCTGGCACATGCCTGTAATCCCAGATACTGAGGGTGAGACAGGAGAATCACTTGAGCCCAGGTGGTGGAGGTTGCAGTGAGCCGAGATCACACCACTGCACTCCAGTCTGGGCAACAGAGCAAGATTCTGTCTTAAAAAAAAAAAAAAAAAAAAATCAACTACAGTGTGGAAAATAGAGTGGAGAAAGAAAAGGTGGACATAGGGGAGATGGATGAGAAGGTATTTACGTAAGACCAGGGCAGAGACAATGCTAGCTTGATCCCTTTTTTGCAGTGAGGATGGAGAGAAACAGTAAGATTTGAAAGTGATTTAATGAAAAAAGTACAAAGGATTGGGAGGAGAAGGGAGATGAGCTTGACTTCCAGCCACAGGCCTGTCCCCTGGATGAAGGTAGTGCCGTCACCAAAGCAGAGGAGGAGCAAGAACCAGTCCAGGGAGGATGGCGCTGAGTCCAGGGATGGCACACAGAGGATGGAGGGTCCCGAAGCATCTCAGTGCACGCTCAAGGTGGACGGCGGACACGTGGATCTGGTGCTTCCAGATCTGGCCACTTCCACCCACTTGGGAGTTACCAGTGTACACATGTGAAGCAGGCCCAGGGAGAGAACAAGGAGTGGGAAAGAAGGGTGACTGGGGGAGCACCAGCATTTCAAAGTTGATAGAGTGCTAAGAGCTGACCAAGAAGAGTGAGAAAGCTGTAGGGGAGGGGGGGGAAGCTGGGAAAAATGGGGCCAGGGCAGAGGCCATTCCATGCAGGGAAGGTGGAATCCAGTGGGACGGGGACAGATTTTAACGGCATGGGGGTCCCCGAGTACCTTAGCAACAGCCATTTCGGTGGAAGTCAAGGGAGAAGGCCAGATGGGAGTGGGCAGAGGAGTGTGTGGGAGGAAAGGAAGTGGAGATGGGACATGAGAGCTCTTTCATTCAGGGACTTGGTTCTAGCGGGGAAGAGCAGTGGGCTCAGCGCAGCACGCGGGGAGGTGAAGCAGGGCCATGAGAGGGATTTGGTAACAGGGCGTGAGGGGCATGGCCTGCTGAATAAGCACCATGGCTGAGAACACGAGGCATGACAGAGCCCAAATTTTCACTTCAGAGAGCAGCTCACTCTTGGGGCTACTGATCCCCCGACAGGGCTGCCTGAGAAGCTCCACTGCAGGGGACGGACCCTGCACACACACACCACTTGCCCCTGGTCAAGGTGAGAGTTCTCCGAGAGACTCAAGTCACCTGTGAGAGACTACAGTGCCTAAAGAGAAACTATTTCCCCTCCTCCCTTGCAAAGCTGGCAAGGCGGGGCTTCACTCCAGAAAGGTGAGGGAGGGGCCTCAGAGAACTGCTTGTCAAGGAAGGTGGGGGGTGCTGTGGTGTTCTGCAACAGAACTGCTCCTAGCCTGCCCCTATGCCATCAGCCCGGGGCAAAAGAGCCCTGGACAAGATGGCAGGGTAGGGGACTTCCAGAAGGAAAGAGGGCCCAGACTGTGTCTCCACAGTATGTTCTGGTGGCCACCTGCTCTGGAGTCAGGTGATCAGATGGACAGAGACGTCAGGACTCCAGGCTCTCTCAGTCATGCTGCACCTAACAGCAAAGAAGTTCATACAAGCAGAGGCAGCCTCCAGCTGAGGGTCCAGGAGGAGGCGAGGCTGCATGGGACAGAGCCTAGGACACCAAAGGGGCTTGTGACAGGCAAGTCCCTATCACCTGTGACAAAGCACTGGAGTCACTATCTGTTCCCATCAGGCTGACAGACAGCAAGCCAGGTCAGCATTTATTACCAGGGGCAGCCAGCTTTTGGGCTTTGACCTCTGCCTCTTACTTCCCCTAACCTGGTGTCCCAGCAGGGAGGGGAGGGGAGCAGAGGGGACTGTGGACTCTTACTCAGATCTGTTGGACTCACCATGGAGCCTGCATGTGGAAGGAAGAGCAGAAAGCAGTCTTGGATCAATTGTTGGGACTGAAGATTTTAAACAAACGGCCTTAGAAACCAGAATGAGGCTGTCTTCTGGATGTCAAAGGGAAACTCGACACGACTAACATCTCCCTACCCTCAGGAAAAGGGGAATTCAACACAGTGGAATGGCTGGCAGTTACCAGGGAAAAACATATTTCATGTATAAACGCCCTGAAATGAAACTCCTCACTAAAATGGCCACATTAAAAGAAGTAGTTCCAATTTCAATTGGGAGACTGATCATGTTTCAGATCTGTCAAGAGAAAGGGAGTAAGGCCAGTTGGAAGAGAGTGAGGTGGGAATTTGAGGACTCCAAGTGTTCTGTGCACATTGGGGAAAGCAGAAGAAAGATGGAACAAAATGCAGAGGATGCCAGGCAGGATGGACAAGAGCTGGGGGATTTGTGGCCATGCCCTCTACCCACCCATGGGAGTGTCCCAACAGCTCTTAACTCTGGGTATAGGTACGAGGAGAAGGTTAGCTGTGTTCATCCAGGATGGTTCTTTACTGGACAGGAGAGGGGAGTACAGAGATGAGGGCATGCAGGGCATGGGTAGCGAGTAGAGATGTGGTTGGAGCCAGGATCTAAGCCTCGTGGGTGGGGAAGGCAGAAAGCCCTGGGGAACAGGGGGTGCAGGTGAGGATTGCGGTTGAGGGAGTCATTAAACACAGAATCCTGGGAAAGTACAAGCCTGTGTCACTAAAGCTGGGGTCGGCCCCGGTGGTTGCTGTCACAGCAGTTGTGGTTGACGTGTTCACATTGTGAAGAGGGTGGGAATATCCGAGGTGGAGCAGATGAGGGGTCCATGAACCTGACCAGTGGGTTCCAAGTCGATATCAAAGTCACCCTAAAAATGGAGTGACAAGCAGGGCCATGAACCAAGTGCCAAAATGTTCGATGCATGCAGGGGAGTGACAGGAAAGGAAATGAGAATGCTGGTGGAGCCCCCGAAGAGCAGAGGTTCCCAACAGAAGGGCAGAGAATGAGGGTTGGGAGGTGAGAATGGGTACAAGAAGGATGCCAGCCTTGAGGTGGGAGTGAATGGTGTCGTTAGGAGACAGCAGATTCGGGTTAAGACCAAGAGGCTGGGAGAATGTTCTAAAGGAGTTTGGGGACTTAGAAGACCTGCTCATCAAACAGAGAGGCAGCACCAGAGTGCATGATGGAAGGATTTGGCTGGAAGGGGGAAGAGGGGTTTTCGGTCAGAGTCATAGCAAGGAAGGAGAACATCCTAGAAGTAGTAGAGCAGAAGGGAAGCCTTTAAGAACAGCGTAAGTGGACCGAGCGTGGTGGCTCACACCTGTAACCTCGGCACTCTGGGAAGCTGAGATTGAAGGATTGTTTAAGCTCAGGAGTTCGAGACCAGCCCAGGCAAGGCAGGGAGACCTCTTCTGTATGAGACAAAAAAAAAAAAATTAGCAGGGCATGGTGGCGCATGCCTGTGGTTCCAGCTACTTAGGAGGCTAACGAGGGAGGACCGTTTGAGCCCAGGGCTTTAACGCTGCAGTGAGAAAATGGTTGTGCCACGGCATTCCAACCTGGGCAGCAAAAAGGGACACTGTTTCAGGAAAAAAGGAGAAAAAAAAAAACCCAACAACAATGAAACAAAAGTCACCCATGGTGCTTCCTTATTCCATCTGTAGGCAGGGAACAGCAGTACGTGAAACTGACCAGCGGAGTGACTAGAATCTAGGCAGGGGTAGCCAGACTTACCGGCTACGTAGAGCAGCTGGTACTTGATGGAGATCTGAGATCTGCCCCCGGCCTCCGCCCTGCAGTAAACCACACCCTGGTGCTCAGAATGAGGTTGCAGATACACAAAGCCCCGCTTCATGTCATAAACAATGTCCGTTCCATTGGCTGGGATCTCCTTGGCTGGGAATTCCCTGTGGAGCGTGACTTTGGCCGACAGCACGGTCACCCGACAAGGAACCACAGCCTGTCTGTCCGGGTTCAAGTAGACAACATCGAAGTAGCTGGGAGAAGGCACAAAGAGTTCTCCTTTCTCTGCAAAGGGAAGACACAGGCTTATTCACTCCAGAGAAGCAAAGTAAAAGCACCCTTAAGGATTCTGGCGACATACTCCAAATACTGAATCCTTAGGAGTAGCAAAAGCTGGGGTTTCTTTTTTTTATTTTAATGCTTTTAATTTTTTGGAAGAATGATTTTCCTTCCCGTCTCCTTAAAGAAAACAGAAAAGGTATCAGTTCAAGCCCAAATGAGGCCCACGGATCACAGCCATCAAGCAGCAAGGAACAAGATTTAAGTTAAGATTTAATAAATTAACCTTTAACAAGTTAAGGTTGAACAGGCCCAGCCTTACTTCTTATACTTTAATACATACTTTGAAGTAAGTGACGACACTAGTTGCTTTAAAAATATATTTGCAATCTGGCCAGGCATGGTGGCTCATGCCTGTAATCCTAGCACTTTGGGAGGCTGAGGCGGGTGGATCGTCTGAGCTCAGGAGTTTCGAGACCCAGCCATGGGCAACATGGTCGAACCCCATCTCTACTACGAATACAAAAAAAAAAAAAAAAACTCAGCTGAGTGTGGTGGCGTGTGCTGTAGTCCCCAGCCTAACGTTGGGAGGCTGAGGTATCGGGCGGGGAGACACAGAATTGCTTGAACCCTCGCCGTGGCCAGCAGGTTTGCGTGAGCCGATCATGCCACTCCGCGCGACCCAGCCGTGGGCAACAGAGCAAGATGTGTGCGCTCAAAAAACAAAAAGAACAACAAAAAAAAAAATTGCAATCAGTAGCTTCCATCAACCAGAAAGTGTGTTAAAGTTCATTTTAATAATTACAGATTACATATGTCCCCTGCAAATGTATTTATATCCACTCATGGAGATGACACACATATTTCTTAAAGAAGACAAAGCACATTGGATTTTAGATTTCCAGAAAAAATCAAGTTAATAAGCTGTAAACTACATCCAAATTACAGCAAACTCAGTATTTAGGAAAGCACTTATGAATGTGATTTTTTATGATTATAAGTTTTAAACCCTTAGCAATTGTAAAACCTTGAAGCCATCTGCTGCTTGTGTGTGGAAAAATCAACCCCACAGCCATGGTCAGTAACTGCCAGCCAAGAAGCATTTCCCAGCACATCAGAGCTCCCCTGGGAGCCCCAGCACAGTGACAGTGTCCTCAACCTGTCCTCACACAGCCCAGAGGACCTGGTGCCTGCCCAAGTCAGCGGAGGGGAATGTTGTCGGCTTGAAGGAGGAACCCATCAGTCTCAGGTCTGCTCTCGGCTTGGCCAGCACCTGGCTGGGAATCTTCAGTCAGCCTCTTACATCCCCCCATTTCCTCTGAAATTACTCTGCCTGGTTCTTTAAGCTCAGATGATGGCATTTTTATCTTACCGAAATGGGAGAAATGAGGACTGACTTACCGACTCTGTCCTTAGGACAGGCAAGAAACTCTGGGCTGGGCTTTTGGGGGTATTTTTGTTGATGCTGGTGGCTTTTCTTTTTTGGAATGGGACATTAAATCCTTTGTGTTTCTGGATCATTCTGTGAGGGAATATTATAGTAATGGCAAAGGGAAATATTTGGAGCTAGTGATATCCTAATACGTATTACATCCTTTCTTGTGTTTTCCCCACAATGTTCCTGAAATAAATAATGTTTCTTGCCTTTCTCCCCAACTTGCCTTCTTTGTGTCGCAGTTAGATGGTGTTTTAGGTTGGGGCAGAATTCCTGGACACATCACCAAATGGTTCATGAGCCAAGAGTTCTTGGGCTATAAGTACCAAGTTCACTAACATGGAGATCCTTCCTCTTGGCTCTAAGATGAGGGAAGAGCGTATCATGGCTCAGAGAGTCTCCATGTTTTACATGGGTTTCCCTCAGGCTGGGAGATCTGTGCTACTTTATGAGAAATTGGCTTTCAGGTTTAGGTAAGGAGCACCCGTGTCAAAGTTGTGCCCAACGTTCATGTGTTCACATAACCCATCTACATGGCCTCGGAGGCATTACTTAATTTCCTCATGCTTCAGTGTCCACATTTGTCAAGAGAAGAATCTGGAGTGGATAATATTAAAGATGTTTTCTTAGCAGTAACACTTTAGGATTGCATGACTGCAAGATTTAGAGGCAACTTTTGTTTTAAGAGTGTGTAGAATAATCTGAATCAATAAGCAAAGTCGTTAGTTGAATAAGTGAACCAGGTGAATTTAAGAACATGAAAATATCATCCTTTTTTTTTTTTTTTTTTTTTGAGACAAGGTCTCACTCTGTTGCCCAGGCTGGAGTGCAGTGGCACGATCATGACTTACTGTAGTTTCAACATCCAGGGCTCAAGTGATCCTCCCACCTCAGCCTCTTAAGTAGCTGGGACTACAGGCACTTGCCACCATGCCTAATTTTTTATTGTTTGGTTTCTGTAGAGTCAGGGTCTCACTATGTTGCCCAGGCTGGTCTCAAACTGCTGGACTCAAGCAATCCTCCTGCCTTGGCCTCCCAAAGTGCTGAAATTACAGGGGTGAGCCAATGTGCCCAGCCTTACTTATTATACTATAATACATACTTTGAAATAAGTGACCATACCAGTTGCTTTAAAAAATATATTTGCAATTTGTAGCTTCCATCAACAACCAAAAATGTTGAAGTTAATTTTAATAATTATAGATTACATGTCCCCTGCAAATGTATTTATGTTCACTAATCTAGATGACAAATGTATTACTTAAAGAAAACTAAGCACCTGGGATTTTACATTAAAAAAAAAAAAAATTGGCCAGGCGTGGTGGCTCACACTTGTAATCCCAGCACTTTGGGAGGACGAGGTGGGCGGGTCATGAGGTCAGGAGATTAAGACCCTCCTGGACAACATGGTGAAACTCCGTCTCTACTAAAAATACAAAAATTAGCTGGGCGTGGTGGCACGTGCCTGTGATCCCAGTTACTTGGGAGGCTGAGGCAGGAGTATCGCTTGAACCAGGAGAGTCGGAGGTTGCAGTGAGCCGAGACAGAGTCTCACAAAAAAAAAAAAAAAAAAAAAAAGAAGTTAACAAGCTATACACTAAATCCAAATTATAACAAATTCAATATTTAGAAGAGTCTTTTTTTTTTGAGACAGTCTCACTCCATCACCCAGGCTGGAGTGTAGTGGTGCAATCTAGGCTCACTGCAACTTTGGCTCACTGCCTCCTGGGTATAAGCGATTCTTGTGCCTCAGCCTCCTGAGTAGCTGAAACTACAGGCGAGTGCCACCATACCCAGCTAATTTTTGTATTTTCAGTCGAGATAGGGTTTCGCCATGTGGATCAAGCTGGTCTTGAACTCCTGACCTCAAGTGATCCACCTCCCTCAGCTTCCCAAAGTGCTGGGGGATTACAAACATGAGCCACTGTGCTCAGCCAGGAAAGTACTTATTAATGTGGTTTTCCTACATATAAAAATGAGAGCCCCAGCCTTTCACTATGAGAAAGCCTTGCTGCTGGTAATGTTCTCATCCTTGACCTGGGTGGGAGTTACATGTGCCTGTTTGGTTGAGGATAATTTATTGAGCTGTACACTGAGAATTTGAATGTTTTTCTTTACATATGTTATACTCCAATAAAAAGTGAGAGAGAAGGGAAAAAAACCTTCCAAGAGCCTCCTGGATAAAGATGAAAGAGGAAATATATATGGCAATTGTTTATCACAGATTGCACACTAACAACAGTCAGTCCCCCAAAAGAAGCTCCAGTGTTTTCAATCAAACTCTAGGAAACATACAAACATAATGAATGACAGACATTTCTCCACATGGGTAGCCAGGCAACATATGTCCTGAAAGAATCCTGAGCCAGCAGTGGGAACCTCAGCTTCTGTAACTGCCCATCTTGATTTTTCAAACCTACCCATGCTTGAAAAGACAAATTCATAAACCCTACAGTGAAAATCCAACTGGACTCCTACCTTAGTATTGAGAAATAAGAAAAAAGAAAAGAGAAATAAGAAAAAAAACTCATTAGATCACCTCCCTTTTGATCAAAGTTTCTTG
>NW_016804209.1:2263573-2267020 GCF_001698545.2 Rhinopithecus bieti | reverse complement strand
AAAAAAAAATTTTTTTTTTTTTTGAGACAAAGTCTTGCTCTGTCATCCATGTTGGAAGTGCGGTGGCACAATCTTGGCTCACTGCAACCACTGCCTCCCAGATTCAGGTGATTCTCCTGCCTCAGCCTCCTGAGTAGCTGGGACTACAGGTGTGCGCTACCACGCCCAGCTAATTTTTGTATTTTTGTAGAGATGGGATTTCTCCATGTTGACCAGGCTGGTCTCGAACTCCTGACCTCAAGTGATCCACCCACCTCGGCCTCCCAAAGTGCTGGGATTACAGGTGTGAGCCATCATGGCTGGCCAAGACCCCATAACATTAATAGAACATTATGCCCAAGCTAAGCCTTCAGTTCAAAACCTCGACTGATACTTTGGGAAGACACAACAGTACTAATTATGGCAAAGAATCTTCCTTCTGCAACTTGAAATGAGGAATCAGTCGTTGTCTGGAATAACAGACTTTTATTCATCTTAATTAGTTGCCTTTTCCATGGTTGCTTCACAGCATGGTATGATACAAAGGACACACAGACAGTCTTGTGTAGTGAGTTCCAAAATGAAGATCCAAAGAGAGTGCCTATGAACAATTATTAGCAACTCTCCTGACAACACCAGTTATGCTAGCTAGAATCTGGCAATCAGTCCGTCCTTCACCTTGTCCTAGAAAAGGTTCAAGGCAGCAAAAACACTGGATCCTGGGTCAGAAAAACAGGTTTCACTCCTTATTGGGCCACTACAAGTCCTAGAACATTGAGGCTCAGCATGAGCATTAGTCCTTCTGGTATTTTGGAGATAATAAAATAGCTTTTACTTATTTCCCAGGGATGTTGTGGAAATGAAATTGACAGAGGCAGGAGGCAGAGAACTCTCCTAAGCAGATATGGAGGGTCCTTAGAGAAACTCTGACCTACCAAGATCATTGTGCTCAGGAGTCTTGCCTAAACATGCCCCTAGTGAAAAATTCCATCCCTTAACACACGTGCAGTAAGGGAAATAAATCAACGTGGAGTGACTCAGATTAAGAACCTGCATGTGCACTGAAAGGATGGGGTGGAGCCGCCAGGAATTCATGCCTTTTACAAACAGGGAACCCAGTCCTACCAGGGGAACATAGAAGCCCTTGTATTCAACCGTGTAGAGGGCAACCTGCAACCTGCTTTCAGGACTCCTCTTTTTGCTGAGAGCTTTCCTTTTCGCATACTAAATTCTACTCCACTCACTCTTTTAAGTGTCTGTGTGCCTAAGTTTTCCTGGCATGAGACAAGAACTTGGATCTAGCTGAACTAAGGAGTAAAAAGTCTCCTTCAAAATGAGACACATGTGCTTCCAGAACTGCAGCACACCCTACTAATACATCTTCTTGCCAGAGGGGAGTTATTTGGGCAGGAAAGGACAAACACGTAAGATTGTACTAAAACATTCTTTACTGGTCAGGTCATAACATCATTTGGGTCATAGGTCTATGTCTACGTCTAGGTCTATTTAGGTCTAGGTCTGAAAGGTAGATGGATTCAGGGCATAGAGAAATCTCATGAAAGTCCCTGGCCAGGCACTAAGAAAGGATTCTGGTTTCACCTGAAATGTCTTGGATAACAATAGGACTGGGGTGGATTTGTAAGATTCCTGAAAGCTGTTACCTCTGAACCTTGCTGGAGAACTTCATCCCCTGAACTTCAGAATTTAGAGAACATTACAGAAGAAAGAGGCTGAGCAGTTGTTCTGCACACCTGTTTCTCAAAATGCAAGCTCCACCTTCCAGAAACATACTTTGCACTGCAGAGAAGAGTTCTCCACTCTGACCTGAACATTTTCAGGCAGTCCACTGAGGCTTAGGGACAGGGACTGGAGACACAAGAGCCACAATCTTTGGGAATCTTGCCTCTGAAATCCCAGCTCATAGTACTCCCAAGAACAAATGGGGCTGAGCACTGTGGCTCATGCCTGTAACTACAGCACTTTGGAAGACCAAAGCAGGAGGATAGCTTGAGCTCAGGAGTTTGAGACCAGCCTGGGCAACACAGTGAGACCTCATTTCTACAGAAAAATCAAAAAATAAAATAATAAAAATGACAAATGGGAGGAGGTCTTTAGCAAAGCATCCTATGGAGTTTCCAGAGAGGAGATGGTCAGAGGTTCTGAGAACACAGTGATGAAAGTCAACAGCAGCACTGTCCAATAGAACTTTCTGTGATAAAGGGAATGTTCTCTCTCTGTGCTGTCTAGTACAATAGCCATTAGCTACGTGCCACAGTTGAGCACTTGAAACCTGGCAAGTGCACTGAGAAATTGTTTTAAATTTTATTTCATTTTGATTAATTTTCATTTAAATTTAAGTAGCCACACGTGTCTAGTGGTCACTGTATTGGCGAGTGCAGGGACAGACCCTGGAACCAAACAGTTTGTGTTGAAATCCTGTTACCACCACTTACTTGCTGTGTGACCTCAAGGACTTATTTAATGACTCTAAACCTCAACTTTCCCATCTGAAAAAAAAAAAAAAGAAAGAAAGAAAGAAAGAATATTAGTATTTGCCCTGAAGGGTTATAGTAAGACTTACGTGAAATAACTGATGTAAAGCATTTAGCCCAGGGCCTGGCAAACAGGAAGTGCTCTGATTGTCATTATTTGCTATTCGGCATGCAGTAGGGAAACCTTTAGCTCTCAGCCAAGTCCAGAAGTTGGAAGAGTTCCATGAATGCACCAAATATTTTACCTGTAAAAAAGATGTAGGTGGAGCCCGTTTTGGCCTCGTCCTTCCTGCAGATATAGCCGCTGCAGAGCTGCCCCCAGCAGCTGAATTCACCCGTGTCCGCCGAGGTGGAGTTGACCAGAGTCAACTGGCCATAGCGCTCATTCTGCTTGATACTAGGAATAAAAGAGACATGAACTCAAAGGAGGTCAGACCTGGGCTGAGGCCCTCCAGCTGTCACACTTGGCTCCACTGTTCTCTGGGCAGACTTGCCCCAATCTTTCTCCAATGTCACAAAGAATGTGTCTGGCTTGTCAAACACCCCTAGAATTTAAAGTATAATAATAAAAAATAATAATGAAAAAAAACGGAAAAAAAAAGAAATCAGGAAAAAAATGACATTTTTACATTTTAAAGTTCATTCTATAACAATTTGAGCAACATGATGGATTGTTCAGCTTTTCAGTATAATACAACGAGGTAAATATTTTTTGCAACAATTCAAAAAATTTTACTCATAACCGTATTTCTGGATTTTACTACTTTTTTTCAGATTTCATGCAGTGATAAAATACATAGAAATGTGAATCATGATTCACAATAGCAAAGACTTGGAATCAACCCAAATGTCCATCTGTGACAGACTGGATTAAGAAAATGTGGCACATATACACCATGGAATACTATGCAGCCATAAAAAAGGATGAGTTTGCGTCCTTTGTAGGGACATGGATGCAGCTGGAAACCATCATTCT
>NW_016804209.1:2209674-2260541 GCF_001698545.2 Rhinopithecus bieti | reverse complement strand
CNCCAGCCTGGGCGATAGAGCGAGACTCCGTCTCAAAAAAAAAAATAAATAAATAAAATAATAATAATAATAATGATGATAATAAGTAAATAAATAAGTTAAAAAAATCAATGCTAGTTTTAGTTTTAAGGATGAAGCTGGATTTCAGCACATTCAAAAAATAGAAAAGGGAAGGGAAAATGGAGGCGTTAGTCTCCCCATGTAGACAGTATCTGGCCACATTCCTGTAGAGCTCAGAATCAGGGTACAAAATCAGCAGGCAATCAATAAATTCACCGCGCATCTTCTCTGGGCCCAGCATTTGCTAGCATTGTAGTGTTAGAAAGTATTAGATGCCATTCCTACTGGGAAAGTAATTAGGCACGTAAAAAATTAACACTTGGGAATAACCTTACCATCAGCGTGCAAAGAAGCATGCTGTATCTTTAGTAGGTTTGGGGGTGGAAGGAAGGAAATGCACTGGAAAACAGTTCTGCATTTTTCCACCCCCTCTTCTAAGCAAACAATATAAAACAGGAAACAAATTATTTAGTAGGATTACAGTTTAAATGCCTGGATTTAGAATGTCCATTTCTACCAATGGTATCTCATTGTCCAGGCAGCAGGCTATGCAAGGGCTTGGAAGTGACCGAAGGCCTCTGGAGGCTGAGTCCACGTCATGAAAGGCAGACAAGGATTCCTTGAGCCCTTCAGAGCCACTGTATAGAGACGCTTCATCAAAGACCCTTCCTTTCTGTGTAACCACTGAACACCACCCCCAGGGATGGAGGAAGTGGAGAACGGGGAGTTTAAGTGGAGCAAAAAGAAGGTGTCATGACCAAGTACCAGGAAAAAGTGTTCTAAGAGAAGCAGCAGAATTCAGATTAACAGGAAGCAGCTCTGAACACGCCAACACATCAGCTTGCCTCTGGCCTTTTCTTTCCAAACTAGGAGTTCTAGCCCTGACCCACAGAGATCTCAGTGATGGCCAAGTCCATGTTTCAAAGTGAATGTGTTCAAATTTTAAGACCCTGTGTATGTATACGTGTGTGCATGTCTTCTAACACGCTCTCCCAGCCTTGACACACACAGAGTCTTGCTCTCATCAGTGGAGGCCTGAAGCTTCCTGCATTTGGCCCAGGCTGCTCTCTCCTGGGGGTGGTCTAAGTCATGAGATGGTGTAGAGGAGGGAGGAGGGAGCTGACAGCTCTCAGATATAGGGACCGGTGCATCTTACCTGGGGCAGTGGCCAGGTAATAGAAGTGGGGTTCATTAACTGTCCACCCCCGCCAAGACTCTGCAAGCCAAGGGCAGAGGGTGAGCCCTGCGTTACAAGATAATGATTCATTGGTCTTATACCCACACATACTTAATGAGTACAAAATAAATGGGAGGTCCTAGAGAGGACAGGAGGGATGCAATGATGTCTAGAGAGCTCCCTGCTCTCGAGTTCTCCTATACAACATGTCATGAGAACTCCTAGGACAGTAACCAGCAAGACCCTCTAGGCCTAAAGGGTCTTGGTAGAAAGGAAGGATGTCAACATGCACAAATCAAGGGCATACATTCCAAGGGAAGAAGATCTCCAGAGAGAAGAAAAAAAGGCAGGTTTGTACAGAACAAAGAGATGCTTTTCTGGACAAGTTGGCTGAAGACCATGGTCAAAGGCATACAATCATGCACTTGGGCCGGGCACGGTAGCTCACGCCTGTAATCCCAGCACTTTGGGAGGCCAAGGCGGCTGCATCATGAGGTCAAGAGATCGAGACCATCCTGGCCAACATGGTGAAACCCCATCTCTACTGAAAATACAAAAATTAGCTGGGCGCGGTGGTGCACGCCTATAGTCATGGCTACTGGGGAGGCTGAGGCAGGACAATCACTTGAACCCGGGAGGCGGAGATTGCTGTGAGCTGAGATTATGCCTGTGCACTCCGGCCTGGTGACAGAGCAAGGCTCTGTCTCAAAAATAAATAAATAAAAAATAATCACAATAATAAAATAAAATCATGGACTTTGGAACCCTACTGGCCAGATTCAAATCCTGGCTCCACCATGACCTTCAGGGTCCTTAGCTACAGCTCGTCTTCCAAAATCTGGCTTCACCTACTCTTCAGACTTGCAGTAACAACAATGAGATCTAATGCTTATTGAGTGCAGGCATGCTACCGAGCTCTAAGTTAGAGCAGGACTTAGAACAGCACCTGCCACAGAGAAGTGCTCAATACATCTTTCTTTCTTTCCTTTTCTTTCTTTCCTTTTCTTTTCTTTTCTTTCCTTTTCTTTCTTTTTCTTTCTTTCTTTCTCTGTCTCTTTCTCTCTTTCTCTCTTTCTTTCTTTCTTATTTATTTATTTATTTGAGATAGGGTCTTGCTCTGTTGCCCAGGCTTTGAGTACAGTGGTGCAACCATAGCTCACTACAGCCTCAAACTCCTGGGCTTAAGGGATCCTTCCACCTTGGCCTCCTGAGTTGCTGGGACTACAGGCATGTGACCACATCTGGCTAATTTTTTAGATTTTTTTGTAGAGACAGGGTCTTGCTGTGTTGCCCAGGCGAGTCTTAAATTCCTGGCCTCAAACAATCTCCCACCACAGCCTCCCAAAGTGCTGGGATTACAGGCATGAGCTGCCACACCCAGACTCAATACATTTTAGAAACTGTCATTGTGGTCCCCCTGGTTCTCACAGCCACAGTAACTTGGAGGTACTATTTTTCCCCTTTTACTGATGAGGGCACCGAAACAGAGAAGCAACTTGTCCAAGTTACTCGGCTATTGAGTGGCAGAGCATCTAATCTAGTGTCACATAGTCTCAGGTTCCAAACGCTTATAAATGAAGAGGGCATGGATTTTCATCCCATAGAAATGAAATGAAGCAATTTTGACAGAGTGATGGGACCTCTAAACAGCTTATAAAATCTGCTAAATATAGCCATGCACACACACACACTCCCACATCACAAACAAAACATGACAGATCCAGTTCATTGTGCTCAGAATTTTAAATCCCATAGTAGAAATGGTACACTGTTTTCTGTTAAGTCAACACTAAACCATCCGGTAATTAATTTAAAGAAACAAGAACGGGACACCCATCAGTTATTAAGCATCTATTTCATAACTGGCGATACCCAAGAGACACGACTTTTTCTCAATCCCATGAGATGGCAATGATGAAACTAAGAATAATAACTGAAACTTAAGCAGTGTTTAATATGTGCTAAGCAATGCTGTAAGCCCTTTACCCATTTTGACTTATATGATCCTCATGAAGCCCTGAGTGATAGGTGCTATTATTAACCCCACATGGCAGGTAAACAAACAGGCTGGAGAGGTTAAGTAACTTTCCCAAGGCTACACAGGAAGTGTTGGAGCCACCAGAGAAGAATCTGAAGCTCAGTTTACACAACTTTCCCAGGGCGCCTCGGCTAGCTACACAAAGATTTTCTGCTTTGGACGCTCTGTGCTGCCTTTGTTGGAAACAGAGAGACCCCCATCTCTACAAAAATTTTAAAATTAGCTGGATGTCACGATGCCTGCCTGTAGTCCCAGCTACTTGGGAGGCTGAGGTGAGAAGATCACGTGAGCCTGGGAACTGGAGGCTGCAATGTGCTAGGATTGTGCCACTGCACTCCAGCCAGGGCAACAGAGGGAGACCTTGTCTCTAAACAAGTTTACAAAATACAAAATAAATATTCTCCCTATTCTACATTCATTTGATAAATTGTTAGGCCTCTACCACACGCAAGGAACTGTGCCAAGAATCAAGAGCGATAAAGACTCATCGGTATTTGCCTGTCTGTGTTTCAAGTGTTTACATTGGGCCTGTGTTTCCTCTAAGTCTCCCTCTCAGAATGTGTCAGAGAAGAATGGCTGCATGATATGCAGGAAATGTGCCATATGAACAGAGTACAGATCCTGGGAAACAGACAGCTGGGTAAAACATATTGAAACTGTCACTGTTTATGTCTCTTTAAAAAAGAAAGAAGAAATATGCATGACGATCTCAGGGTAACAAATATTCAATCTAAAGGACTTCAGCGTGAATACAGTCAACACTAAGCCATCTGGTAATTAATTAAAGGAAACAAGAACGGGACACCTATCAGTTATTAAGGATCTACTTCATAACTGGCGATACCCAAGTGACACGACTTTTTCTCAATTCCACAAGATGGCAATGATGAAACTAATAATAATAACTGAAACTTAAGCAGTGTTTAACATGTGCTAAGCAATGCTGTAAGCCCTTTACCCATTTTGACTTATTTGATCCTCATGAAGCCCCTGTATCAGAAATTAGGCTGGAATAGATCTATCCCTCTATCATCTATCTTGTATCAGATGTTCTTGTACCAGAAATTAGGCTGGAATAGCTCTATCCCTCTATCATCTATCAATCTATCTATTATCAATCAATCTATCATGTATCAGCCTATCATCTACTGATACCATCTATCAATTTATCTATCATCTGTCAATCTGTCTGTTGTCCATCTGCCATCTATCCATCATCTATCTCCATGTGTGCCTACTGTCCGAGGAACTATTCAAAATCCCTGCAATGTGATACAATATGTCCATCTCAACAACCGGTTACGTTGTGAAATGTGGCTCAGGTCTCTCTACTATGATGACTTATGCCAGATTCCTCTGTATTATTATTTTATTATTATTTTTAAGGTAGTTTTTCTTTTTTGAGATGCGGTCTCACTCTGGTACCAGGCTGGACTGCAGTGGTATGACCTCCGTGGCGTTCAAGCCATCCTCCCACCTCAGCCTTCCGAGTAGCTTGGACTACAGGTGCACACTACCATGCCTGGCTAATTTTGCACGTTTCTGTAGAGACAGGGACTCCCTATGTTGCCCAGGCTGGTCTTGAACTCCTGGGCTCAAGCAATCCACCTGCCTCGGCCTCCCAAAGTGCTGGTATTACAGGCATGAGCCACTGTGCCTGGCCTCCTTTAGATTATTGAAAAAGAAGTCACCCTAAGCACTTCTCCAGCACTTCACAGGAGATTGCACACGCGACGTCCCTCCAGCCCTGCCAGCGTCACTCTCACCCCTGCAGGTCCTTTCCTTGGCACTGCCTGGATTCTGCCTGCCACGCTGCAAAATCCCCCTTCCCTTTTCATTTCTCCTCTGCCACCTGCTGGGGCCATCATTCTTTTTGATCCTCTGTCTAGCACATCCAGGTCATTTACAAAGGCAAAGCTCCTCTGCCTCCTTCAGAAATTCCCTGGACTCTGAGAAGATGAGAAGTGGATATCCCTTTGACACCATAAAACATAACCATAGCTGACACACCAGCAAACCACCCAACGGAAAATACCGTCAAACCACCTGGAATAAAGGCCTTAAAACAGGCCCAACAAATCCACCCAGAGGAACAGATCATTGCTACCTAGATGTTAGCGGCAGCAATGACAGTGATCGTAAAAAATGGGGCATGATCTAAGAGACGGAGAGACCCAAGAGATTAAGCTAAACCTACTACAGTATTACAGCTATAACTCACAAAAAATATTCACGGTAGATTACGCAAAAAGTTAATCATGACAGAGTTTGAATATTTTGAAAATTTTACACATAAACATAGTCACAATAGATTAGGGGACAAGGTAATCATAAATGATTTTTTTGATACCTTTTTTACTCATAAAAAATATTCACAATAGATTGGGGGGAAGTTAGTCATTAAAGAGTTTGTGGCTGAGCATGGGGGCTCACACCTGTAATCCCCGCACTTTGGCAGGCCGAGGTAGGTGGATCATGAGGTCAGGAGATTGAGACCATCCTGGTTAACATGGTTAAACCCCATCTCTACTAAAAAAATACAAAAAAAAAGTTAGCCAGGTGTGGTGGCAGGCGCCTGTACCAGCTACTCAGGAGGCTGAGGCAGGAGAATGGCACTAACCCAGGAGGCAGAGCTTGCAGTGAGTGGAGATCGCACCACTGCACTCCAGCCTGGGCGGCAGAGTGAGACTCCGTCTTAAAAAAAAAAAAAGTTTGTATATTTTGGTACCTTTTTTATACTAAAAACAAAACGAGAAGATTCAACACTACTGTGTTAACCGTGTATCTTGGGATTTTCAGTGATCTTTCTTCTTTTTGCTTATATGTAGCTTTTAAGTTTCTAAATCAAATGAGTATGTGTTATTTTATAATAAGAAAAGAAAAACTGGGCCGGGCACAATGGCTCACATCTGTAATCTCAGCACTTTGAGAGACCAAGGTAGGTGGATTACCTGAGGTCAGGAGTTCGAGATCAGCCTGGCCAACATGGTGAAACCATGTATCTACTAAAAATACAAAAATTACCCAGGTATGGTGGCAGGTGCTTGTAATCCCAGCTAGTTAGAAGGCTGAGGCAGTAGAATCGCTTGAATCAGGGAGGCAGAGGTTGCAGTGAGCCGAGATCATGCCACCGCACTCCAGCCTGGGTGACAGAGCGAGACCCTGTCTCAGAAAAAGAAGACAGAGGAGATGAGAGGGAAGAGGGAAAAGAAAAGAAAAACTATGATAAAAGCAAAACAAGTAAAACTACTTATAAAGTACAAAACAGAGGCTGCATTAATGCATAAGCACAATGGCTCGTGTGTATTTAAATACCTGGAGGTTAGTTTTACAACGCTTTGCCTTTTTAAAATGTGAATTTCCAAGAGGAAATTCCTTTAGAGGCCTAAAACTAATGTGTATTATTTTGTTCTGATTAAGGGAAACACTGTCGATTGGAGTATAACACATCATTTGGAGTGCAGCATGGCTCTTCCTTAACCATTCTGCTCCCCTGCCTGTGTGGACCTGCCAAGGCTGTGCCACGTCCCCAGAGTTTAACCCAGGCTCCCGGATCTTACCAAGCCTTCCTTCTTTCTTGGTTGCCACTCTCGGCATCTCTAGTTCTTTTCACACAGCTGCAACTCCACCTGTGACCCAGGCTGCTATCACCACTGACTCTCTCATGTCTACTCTGTCAGCTGAAAAATCAATCTTTCTGGAGAAATGTCTCCTCCATGCCCCTCAGATGCCTTTCATCAAGTATCAGATATAGTTTCCTGGAAACCATTGTATCATTACCTCCACTTCTAAATATCAGCTTCTCCCACTGCACACAGAATTGCACGTAACCACCTCTGCCTGGTATTCCAGCTCCTTTGCTCTCCCAGTCCTTAAGCCGAGTAACCTTGTGTCTTTAGCCATCTAGCTCCTCACCAAACCCAGACACATCGGCTCATTTCCACCTCTGAGCCCTCCACCCATCTCTTTCCCTCTGAAGGGCTCTCTTCTTCTATCTGACCAAAACATGCTTACTCTTCAGGGTGCTATTCCCAAGGAGGCCAACCATGTCCAGTGGCCTTTATAAAACAGCGGTTAAGAGCATGCACTCAGGAGTCGGCTTTCCTTGGTTCAAATCCTGCCTCCACCACTTACTGGCTGTGTGACCTTGAACTACAATTTAAGGTGACAGTGCACAGAACACAATAGAATTCACTGAGTGAAAGCAGGTTGAATAACTTATCTAAGAGTCCTTACTTTTTGCCCCCTTTTTATCCAATGTGAGTTAAGTACAAGTGCCAAGAGTAATTTCAGAACTGGGAAGGACCTTAAAGATCATCTGGTTGGATATCTCACTTTACAGAGATGAAGTGACTCATCCAACATTACAAGGCCAGCTAGAGGCAGAGCTAGGAATGAAATCCCTGGGGACTCCTGAGAAAAGAGAGTCTGGCATGCTTCCCACTGAGCACCGGAAAAGAAACATGAGTTGATTGTTTAAAATACATAAGTAAATCCTAATGAAATACTGACTTGGAGGAAATTCGCAGATGATAACTTTCCAGATAGGCACTCACCATGTAGAGAAACGCATAGAAATAACAATGAAATCATCCTGCTTGTGTAATTTTTGTTGAGACAGAGTCTCACTGTCCCCCAGGCTGGAGTGTGGTGGCGTCATCTTGGCTCACTCAAACTTCTGCCTCCTGGGTTCAAGGGACTCGCCTGCCTCAGCCCCTCCTAAGTAGCTGGGACTACAGGCATGCACCACCACGCCCGGCTAATTTTGGTGTGTTTAGTAGTGACGGGGTTTCACCATATTGGCCAGGCTGGTCTTGAATTCCCGATCTCGAGGGATCCTGCCACCTCGGCCTCCCAAAGTGCTCAGATTACAGGCGTGAGCCACCGTGCCTGGCCCTTCTCTTGTAATTCTGACAACAAGGTCATCTTTGAAACTTTGTGATCATTCCGATATGGTGACTCACATTACAGGTTGCGAATCCCTTATCCAAAATGCTTGGAACCAGAGGGGTTTGGATTTCAGAGTTTTTTCAGATTTTGGAGTATCTGCATACTACTTACTAGTTAAGCATCCTTAATTTGAAAATCTGAAATCTAAAATGCTCCCATGAGCATTTCCTTTGAATGTCACAGTGCTCAAAAAGTTTCAGATTTTGTAGCATTTCGGATTCTGGATTTTTGGGTTAGGGATGCCCAACTCTTACTATAAATCTGGCAATTCTAATCTTACCATGTAGCAGAAGCTCATCAGCATTTCTCTGTGTGTAACATGAGAAAAAGATGCCCTAGCTCTGCTTAGCTGAATGCTCACAGCCATGTATTCGGGAAGAATAGGCCCTGGAAGATGAGTGAGGACAGAGGACAATGGAGCAAGCCTCTGCCACCCTTGCTAGGAGAACAAGCTGTGAATTACCAATGGACAGGCATGCAGGCACAGTGAGTGTATTATGGCCAAGTCAGAATAGTGAATACAACAGCCGTGGGGCCTGGACCCATTCGCACCCAGCACAATGAATTCACTGCAGGAAAATCCACCAAATCTCCCTCCTGCCAACATTTTTAAGGTGATCGCTCATAATAACGCCATACTGATGGTAAATCTTCTGAATAACATCAGAAACCTAAATAAACAAACTGTTTTCTTGGTGTAGAGACTACAGAGATGTTGGGAATATGGCTTGCTTTGAGTTTACTTTACTAAAAGCTGTGTAACATGAGGAAGTCTCTTACCCCTCTGTGGCTTTAATCTAGTCACCTTGTAAAATGTAGGGTCCAAGCCACATCAGTGGTTCTCCAAGCTGGCTGCAAATCACAATCTTCGGAAGGTTTGATGCTGTTCTCTTTGGCTGTTATTTATTTATTTATTTTTTGTACAGTCTCTCCCTCTGTCACCCAGGCTGGAGTGCAGTGGCATGATCTCTGCTCACTGCAACCTCCACTGCCCAGGTTCAAGCGATTCTCCTGCCTCAGCCTCCTGAGTAGCTGGGATTACAGGTCTGTGCCACCACACCGAGGTAATTTTTTTTTTTTTTGAGGTGGAGTCTCGCTCTGTCCCCCAGGTTGGAGTGCAGTGGTGCGATCTCGGCTCACTGCAACCTCCGCCTCCTGAGTAGCTGGGACTACAGGTGCCCGCCACCACACCCGGCTAATTTTTGTATTTTTAGTAGAGACGGGGTTTCACCATATGGACCAGGCTGGTCTTGAACTCCCAACCTCAGGTGATCCACCAGCCTCGGCCACCCAAAGGGGTAGCATTACAGGCGTGAGCCACTGTGCCCCGTCAGCTCTTCTTTATTACCACTATTTGAGACAGAGTCGTGCTCTGTCACCTAGGCTGGAGTGCAGCGGTGTGACCATGGCTCACTGCAGCCTCAACCACCCACCCCAGCCTCCCAAGTAGCCAGAACCACAGATGTGTACCACTATATCCAGCTACAATTTTTTGGTTTTGTTTTAAGAGATGGGGTCTCACTATTTTGCTCAGGCTGGTCTCAAACTCCTGGGCTCAAGTGATCCTCCTGCCTTGGCCTGCCAAGGTGCTAGGATGATAGGCGTGAGCTGCTGTGCCTGGCCCCTCCTTGGCTCTGCTTTGCACAAGTCTCCATCTTATCTTCAAGGCCTGGTCTCCTACAATTAGGTCATCACTCACTCAGTGATTCCATTTGCCTCACCAATGCCTGCTCACGGCTGCCTTCTCTCCTTCCCGTCAGCCGCTCTACACTCACACTTGACCACGCACTGTCTTCTGTTGCTCTGTCCTTATATCTGGTTTGTCTTTTATCTCACTAGTTCTTAAGCTGCTTGTCATTGGGACTATTTCTGCTTTCTTTTCCCCCTCATATGCCATTCTGACTTAGTAGACTGTCTTTATATACACATTAAGCAAACGATAATGCATTCAGCGTGCTCTCTCCTCAGTGCACCAACTGAAGGCTGTAACACACTCGCTCTGGTCACCCCTCTGCCTCTTTCCCCAGGATGCCTACCAGGGGATGTGATGTATTGCGCCACTGCATGAGCCACCTGGGTAAATAAATACATGAGGGCACGTTTAACATTGATTCACTTCTATCAATGTTGGTTGACTCACAGGGCCCCCGACCCCCTACCTTTTCCCAGCTATGAAGTCAAGTTCACAAAGAACAGCGCTGTTACAGGGAAGGGTGAGCTGGTGCTTTCTGACCTCTGCTCCAATGTAAGTGAGACACCAGATCTCACCTGGGTTCTAGGCAGTGGGATGGGGACAGAGTAGTGCTTTGGACAGTAGGATGTGACCTGAAAGGCAGAGACTAGGGGCAAATCAGGATGAACTCCCAAATGCAATCCAAGCAAAGTCTTTGAGCAGGAAGGCTTCAAGCGAGGCAGGAGAGGCCCCAAGACAGAGTGGACAAATTGGGAATGCAGGATGGGAAGTGACACGAGAAGGTTCTGGGCTGACTTCCCAGGGCAGCAATTTAGCAGCTGCCCACCTGCAGCCAGCTGTGTGGGTGGGATGGAGCTGCCAAGGGAGCCAAGCCCGGACACTGCAGGAACACCTCTAACATCTTCATTTTGCTTTTTTATAAACGTGCCATTCCACACAATTATTGACTAGCGGACATACAATTTCCCATTTTACATCTATCCTTTATTCCTCTTTTCTTGCTCCCTCCTTTGACATACCTTTCAAAACTGTTTTATTTATTTTACATGTTCAAGTACTTGGTCAAAAATGATGCTACTAACACACCAATGTTCACTTTTGAGCATTAGATCCCAGACATCATCCACACATACACGTATTTGTTAAAGCAAGGTTTCACTCATAAAACACATGCAATCACTGGTACTATCAGCAATGCTCCATCTTACAAGATGCTCCAAAATTATCATCTAACATACTTTGTGATATTCCTACAGTGTCTTTGGTTTGATGCACTAACTTGACTGTATTGTCATTTTCTTACTGTATTTTAATGCTGTGAAACACATCTGGGAAAATCAATCGTAGACTTAACAGAAATGCTCTAGAAATGAAAGGCGTTGTTGAATGAAACTTTTTTTTTGGTTTTACATACATATTCAGTGTAGGAAGAAACATTATTTTTAAATAAGAGTTAACAGAAGACGTTTTCCCCAAAACTATAGAATGTGCATCAAGCAATATCCCCCACCCAAATGACTAGGTCGATGAGCAATGAGTGATCCAGAGAACCTTGAGACCATTAGTATGAGCATCAGTGAGCCCTCCACAATGCTATGGACACAAAAATCTGTAGGGTATTGAGACACACATCTAAAACATTTCTTAAAATGAAACTCCCAGGCTGAGGCAGGTGGATCACTTGAGGTCAGGAGTTTGAGACCAGCCTGGCCAACATGGCAAAACCCGGTTTCCACTAAAAATACAAAAATTAGCAGGGCATGGTAGCATGTACCTGTAATCCCAGCTACTCAGGAGCCCGAGGCAGGAGAATTGCTTGAACCCGGGAGGTGGAGGTTGCAGTGAGCCCAGATTGCGCCACTGCACTCCAGCCTGGGTGACAGAGCAAGACTCCGTCTCAAAAAAAAGAAAAGAAAAAATCTGAAAAACTGGCTGTTTTCTTATGAGTTACCTCCTTTGGGTACAGTATAGTGAACAGAAATAACTCACCGATATTGAGATGGCTTACTATGTGTGCCAAGAGCTCCACATGCATGACCTCATTCTATCCTGAGAACAGCACAATGAGCCTAGTTCTATTATTACCTGCCCCCCACCCATGTCCTGAACGGAACATAGCTGTGTTTTTCTGCAACCTGAACACTGTCAGAACACTGAGTACACTGGGGGAAGTCTTGTATCCTGCTGCCTCCACCCACCAATCTCTGGGGAAATACGGGAGGGCCTGGAGCTGGTGCCAGTGAGTCTGGAAAGAGAATGCTGTACCTTCAGCATTGGTTAAGTTATGTATTTGTCATTTCTGGGGTGGAAGACCATTTGAGGACAAGTATTAGAGCTTGGGGGTGGCATTTCCTTTTGACTGGCCACTGCAAATTTGACCCCAATTGGATCCATGCTCCAGATAAGAACGAAGGCAAAGTGAGAGCCTCCTCATCTTCATTTGTTCTGCTCAGAAAATAAAACGAGCTTTGGAGGAAAGTGAGTTCGAATATAAAAGACACCTGCATAACGATATGAATGCACTGAAGTGTACTGAACTGTCTACTTAAAAATAGTTAATAGGGTAAATTGTCTGTTCTGTGTATTTTCCAAAAATATAAATTATTTGAAAAAAAAAAAAAAAAACCTTCCTCAGTATAACACCAGAGTACTGTCCGTAACATTTACCAAAGTCTGTGCAGATTCCTTCTCAACGGTGGGGTTCTTCTGTTGATAACCACTTAAGATCTTTCTCTTTTTCTTTTAAAATGTCTCCCAGACTCTCCCTCCAGATGCTGGATGACATGATGAGCCTGGCCGGGAGCCCACTCTCTGCTCCATCGGCCCACCCTCCCTTTGTGTTGTCTGTGGGTGGAGTAAGCTGTTGCCAGCCGTGGCCAAATGAAAAGCCTGATGCCCTCCCTTCTCTCTAAAAGCTATTTATTGTTGTCAGAGGAGCCAGCCATCAAAGAGATCTCCTGTGCCCCACGCACTCCTCCCAACTCCCAGTTCTTGACTGAAAAAATGCTAACATCCGACCAGATACCAGAGAAACATCCTGAGAGACAATGCCTGGACTCTTATTTCCTAGGGAGCAGGACCAGGGCTTATTACCGTATCAGCCTATCTTGTTTTTACTGCTGTGATGTGGCTGACAACATAGCTGAAATCTCCAACATCTCCTTGTTCCTACCAGCATCGACTGATTATATTTAAGCCTTTGTCCAGACACACCTATTCTCAGTTTCTTCTCATTTTCTTCCCTGAATCAGCGCGGTGCCAATCATTCTCTGGCTCTACAACCTGGAAATGTGTTATGATGAGATTCAAGAAACAAAATGTGTGCAGAGAAGCCGAAAGTGGGTCATGTTGATCTCCCAGCAGGGGTTATTCAGATAATCCAGAATATTCCTGTGTGAATTTTTTAATATTATCAACAAAATGAAAGCAAATATTTAAAAAAAAATATTGCAAAGAAACATGACGTCCAAGAACACATCTACAGACCCCAGTTTGAGCGGAATAGGCATGGGGCACGGGGAGGAAGAATGAAGACAATTGACACAGAAAAAGACACTCTTTCTTCTGAAGGCAATGAGGAGTGCTAACCCTCACACTATGGTTTATATTACTCTGCATTTTCTGTCTCCCTCCTCCTCCTTTTCCTTTTTCTCTCTCTCTCTCTCTTCTTTCATTCTTTCTGAGACAGAGTTTCACTCTGTTGCCCAAGCTGGAGTGCAGCGGCATGATCTCAGCTCACTGCAGCCTCCACTTCCCAGGCTCAAGCAATCCTCCCACCTCAGCCTCCCAGGTAGCTGGGACTATAGGCACAGGACCGCGAATTTGTTCTTTTTTTTTTTTTTTTTTGGTAGAGATGGGGTCTTGCCATGGTTGCCCCAGGCCTGGTCCTCAAACTCCTGGAGCTCAAGTGATTCCACCCCGCGCTCAGCAGTCTCCCAAAGTGCTGGAATTACAGGCGTGAGCCACCATGCTCAGCCATGCATTTTCTGTGTATACATATTTAGAAAGGCTTTAAATCCTCGACTCAAAATTGCCCTAAATTTTACTCTAAATTTCTTTATGTGGTCAACAAGGCCCTCTATGGTCTGCCTCACCTCCCATCATCATCTCTTCTCCTAACCGCCTTCCCATTCCCTTGCCTCTGACCGCCCCGTCTTACCCACCTGCCCTCCATGCTCCAAGTTCTACACTCTTTCCCACTTCTAGGTACTTCCTTCAAACACTTCCCTGTTTCTGGAATTTCCTTATATTCTTCCACACCTTTCCTTACCTAGGGAACTCTCAACTTTCAGGTATGAGCTTGAGTTTCCTCCTCCTTGACACCATACTTCTGTTAACAAGGCACTTGCTAACAGATTTTAATATTTTATTAAAATTGCTTATTTATCTTCCATGAGATTAAAAGATCTATGGGATACTGAGATTATATTTATTTGCTCGCCATCTTATCTCCAGCATCTGCCTAGCAGGGACCATAAACATAGTAGATGCTTATAAAAAAACTGTTGGCAGAAAGGAACAGGGCAGAGGAGTCAAGAAACAGAGCGTCCGACCAATGATAATTACTGTTGTCACGAACAGTACCTTTGCTGTTTCCAATCTCAAAGACAGGAGATGTTTATGGGATCTGGGATGGACTGAGTCTTGAAGTAAAACCTGAATCAATTTCAGCACCTGAAAATACAGTCATCAGCATGTTTCTATTAGCCTCGAAGGGACCAACTACACTGTTCAAGGGGGCTACTGTTCCTGAAAGACACAGCAGGGCACAGGGGCATGTATGAATTTGTCCCTGTGTGGGTACATACACTTACAAATGTCTACTCCCTTTTTAAAAAATGTGTTTGTTGGGCCGGGCGCGGTGGCTTATGCTTGTAATCCCAGCACTTAGGGAGGCCCAGGTGGTGGGTGGATCACTTGAGGTCAGGAGTTCAAGACAAGCCTGGCCAACATGGCAAAACCCCATCTCTACTAAAAATACAAAAAATTAGCCAGCCGTGGTGGCACACGCTTGTAATCCCAGCTACTTGAGAGGCTGAGGCATGAGAGTTGCCCGAACCCAGGAGGCAGAGGTTGCAGTGAGCTGAGATCGCGCTTCTGCACTCCAGGCTGGGCAAGAAAGAAGACTCTGTCTCCAAAAATAGATAAAATAAAATTTCTTGGTAAAATGAATTCTACACTGTTTAAAGCACAACTTGAAACTGTGACCACTGCGTAGCCTAAAAGGCTGAAAGGACCATAGGTTTAAGTGTGCAGGTATTGTATGCACTCAGTTCTCATTTGCAATGTTTCTTCATTACTGGTGCTAGGAAGACAGTTGTAGCACAGCTGAAACCTGCCATCTAGTGGACCTTCTCATGACAGGGTTTTGCAAGGCAAAGGAAACAAGTATCGCAGTGTAGGAGACCAGAACTCCAAGAGCATCCCTCAGTTACGCTCTTCCGACATAGTTCTCCTTTCCAAATAGCCCAGTGTCAGATTTTCACGCTCTGGCATCCAAAGAGTTATCCTAAATCAATGTGGAATTTCAACCACTTTCCACGCAAAGGTATTTCAGCAAGAAAAATCGATGCCTCCTTCTGGGTAAGTATATGCTTTTCATTTCTGTTTTGAATCTTTAGAAATCAGATTAGTTTAGTCTATAACTAAAAAAAAAAAAAGTCGATGATTAATCTGTCTTGCCTGAAGCTACCTCCATCAGACCGAGAGTGTACTGTGATCTAAATTTATCCCAACAGACATACCACAGAGCTCTGGAGTAGGGCAGCCATTCTGCCTCGGGAACTAGGGCGCCCAAGTTCTGGGACCCATGCAGCCACTTGCCAGCTTGTCCCTCTGGACCAGCCACCTCTCCTCTATGACTCTCAGTTCCCTTATCTGTCAAAAAGTGAGGCTTCCTTGAAGACATACACATGGCCAATATGCATATGAAAAATCCCAACATGACTAATTATTAAAGAAATCCAAACCAGAACCACAATGAGATATACTCTCACACCAGTCAGAATGGCTATTAACCAAAGCCAAAAATAACAGATGCCATCCACATCGTGGAGGAAAGGGAAAGTTTACACACTGCAGGTGGGAATGTGGATTCGTTCAGCCACTGTGCAAAGCAGTTTGGAGATTTCTCAAAGAACTTAGAGCCACCACATGGGCCAGCAATCCCATTACTGAGTATATATCCAAAGGAATATAGATTGTTCTACCACAAAGGCACAAGAATTCATATGTTCATTGCAGTACTAGTCATAATAGCAAAGACATGGAATCAACCTAGATGCCCATCAATAGTAGACTGGATAAAGAAAATGTGGTACATACACACCATGGAATACCACACAATAAAAAAGAATGAAATCATGTCCTTTGCAGCAACATGGATGCAGTTGGAGGCCATTATCCTAAGTAAACCAACACAGGAACCGGAAACCACGTACCACATGCTCTCACTTTTAAGGGGGAGCTAAACACTGAGTACACCTGGACACAAAGATGGAAACAATAGACACAGGGGCCCACTTGAAGGTGGAGGGTGGGAAGAGGGTCAGGACTGAGAAAACTACCTATCAGGTACTAAGCTTATTACCTGGATAATGAAATGATCTGTGTATCAAGCCCTCGTGACATGCAATTTACCCATGTAACAAACCTGCACATATACACGTTCAACCTAAAAGTTGGAAAGAGGGAAAAAAAATAGGGGTGTAAGCTGAACAATCAGAAGGTCCCTTTCAGGTCAAAGGTTCTTTGAGCTTGTTCCCAGAGTCTCAGGTCACATGATCTCAGGGGCCTGACTTTAGATGCCCTCCAGGCTCAGTGACCCCAGCACCACTCATTCATGGAAACACACATGGAGGACCTACAGCATGCTGGAGACTGTGCTGGGTGCGCGGAAAACATCAGGGAATAAACAGACACCCTCTATGGTTAGAGACTAGAGTCACTGCTGCTGTGATAGGAAGAAGTGGGAAAATCCAAGAACTACTTAGATAGTAGCATCACTGTTTGGATGCGGGAGTGAATAAGGAAAGTGGTATTCAGAGTGACTCCCAGGCCTCTGGTCAAGAGCAACTGGATGGAATTAGTGCCATTCTCTGAACTGAAGGACACAGGAGGATGACCAGGTGTGGAGAAAGATCATGAGCTGAGTTTGTTTATTATTTTTTTAGAGATGGGCCTCGCCCTGTCTCCCAGGCTGGAGAGCAGTGGCGCAATCATAGCTCACAGCAGTCTCAAGCTCCTGGGCCCAAACTATCTTACCATGTCAGCCTCCCAAGTAGCTGGGACTACAGGTGTGCACCACTATCCCTGGCTCGTTTTTAAAGTTTTTGTTTGTTTGTTTTGTTTTGTTTTGTTTTGTTTTTAGAGATGGGGTCTTGCTCTGTTGCCCAGGCTGGAGTGCAGTCATGGATCATAGTTCACTACGGCCTCAAATCCCTGGGCTCAAGTGATCTTCTCACCTCAGTATCCTGAGTAGCTGCAGCTACAGGCATGTATCACCACACCTGTAATTTAAAACACATTTTTTAGAGATGGGGGTCTTGCTATGTTGCCCAGGCTGGTCTTAAATTCCTGGCCTCAAGCAATTCTCCCATCCTGGCCTCCCCTGTTGCTGGGATAGATGGTTCAATTTAAATAAAAGCTCATGAAAGATCCAAACAGATATTGTGAGCCGGCAGCTGGATAGCTCAGTCTGAAACTCAGAAGAAACATTTAACGTAATACAGGACAAATTGAGGGTATTTGCCAGCATGTAGAGAGGAGTGTACAGAACCAACATTCAATGTCTGGAAGAGTGGAGGATGCAGAGCTGGTGAAGAGGATTCTGGAAGGGCTGTGAGACAGAGAGAAAACCAGAAGGACACAGGACTGTGGAAGCCAAGACAGATGCTTCACTCGGCTAAACGGAGTTGGTGCAGGAAATCTCAAGGCATGGAAAAGGGAACTCTGGATTTAGTGCCCTTATTGACCTTGGTGATAAAATGGATGTGGAGTAATGGGGCCAGGAGTCAGGTAGAGTTATTGAAGAGTGAATAGGAAAAAGAAAAAAAGTGAATACAATGGGAACAGAGACTCCTCCCAGGGAACTGGCTGTGAAGGTTATAAGACAGGAAGATGGCTGGAGGGTGCATGGGGGTCAAGGCAGAATTTCTTAATTTGGTGAATATTGATGAAAAGGACCCATAAATCCTTTTCAAGGAGATGTTGACGACCCAGAATGAAGAGGCAATAAGTGACGTGTTGAGGTTCCTGAGAAAGTAGGTAGAGATGAGATCCAGGGCACAGATAGTGCTTTGGCCTTAGGAGGGAAAATCCTCATCCTTCTTCCCCTGTCACTGGTAGAGCAGGGAAGGAGGACATGTGACAAGATAAAGTTAAGGCGATTGGAGCTCCAATTTCTCAATAAATTAGGGGATGACTTCATTAGCTGAAAGTGAGAGAGAGAGAGAGAGAGAGAGAGAGAGAGAGAGAGATCAGAGGTTTAAGAAGAAAGAAAAAGTGACCTTTCTAGAGAAATGTATTCAGTTTTGCCAGGCAGAAGTGAGGTGGCCACATCTACTGGCGGCCACGGCCATGTGGCCAGCTGTATGGCTCCTTCCAGCAGTGCTCAGGGTCCATGTGCAGACAAGAGAAAGGAGATGAACAGGGTCATCAAGGGTCAGAAGTTTCCAAGTGGATACGAAGGAAGAACAGAGAGCAAAGGAACTTAGGACATGTTCAAGAGTTCAGTAGAAATGACAGAACCCAGAATTGGAGACTATTATTCTAAGTGAAGTAACTCAGGAATAGAAAACCAAACATCGTATGTTCTCACTGATATATGGAATTAAGCTATGAGGATGCAAAGGCCTAAGAATGATACAATGGACTTTGGGGACTTGGGGGGAAGAGTTTGGGGGGTGCCAAGGGATAAAAGATAACAAATATGGGCCGGGCACGGTGGCTCACGCCTGTAATCCCAGCACTCTGGGAGGCTCAGGCGGGTGGATCACGAGGTCGGGAGATCGACACCATCCTGGCTAACACGGTGAAATCCTGTCTCTACTAAAAATGCAAAAAATTAGCCGGGCGTGGCGGCGGGCACCTGTAGTCCCAGCTACTCGGGAGGCTGAGGCAGGAGAATGGCGTGAACCTGGGAGGCGGAGCTTGCAGTGAGCCGAGATCGCGCCACTGCGCTCCAGCCTGGGTGACAGAGCGAGACTCCGACCCCCCAAAAAAAAAAAAAAAAAAGATAATAAATATGTAAATATGGTGCAGTGCATACCGCTCAGGTGATGACGGGTACACCAGGATCTCACCAATCACCACTAAAGAACTTATGTAACCAAATACCACCTGTACCTCAGTAACTTATGGAAAAATAACATTTTTAAAAAGAGAGAGAGAGAAGTAAAGACATAAAGCGGCAATGTGGATCAAGAGGGAGAAGGGAGAGTCAATGGACTAATGACTCTATGAGGTCAAGTAACAATAGGTTCTGTATTAGTCTGTTCTCACATTGCTAATAAACACATACCTGAAACTGGGTAATGTATAAAGGAAAGAGGTTTAATGGACTCATAGTTCCACTTGGCTGCGGAGGCCTCACAATCCTGGCGGAAGAACAAGGGATGTATTACATGGCAGCAGGCAAGAGACAGAATAAGCACCAAGAGAAAGGGGTTTCCCCTTAGAAAACCATGTGATCTCGTGGAACTTATTCACTACCATGAGAACAGCATGGCGGAACTGCCCTCATGATTCCATTATCTCCCACAGGCTCCCTCCCACAACATGTGGGAATTACAGGAGCTACAATTCAAGATGAGATTTTGGAGGGGAAACAGGCAAACCATATCAGGCTCTGAGACAATGGAGATGGATCCAGGTGACACAGCACCATAGATATGAAATATATTAATACTTTGTTGTTTGCCTAGCAGACCCACCGCCCAATACATGCAGTGTACACATCAGTACTCAGTAATTATCTTTAAATGTTGAATGAATGAATGACTAGGAACTGACTTCTGACATGTGCCCTAAACCCCTGGGAAAGCCAAAACATACTTCCTGAGCTCTGGTATGTGTCAGACATTGTTCTAGGTGCTAGGAATCTGATGCTAAACCACAGATGTGCTATCTGCCTCAAGGGGTTTATTCTTTCAGGAGGGAAGAAGGGCACAGACCCCAGATTATAAAGAAGTAATCAATGAAACAAACAGATCGGCAATAATATATTCATATTCCAGATCAGGAAGCTGGGTTCTAGGGAAATTACTGATCACAGACCACTTGCTGGTTAGTGATAAAGGGATAATTCAAATCTAGCTGTGCCTCAGCCTCTGGCTTCTCTGTTCCATAACATTCTTTGTCTTTATTCTCATTGAAGGAAACATATAGAATAACACATTTATCCTTATTGAGTAAATTGAATGCTTTCTCTGTGTTACACATATGAACCATGAAAGTTATTTATATAATAATGTTTATAACTGCACTATTTATGATAGTAAAAATTAAAAGCCACAAGCTGGGAACCCCCTAAGATTACAATGCAATGTTACATTGATGGAATACCATATTGTCATCAACATCGTAAGCAGATCTACATAAAAATCCGTATGAAACTACTGCAGGTTAGAACACATTAACTTACTGCAATATTGCTTTAAACACTTATTTTCCCAAATCCCAAATTCTTAGTTGAGTGGGCCCTTAGAGACCATCTTGTTTTACAGGCCAAAGAAACTGACGTAGCATCCTTGCTAAAACACCACCATGAATAATCGGTAAGAGAGATGGATTTCTGCATCCTCCAATCCTAGAGAGATGCCAAATTATATTTGAGTGCCGTGAATGTTCCTTTCTTTATATTGTGTTTTAATCATTTACCAAAATCATTGATGAATAAAGCCAGATACATTAACTCATTAAAGTCTTAAATAACCAACTGTGACATTCCCAGCACTTTGGGAAAAACAAATGTATATTGCATTTTTCTCTACTTGGGCATTTTACTTCCTAGAGCTCCAAAGTTTGTTAGACCTTTTTCTTCTTCATTAATTGCTCTCTCTGTTGACCTGCTTTTGTAGGTGAGTGTGAAGAACATTTCACGATTTAGTAGGAAAAGATGAAGTAGTCAGAAGGTTATATTCAGATAAATGTGGTCACGCTTCCAGAAAGCCACCAATATTGGTTAAAACTACAAGACTTGGCTGGGTGAGGTGGCTCATGCCTGTCATCTCAGGACTTTGAGAGACCAAGGTGGACGGATCACCTGAGGCCAAGAGGCAGAGACGAGCCTGGCCAACGTAGTGAAAGCCCGTGTCTACGAAACATACAAAAATTAGCCAGGTGTGGCAGCTGATGCCCGTAGTATCAGCTACCCAGGAGGTTGGGGCACTAGAATTGCTTCAATACGGAAGGCGGAGGTTGCAGCGAGCTGAGATAGTGCCACTGCACTCCAACCTAGGTGACGGAGTAAGACTTTGCCAAAAAAAACCCAAAAAAACAAAAAAACAAAAAACGACAAGGCTTTGTTGGATGAGCACCTGGGGAGCTTCCAAACTCAACACTGTCACAGCCCTGGAAAGAACTCATTCCATGGAAAAAAGAAAACACACAACGAATACTTCTCCATCCAAAGGCACCACGTTCTGGGAACGATGTCAAGAGTCCGTTTCTTGAATCTCTGGTGTGAAATAAATCATGGTTTTTTTATCTTTGGTTGATATAGCTATGACTAGATGTTTTTCACATTTTTTCATGTTTCGTAAGTTTTTCGAAGCCCACATCAGTCATTACTTTCTTCTAAGGCTCTTGCTGTGCTTCGGATGAACAGTATTTAATGTTAAAAAGTCAAAATTTGTTTCTTCAGATGCTAAATCTCTCTCTTCAGGTTAGTGCTTACTCTAAGTCTTTAAAATGTTTTCAAATGTATTTTAATATATAATTTAGATATATTTGAAAATGCTGTTAGAAAATACTAAAATTTCAAGCATGGAATCCTCTAAGCTTAAGATGCTTTGTGTAAGTCAAAGATTAAATGTTCAGAATAATTTAAATTATGTCAATTCTGTTTTTTTATAAAAAGTGTATGAATTCGACTTTAGTGAATAAGGTCATTTAAAATGTATGTGGTGCTGGAGGCGGGGCCGGTCCTACGGGTGCGCTGGCTTCCTCCCACGGAGTTACATGCAGCCCGTGCACCTGTGAGTAGCCCGGCGGCCAATCTGGCCAACGGGCCATTTTACAGGAACTGAGGTCCAAAGAGGACATGGACACCCCAGCCCGGTCACAGTCACACAGGGCTCAGTGGACAGCCTTGGACTGAACATGGGCTCCTAACTGCCTCCGGCCACTTCGCACAAACTGGGATGGCCCAGGTCCCCCAGCGAGGGTACCCAGCGAGGGTGCCCAGCAAGGGTAGCTCCGGGGTTTCCTGGCTGGGTGCTTCCCATTGGCTGCCAGCTGTGTGACACCACAGGGCAGAGTCTGTGGAGGCCCCACCCACCTCCTCTTGTCAATGGTCCCATCTGCCAGGAAAGATGAGGACTCCCAGGTTTCACCCACTGGAGGCTCAGCCTGAGGAACACTGGCCATGGTGGGTGGGTTCACCTTGGACTGACCACCCACTGGGCCTGCCTGCCCCTCCCTCAAAAGGCCCCTCGGGTTGTACGGGCTGTTGGGAGGTGGCTCAGCCTTGAAGGACAGACAGCACACCTGTTGACCTAACCTCACTGGACAGACTCCAGGTGGACACCAACTCCTCAAGAGCCCCATGACTTCAGCTCTACCTGGGGCACCCAGCACCCCCACCCCACCACAGGGCTAGAGATCCTGAAAAAGGGGCGGGCAGTAGGGAAGGTGGAGGCACCCTCCTCTCCTGTTGGACAGTTGAGTTCTGAGGGCAAGCCCTGGGCCCAGACACGCAGAGACCCTGGCTGCCCCGGCTCTTGTTTGTTTAGGCCCAGGTTCTGCCCAGACCAAGGCCCAGGAGAGCTCTCAGGAGGCTGGGAAACCTCCAGGCCAGACAGAAAGTTGAGGTCAGAGCTGGGTTTTAGAGATCCTACAGGATCCAAAATGGGGCGGCTCCCTAGGTGGGGCATGGCCTGTACCCAAGAACAGGAGGGTCCTCCAGAGAATGTGCCACCATCAGGGATATGAGCTGGGCCTTCCCAGAGCCTGGGCACCTTTGGGAGCGGGAAAAGTAAGGTGGAACTTGGAAAGGCTTTCAATGCCAGGCTGATGGCTGAGGGGATGGTGGGCAGGGAGGGAGGGCGAGAAGGCTCCCTCTGGCATGTGGGAGAAGGTGGGTGGATGGAGGAGCCCCTGGAGGTGGCTGCAGTCCCTTAATGGGGGGCCTTGCTCGGGGCATGTGGGGCTCTCCCTCCATCCAGAAGTGGCCCAAGACCCTTAGAGCCCTGAGTGCTGGCAAATCTCACTGCTCCTGACCTGGCCTGTGTATTCAAAACAGAAACAGTAAAACCAACATCAGGATGTCCATCAGAAAAAAAAAAAAAAAGTATGTAGTAAATCCCACTTCTGGGTATACATCCAAAAGATTTAAAAGCAGAATCTCAAAGAAATATATGCACATCCATGTTCACTGCGGCATTCACAATAGCCAGAAGGTGGAAGGAGCCTAAATGCCTATCGCTGGATGATGGATTATAAAAATGTAGTCTAGGCCAGGCACAGTGGCTCACACCTGTAATCCCAGCACTATGGGAGGCCAAGGTGCGCAGATTGCCTGAGGTCAGGAGTTCGAGACCACCCTGGTCAACATGGTGAAACCTCATCTCTACTAAAAATACAAAAATGAGCCAGGCATGGCGGTGCGTGCCTGTAATCCCAGCTACTCTGGAAGCTGAGGCAGAAGAGTCGCTTGAACCTGGGAGGCAGAGATTGCAGTGAGCTGAGATTGTACCACTGCACTCCAGCCTGGGTGAAACAGCAAGACTCCAACTCAAAACAAAACAAACAAAACAAATGTAGTATAGGCCTGGCATGGTGGCTCACGCTTGTAATCCCAGCACTTATGGGAGGCCGAGGTCAGGAATTCGAGACCAGCCTGGCCATCTTAGTGAAACCCTGTCTCTACTAAAGATACAAAAGTTAGCTAAGTGTGGTGTTGTGTGCCTGTAATCCCAGCTAGTTGGGAGGCTGAGGCAGGAGAATCACTTGAACCTGGGAGGCAGGAGCTGTAGTGAGCCGAGATCGTCCCACTGCACTCCAGCCTGGGTGACAGAGCAAGACTCTATCTCAAACATAAAATGTGGTATATATATACAATATAATATTACTCAGCCTTAAACAGAAAGGAATCCATATCATATGCTGCAACATCAAAGAACTTTCAGGACATCATGCTGTGGGAAATAAGTCAGCAACAACGACAAAAAAATATGCTGCATGTTCCATTTATATGGGGTACCTAGAGTTGTCAAACTCAGAAACAGCCAGTAGCAAGGTGATTGCCAGGAAAGACTGCTAGGAGAGGAGGAGTTCAGTGGGCACAGAGTTTCAGCCATGCAAGATGAAAACGGTCTAGAGGTCTATTATACAACAATGTGCCTACAGTTAACAATACTGTACACTTCAAAATTATTTTTTCTTTCTTGTTTTTTCTGAAACAGTGTCACTCATGTTGCCCAGGCTGGATTGCAGTGGTATGATCATGGCTCACTGCAGCGTTGACTTCCTGGGCTCAGGTGATCCCACCCCCTTAGCCTCTCAAGTAGCTGGGACTACAGGAACGCACTCCAAAGCCAGGTTAATTTTTTTTTTTTTCCGTAATTTTAGTAGAGATGGTTTCGCCATGTTGCCCAAGCTAGTCTTGAACTCCTGGGCTCAAGCGATCTGCCCACCTTGGCCTTCCAAAGTGCTGGGATTACAGGTGTGAGCCATCATGCCTGGCCTTCAAAATCATTAAGAGGGTAAATCTGTGTTATGTGTTTTTTACCGCACATAAACATATATAGTGGTAAGCCTTTCCAGATTTCTTCCAAGCAGAATATCCCTATGTTCTCTCTTATACACATGCACTTCAAGTGTAGAAAGAGAAACAGGAAGAATGGATTCACTTTCTCCATCTCCACTCCCCATGCAGCTCACTCAGCCTTAAGAAGGACTCTATCCTGTTTTATCCACGACGCTAGAAGGTCGAGTCAGAATAAAAACGTGAAAGATGTCTTAATCTAAGAAGATAAGAGAGATAAGTAGACAGTTTAATATAACTTATACATGTATTTTATTTATTCTCCAAGTTGTGTGTGTAGGGGAGTGTGTGTGTGTGTGTAAGAAGGACAAATGTATCAGGGAGGCTTGTCAGTCAAGCATTAAGTAGGGAAACTTAAACGCCAACCACTCAGCTAAGTCTCAGTGAAAAACAAAGATGTTGGAAGTAGTTTTTCAAGTGTGAAGAGAGCCGGGAAGATGCAACAGCAAGTGCTGTGGGAACACAGAGCTGGGGAGGCCTGCCACGGGTTTCCCAGAGAAAGTGATGCCTAAGGTTAGCCCGGTGCTGAGGGGCCCAAGAGTGTTCCTGGCTATGAAAGCAGCAAACTTGAAGGCCCCAGGAGCCTGGTGCTTTTGAGAATCTTACAGGAGCCCAGGGCAGCGAGAGCAGAGCGACCCATTGAGATTAGAGGTGACTCCAGAGAGACGGCAGAGGACAGGGAGGGCCTCACTGCCATGTGAGGATGTTGGACTTTATCCCTAAGGGCACACACTGAGCTGTTAGCAGGGGAGACACACACTCTGTGGCTCTGACTTTTAAGTGTTGCTCCAGCTGCAGTGAGAAGCTCTAGCCCGGGTGTGGTCACTGCAGTATCAGAGATGGCAGAGAGCAGCAGCTCAGACAGGGGACAGTGACTCCAGGAATGCAAATGGACAGATTGCCATTCCTGGAAGAAGGCTCAATTGCTATGAAGAGGGAATTGAGTCATATATTATGACTCAATATTGCAAAAGCAATAGTGGTTCGCCATCATCATGTTTCATGGCAAGAACTGCTATTACGTTTACACCAAACTCATAGAATTTTGAAATGTTAAAATGAAGGCTGAACTGGCTTAACTTGGCGACTGACTGGATGTGGAGAGTGTGGAGAGAGGGAGGAGGCACGGATGCCTCCCAGTCTTCTGGTTGGGTAACCAAGTGGATAATGATGTCCTTGAGGGAGATGAATTTCTGCGAAAACACAGTTTGTGTGGAAATACGAATCTGTTATGAACATACAGAGTCTGAGATACCTGCCCTCTGCAGTCTTTCTTTTTTTTTTTGAGATGGAGTATTGCTGTGTTGCAAGGCTGGAGTGCAGTCATGCAATCTCAGCTCACTGCAACCTCTGCCTCCAGGGTTCAAGCGATTCTCCTGCCTCAGCCTCCCAAATAGCTGGGACTAGAGGCATGCAACATGCCCAGTTTATTTTTATATTTTTAGTGGAGACAGGGTTTCACAATGTTGGCCAGGATGGTATCAATCTCTTGACATCATGACAATCTGCCCGCCTTGGCCTCCCAAAGCGCTGGGATTACAGGCATGAGCCAACCGTGCCCAGCCTGCCCGCAGCCTTTCTTTCTCCTGCTCTTGTCATCTCAAACAACGTCTGGTATTTCTCCATTGTAAATCGATACTATTTCTCCATCATATACAGAAATAGGGTCAGAAAGAATCTTAGAAATCATGCCATCCCCTGCCCTCATTCTACACATAAGGAAACAGACCTGGCAGAGTTTAGGAGACTTCGCCAAGGTGCACAGGACTCTAACCCCATACACACCCGCTGACTCACAGCCCGTGCTCAGGTTCCTCCCAGCACCGTGGAAAGTATGTGTTTCTTTCTTGCTTCTCACACTTGCCGCCGTCACCACCATAACCACTCTTCCTGGTCTAGAAAGCCCAGCCTCCTGAAGGTACTCATTTAAACATGAGAAATCACTGGCCTTCTTACCAGTTGAGGCCTCTGAATGTAACAGTCATAGATTTATGAACGTAAAAATAATCAGAAGCAACCAGGTGCGGTGGCTCACACCTGTAATCCTAGCACTTTGGGAGGCCGAGGCGGGAGGATCACGAGGTCAGGAGATCAAGACCATCCTGGCTAATATGGTGAAACCCCATCTCTACTAAAAATGCAAAAACTTAGCTGGGCATGGTGGCAGGTGCCTGTAGTCCCAGCTGCTCGGGAGGCTGAGGCAGGACAATGGCGTGAACCCAGGAGGCGGAGCTTGCAGTGAACCGAGATCGCACCACTGTACTCCAACCTGGGTGACAGAGCGAGACTGTCTAAAAAAAAACAAATATATAATAACAATAATAATAATAATCAGAAGCAGTTGAAAAGTAGTTGAAGTTGATATCTGGTCAAGTTGCTCAGAGGAATCTCCTGTTAGGTCATTTTAGTTTTCATTATGATTATTTAAGAAACAACATAAAATATTGAGTCCATTAATTTTCACAGTATTTTTTTTATATTTTTTTTGAGACGGAGTGCGGTAGTGTGATCATGGTTCACTGTAATCTTCACCTCTGGGGTTCAAGCGACTCTCCTGCCCCAGCCTCCTGAGTAGCTGGGATTACAGGCACATGCTACCACATCTGGCTAATTCATATTTCTTGTAGAGAGGGAGTTTCACCATGTTGGCCAGGCTAGTCTCCAACTCCTGGCCTCAAGTGATCTGCCTGCTTTCGCCTCCCAAAGGGCTGGGATTACAGGCATGAGCCACTGCACCCGGCCACACAATATGCATTTTTAAACATCCATCTGTACACATAATAGTTTTCTATAAAATTTTGGTTTCCTACAAAATTTCACTCACCATACATTTTCAAATAAAATTGTCATATGGTTTGGTCACATGGTTTCCTATAAAATTTCACTCTTTCAACAAATGTTGGTAGGATTTGCAGTTGTTTTTATTAACTGGGTAAAGAAATAAAATCTGTGACTTTCGCTCTTTGAGTTTCTATTTTTATGATCTATGAGGGTAAAATGGAAGATGTCAGAAACAATGTGTAATAACAGTTAAGAATGAATTTTGTGAACTATTACAATTACAAATACTCAACCCTACACAGTTTAAAAAAAAAAATGCTTACCTGATGCGAGAGTCCTTAAAGGTGTCAAGATATGCAGGGTAGCTCCATCCAATTCTACTCCCCTTACATCGAAGCTCTACACTTTGCCCCGCCAGCAGACTCAGGGTAGCGGCGGGTTTCTGGAAGCGACCTTTATCCAGCACCTGCATCATGATAGACTGTGTCTTTGGTGTTGAATCGGCTGAGTCCCTGTCCTTTATTTTAGGAATTTTGGGCTTCACCTTCTTGTTGGTAGGTTTGATTCTATTCTCCCCTGGTTCCTTTGGACGCTTGTTCTTGGGAAGGTGTTGGCCAGTAACTGCACAAACCAAGGAGAGAGAAATACGCTATAGTAACGGCATCCTCAGAATATTTGAGGCTGATAACTTTTTCTTCTTCTTCTTCTTCTTTTTTTTTTTTTGGAGACAGATTCTCACTCTGTTGCCTAGGCCGGAGTACAGTGGCATGATCTCAGCTTACGGCAACCTCCGCCTCCCAGGTTCAAGTGATTCTCTTGCCTCAGCGCCCTGAGTAGCTTAGATTACAGGTGCCCGCCGCTGCCCCCAACTCATTTTTGTATTTTTAGTAGAGACATGGAGACAGGGTCTCACCATGTTGGCCAGGCTGGTCTCAAACTCCTGACCTCAGGTGATCCGCCTGCCTTGGCCTCCCAAAGTGCTGGGATCACAGGAGTGAGCCACCATGCCCAGCCCTGTTAACTTTTAGATAACTCTAGAGAAGATAACTTTTTAATCCTCCCCTCCTCATATCTCAATATTGTTTTCAGTAAAAGTCATGTAATAATCATTTTTTGATTCTATAGTTTTAAAACAATCATTAAAAAGGAAAATATTTCAGCTCCAAAGATATTCAAATTCAGCAAAATAGTTCATGTATGAGCTAAAATTTGCCCTAAGAAAACAAAAATATTATTGCCTGTAGTTCACACTGTCGCACAGTCTCCAAGTGGTCACACAAAACAGCCGAACTGAAGCCATTCAAGGCTGTTTCTTTACTTTGCAGTCTCTATGTTGTCACTGTTCATTTTGATTCTACTGTTTAAACACAGAAATATGTAGTTCCACAGAGATTGCGGGCATAAACTGTGCTGAAATTGCATGCACAATATTTTGTGTTTACTGTTAGAAACAGAATCTCACTCTATCACCCAGGCTGGAATGCAACGGCATGATCCTAGCTCACTGCAGCCTTGAACTCCTGGGCTCAAGTGATTCTCCTGCCTCAGCCTCCTGACTAGCTAGGCCTACAGGTATGTGAGATCACGCTGAACAATTTTTTTTTTTAGAGTTGGGGTCTTGCTATATTGCCCAGGCTGGTATCGAACTCCTGGCCTCAAGCAACCCTCCCACCTAGACCTCCCAAAGTGCTGTAATTATAGGTGTGAGCCACTCTGCCGTGCCAAGATTTTGAACCATGATGAACTTTCTCTCAAAACAAATGGTAAAGTGGAGATTACATTTGTCAGGGGCTGGCAATGTCTAGATAGAATAAAATGTTTATTATTAAAGAGTATTAAATGTATACTAATCTGAAATTTACATATAAATGATCAAAACTCAACTGTAACTGTAGCAATGATTTAGAATTTCACCAACAAAATATCTTTGGGGAAGGAGTATTTTATCACCAACATTGTTGAGAGTTGCTGGCAAACAGGGGTAATAAAAAGCTAACCGACTTTAAGTTGTTTTTATGGTTGTTTCTGCCTTGTCTATAAATAACACACCCTTACTGACTGCACCCAGGGAAGAGTCCCCTCACTGTTCTGCTTGTGGTGGGCCACCAGACTCCTAAAATCTCAGCCAAGCCCCTTGTAGTCACACAGTTGTGTCCACGCAACAAGAAAGAAAAGGGGACTGTAGGCCAGGTGTGGGGAGGCAGAGGCTGCAGTGAAAACAATGTTGACATATGAGGAGGAGAGGATTAAAAATTTATCTTCTGTAGAGTTATCTAAAAGTTTTCAGGACTGGGCATGGTGGCTCACTCCTGTAATCCCAGCATTTTGGGAGGCTAAGGCAGGTGGATCCCTTGAGGTCAGGAGTTTGAGACCAGCCTGGGCAACACGGCAAAACTCTGTCTCTACTAAAAATACAAAATTAGCCAGGCGTGGTGGTGCATTACTGTAGTCACAGCTGCTAGGGAGGCTGAGGCACGAGAATTGCTTGAACCTGGGAGGCGGAGGTTGCAGTGAGCTGAGATCATGCCACCGCACTCCAGCCTGGATGACAGTGAGATCCTGTCTCAAAAAAAAAAAAAAGGAAAGAAAAAGGTAGAGTTTCAGTTTGACCATCTGTCCGCACAAGCTCAAAGGCCACCTCGATAGATACCCACAGAATTACAAAATTTTCAAACTTACGAGATCCTTAGAGATCATTTAGGTCAAGTCCTCAGGTTGTAGATTTAAAAACTAAAGGAGGCCCTCCCTGAAAAGTTAAATAAACTGTAGAGTCACTCAGCTGGTTAGTGGCAGAATGTGGAGCAGAAGTCAGGCCTCCGATTCCCATTCCAAAGAGCTCATTTCACTACATGGAGATAAACATTCTTTACATATTTTGAATAACCACACAGCCCTTGGCCAATTGAGAGAATGACAGGGCATTTGTAGAACGTGGTAGATTAGGAGAAAAGTATAATAAAAAACGCAATTGATTTGGACTCAACTGTGTAATGATGAATTTGGTTTCCTTTGTGTGTTGCCCTTTGAAGCGGGAGCCATGGGGCCTCCCCTCTTAGTTCAGTCTGGCCCTGACTCTAGAACCTATCCTGCCCTTGGGATCTCTTGGCTCAGTGTCAACATCCAAGCCTCACTCTTTGGGCTTCTATACCTCAACCCCTGAGCCCTGCCCTATTTTCTGTGACTTCATGTCCAGCTGTGACCTGTTTCTTCTCTTAGGCCCGAGTCTCCTATTTCCCTTCCTTCCCCTACTAAGGTTCCTCTTGGTTACAGGCCTTACTGAGCATCCTCTATCCTTCCAGGGAGTAGAGCTGTGACCTTGAACCCTAGTCTCCAAGGCGGAACCCCCAACACCTGCTGCTGAATCTGCTGTTTGCCCATTACTCTGCTCACCCTGGACATGTGGTTTATCACTCCTGGTTTTAATGATAGGTGGGAGTAGACAATGGCTCCCATGCACACGCTCCCAGCCTCCTAGAAGGAAAAGCACTGCAATGGTTGGGAATGTGTCAGATCAACAAAAGTACACTGATGCAGCAACATCAATTGTGAAGCACAAGCCTCAGCTCTGCAATAAGGTAGAAATTATAGTTTTCTTCTTAAGATAGAAAATAATAGGCCAGGCATGGTGGCTCACACATGTAATCCCACCACTTTGGGAGGCCAAGTTGCAAGTTGGGAGGTTTGCTTGAGGCCAGGAGTTCAAGACCAGCCTGGGCAACATGGTACATCGCTACAAAATTAAGGGGAAAAAAAAAAAAAAAGCTGAGTGTGGTAACACATGCCTGGAGGCTGAGGCAGGAGGATCACTTGAGCCCATGAGTCTGAGTTTATAGTGAGCTAAGATTGCGCCACTGCACTCCAATGTGGTTGACAGAGCAAGACTCTGTCTCCAAAAAGAAAAGAAAAGAAAAGAAAGCCTACCATTACAATGTCCAAGTAATCTGTGCCCCGTAAATATTTTAATGCCTGTGAGATTAAGAAAACTCTGGATTAATGTCTAATTTGGTGTTCTGTGTATCATGGAACAGGAATTCAAGCTATCAGAAATGACAATAACCATATGTAAATCCTATGGAATTTAGACAAACAGAGCTACTTGTCTGACTTCTAAGCTGTAATACCTTGTTATCTATGTTACTCAGGAACATCAGATTACCTGATTATGGAGATTATGTATCCAAATATTTGCTATTATCTATGCAAAATAATTTGACCTTCTGACCAAATAGCCCACCAGCTGATCTAACTGTATAGTTGGTCCAGCTGCCTGACCACAGAATTGGCCTGTGGTTTGAGAGTAATGATGCTAACTTAAAGAAGCCAGCCTAGTGGCCCCACAGATACCCAGACAGTCCTGCAATTGAGTGACTCCCAAATCCCATGTCTAACTTTTTAAAAGATATGACTCTTCAGCCTAACTATGTCAAATGGTTATTTTTCAAAGACCTAAAAAATATAATAATTCATCCTGTAGATAAATAAAAGTCAAAGTCCATTACCATTGCATTTTTGAGACTATTACATTGTATATTTTATAGAGAAACCAGTGGCAAAATTCAAGAACAATTAAATAGCATTACTAACTTCAGGTCCAGGCCTGCCACTTACTCGCTGTGTGACCCTGGGAAGCTACTTACCCTCTTCTGTTTCCGTTTTCTCATCTGTAAATTGAGAATGATATGGTAACAACTACCTCATAATAACCATAATAGTTACTGTGGGAGTTAAATGAGTCAATATGTCAAAAAGGGCGAAATTAGCATCCGGCCCATAGTGAGTGATTGCTAGCTAAGTGCTATTTGTTTTTCTGTGGTTGTCACATGACATCTCTATGACAAACTTGTGGTGGAGGCTACGCAGATATTATTCTTTTTAATGTATAGATGCCAAGTAGTTCACTCCAGGTCATCAGGAAGGTAGTGAAAAACCAGACCCTCTGACTCCAAGTCTAGAACTTTCTCTGGCTCGTGCTATTGCCTCTCCATCCACATAGAGATGAGCATATTGTTGCTTTTTCGCTTTATTTGCACAAGTCTCATGCACCATGAGATTCTTTGTTTGATGCGACATGCAGCTCCAAGCCGCACAGAACTTCATGCTGGGGATAAGAGCCTCCTCTTCCGGGAAGAGCTGGAGATCCTTTTCCAAGGCACACATTGGATCCCACCATTGAGGAGATGCTGATCAAAACCTCATCTCCAGCCTGGTACGGTGACTCATGCGTATCATCCCAGCACTTTGGGAGGCCAAGGAGGGTGGATCACTTGAGGCCAGGAGTTCAAGACCAGGCTGGCCAACATGGTGAAACCCCATCTCTTCCAAAAAATACAAAAAAAATTAGCCAGGCATGGTGGTACATGCCTGTAGTCACAGCTACTCAGGAGGCTGAGGCATGAGAATTGCTTGATCCTGGGAGATGGAGGTTGCAGTGAGCTGAGATCACACCACTGCCACTGCACTCCAGCCTGGGCAAGAGAGTGAGACTCTGTCTCAAAAAAACAACAAAACAAACAAAACCCCAAAAACCCTTATATCCAAAATAAATAAACAGATGTTACAAAGCAAGAAGGAAGCAGGACAAAGGACCATGATTATTCAGCATCAACTGAGAACCACAATCAAATCTTACTCATCAAAAGTGACCTGTTAGCCTCTCTAATAGAACAGTGTTGGAGGAGAAAATAAATTAATCAGAAGAATCGTTAACTGCAGCTTGGATGAGATTTCTTGTTAAGCATAGTCATTAACATCAAAGCGTAAAGCTGTTTGGTTTTCTCCTCCCTGATGGGCAGTAAAGGGGAAACACCATCCCTATGAGTAGCACCCCAGTAACCACGCCATAAATTTTTCTGAGCCGCTCAGTTGCTTCCCAATTAGTTACATAAACCAAGAGACACCACCCTCATTTTTCTACTTTTCATGAAACACCCTGCAGGAACACACATACTTTTCCAGCAACAAAACTGAGAAGGTGGGAAAGCGACCCTACGGAGAGGAAAATGTAGCAAGATGTAGTGAGCCCTTCCTTTCTCTACTCCTTTCGAGAACCCCACTCCAAAACACCCTCCTACTGTCAGAGATTTGAACCAGAGAGACTCCAATCTCGAATAGGGGCTGGGTAAAATAAGGCTGAGAACCACTGGGCGGCATTCCCAGGAGGTTAAGGCATTTGTCACAGGATGAGATAGAGGGTTGGCTCACAGGTCACAGACACATTGCTGGTAAAACAGGTTGCGGTAAAGAAGCTGGCCAAATCCCACCAAAACCAAGATGGCGACGAACATGACCTGTAGTCATCCTCACTGATCCTTATATGCTAATTATAATGCATTAGCATGCTAGAAGACACTCCCACCAGCGCCATGACGGTTTACAAAAGCCATGGCAACATCATGAAGTTACCCTATATGGTCTAAAAAAGAGAGGAACCCTCAGCTCCAGGAATTTCCCATCCCTTTCCTGAAAACTCATGAATAATCCACCCCTTGTTTAGCGTATAATCCAGAAGTAACAGTAAGTATAAGGAGCTGAGCAGACCATGCCGCTGCTCTGCCTAGGGAGAAGCTATTCTTTTATGCCTTTACTTTCTTAATAAATTGGCTTTCACTTTAGGGACTCTCTCCGAATTCTTTCTTGCACGGGATCTAAGAACTCTTTCTTGCGGTCTGCATCAGGACCCCTTTCCGGTAACACTACCACTGTTTAAAGTATCATTTAAAAAACAAATAGCACTTTCTGAGAATGAGATCCTTCGATGCCAGGATAAAGACCTCAATTTGAAGTATTTTCCAGAACACCTGTTAGAACACAGCTGATGACGCTCTTCTTGAACAACTCGATTCACATGGCTCGCGGGACCCTCTGCTGCCTTGGTTTTCCTCCTGTGTCACCGACAACTCGCCAGTCTCTGGCAGCTCTTCCTCATTTTCCTTACCTGCCTGGTCACTCCTCTCTAACTACCTTTCACTCTCTAAGTGACCTCACACAGTTCCGTGACCCTTGCAGCATTTATATGCTGAAAGTTGCCCTAGCTCCCATCCTGACCCCGCCTCTACACTCCGGATCTCAATATCCTGTTGCTTATTCAGCACGGTCACTTGAAAGACGAGTAGACATGTCAAAGTTAGCATGTCCAAAATTTAGCATCTCAAAGTTAGCATGTCTGACCTCTCAATGCTTCCCTCACGCTCCCTTTATCAGCAAACAACAAATGACAATCAGGACAAAACCTCCAAGTCTCACTTTTAAAATTTTCCTCTCCAATCCAGCAACAAATTCTTTTGACTTCATCTTGAAATATACCCTGAACCCAGCCTCTTTTCCTTCCATCCACTGACACCACCCTGGGCCAAGCCATGTACCGTTCAGACATTTATACTATCTCCTAAGCAGCCCCTGGCCTCCACTGTATCACTCCTTCAGCCATCTGTGTTGCTATAAAGGGATAGCTGAGGCTGAATCATTTATGCAGGAAAGAGGTTTAGGGAGCTCACAGTTCTGCTGGCCAGAAGATTCAAGACAGGGCATCTGGCGAGGGCCTCAGGCTGCTTCCACTGGTGGCAGAGGTGAAGGAGAATGGGTGTATGCAGAGATCACATGGAGAGAGAAGAAGAGAGAGAGGGGGAGGTGCCAGCCTCCTTTTAACCAGCTGTTACGTGAATTAATGGAGCAAAAACTCACGCTATTAGTTCTATTACCTCCGGGAGGGCAACAAGCTATTCATCAGGGATCCGCCCCCATGACTCAAACACCTCCCATTAGGCCCCACCCCTAACACTGCGGATCAAATTTCAACATGAGGTTTGAGGAGGTCAAATAGCCAAACCATAGCATTGCACCTCTGGCCCCCCAAAACCCATGTCTTTCAAAGACTGCAAACCACAAGCATCCCTTCCCAATAGTCCCCCAAATCTTAACTTGTTCCAGCATCAACTCAAAAGTCCAAAGTTTCATCTGAGACTTGACATAAGTTCCTTACAGCTACGAGCCTGGAAAATCAAAAACAAGCCTTGGCCGTCCCCACCCCTATAACTTTGCTGTGTGAAGCCCACATGGCTGATCTGATAGGTTGGAGTCGAATGTCTGTGTCTTTTCCAAGCTGAGGGTGCATACTGCTAGTGGCTCTCTAATTCTGGGATCCCCACATCAGCCCCGTCACCATGGCTCCCCTAGGCAGTGCCCCGTGGGGGACTTTCTATGGTAGCTCTGCCCCTGTAGCAGGCTTCTGCCCACACACTCAGGCTTTCTGATACACCCTCTGAAATCTAGGTGGAAGCTAAGCCTCCATCACTCTTGCATTCTGGGCACATGCAGACTTGACATGTGGAAGCCTCCAAGGCTTGTGCCCTCTGGAGCAGCATCTGGAGCCACACCTGGGGCCTTTTAAGTCAAGGCTAGGGCTGGTGCACCTGGGATAGGGGCAGGAGCATCCTGAGGCGGTGCAGGGCAGGAGGGCAGCAGGGGCTGCCCCCCAAAACCACTCTATTCTCCCGAGTCTCTGGGCCTGTGATGCGAGGGGCTCCTTAAAGATTTCCAAAATGGCTTCAAGGCCTTTCTCTTATTTTCTTGACTACTAGCACATGATTATCTTTTAGTCATGCTAATTACTTTAGCAAACAGTCTCTCAGCTGTACCCCTGGATTCTTCTCCCAAAAATGCTCTTTCATTCTCTGCCACATGGCCAGCCTTCAGATTTTCCAAACTTTTACTCTCTGCTTCCCTTTCCATAATAAATTCTACCTTTAGGTCATTCCTTTGCTGCTGCAATTGATCTTGAGCCTAACCTTTTTGGTTTTTTTTTTTTGAGACGGAGTCTAACTCTGTCACCAGGCTGGAGTGCAATGGCATAATCTCAGCTCACTGCAAGCTCTGCCTCCCGAGTTCAAGCAATTCCCCTGCCTCAGCCTCCCAAGTAGCTGGGACTAAAGGCGCACACCACCACACCTGGCTAATTTTTTGTATTTTAGTAGAGACAGGGTTCCACCATGTTGGCCAGGCTGGTCTGGATCTCCTGACCTCGTGATCCACCTGCCTCAGCCTCCCAAAGTGCTGGTATTATAGACGTGAGCCACCACGCCGGGCCGATACTAAGCTTTTAAAACCAGCCACACCTACCACTACTAGAGCACTTTGCTGCTTAGATATTTCTTCTTTTGGATATCCCAGGACATCACTCTTAAGTCTGGCCTTCCACAAATCCCTAGGGCATGGACACAATGCAGCCAAGTTCTTTGCTAAGGCCTAACATGGGTGACTTTTCTCCAGTTCCCAATAAGTTATCTGTTTCCATTTGAGACTTCATCAGCATCAACTTTACTGTCTATATTTCTATCAACAGTTTAATCACAACCATATAACCAATCTCTAAGAAATTCCAAACTTTCCCTCCTCTTCCTATTTTCTTCTGAGCCTTCCAAACTCTTCCAATTCTCTGCCCAGTACCAAGTTCCAAATCTGCTTCCACACTTTCAGGTATCTTTAAGCAACATCCCACTCCTTGGTACCAATTTTCTGCATTAGTTCATTTTGCATTACTATAGAGGAATACCTAGGGCTAGGTTGTTTATAAAGAAAAGAGGTTTATTTGGCTCATCGTTCTACAGGCTGTACAAGAAGCATGGAACCAACGTCTGCTTCAAATGAAGGCCTCAGGCTGCTTCCACTCAGGGCAGAGGGCAAGGATAACCAGCAGTGCAGAGATAACCTGGTGGGGTGGGAGGAAGAGGGACCAGAATCTCTTTAACAAGCAGTTCTTGCTGGTAATAATAGAGAATGCACACATCCCCAAGGGAAGGCATTAATCTATTCATGAAAGAACTATCCCTAAGGCCCAAACACCTCCCACGAGGCCCTACCTCCCACCACCACCACATGGGGGATCAAAATTCAACATAAGTTGTGGTGGGGACAAGTCATATACAAACCATAGCACCTGCCTTTGAAAACATAAATCAAATTACAGGTACTTCTCCATTCAGAAGCCGCCAGTGATTTTCATCTCATCTAGAAGCAAGCCCTAAATCTTCCCACGCCCTACAAGGCTTGGCCATTTCCTGTCCCACATATCACAGCCACAGCCACACTGGCAACCGGTACAAGCCCATCTTGAAGCTGTCGCACTTGTGGCACCCCTGGAGCGCACAGCTTTGTTTTCAGCCACCTCTGGGGTTTGCTTCCTTGCTTCAGGCAGGCTTATGGCTATCCATCCAAACAGCGTCCTCACACCCAGCCTCAGTCCTCTCCATGTCTCACCCTGTCTTACTGGTTGAATTGTGTCCCCTAAAAAGATATGCTCAAGTCCTAACTCCCAGGTATCTGAATATAACCTCATTCGGGAACGGAGTCTTTGCAAATGCAATCAAGTTAGCATGAGGTCATTAGGGTAGGCTCTCCTCCAATAGAACTGACGTTCTTAGGAGACAGACAGACAGACAGACACACACACACACACGAATATGCCATGTACAGACAGACACAGGGAGAAGATGGTCACATGGCAACAGAGGCAGAGACTGGAGTGATGCAGCTGCAAGCCAAAAAATGCCAAGGGATTGCTGACCACAACCAGAAGCTAGTGGAGGCACGGAAGGATTCTACCCAGCCTCTTAGAAGCTGACACTGACTCTGGACTTCAAGCCTCTGGACCATGAGCAAACAAACTTCTGTGGTTTTAAACCTCCTATTCCATGGTACTTTGTTATGGCAGCCCTAGGAACCTAATAGACCCTGATTAATGATTCTCGATGCCACTTACCACTTCCTTAAATTGTATCTTCTTTAGCTTTCCTCTCCATTCGATTATGAGCACCACAAAGAAAGGGTTTTAGAACCTTGTCTAGGTTTGTAAACCATCAATCCTCTGACCACTGCATCTCTCTTATGCCCTCAAACTTTTCTCTTTCTGAGTTTTAAGGATCAGAAATTGTTTTTTGTATGTCAAACATGCCGGCCAAGATACTGAATGCTTCAAAGCATTCATTATTTGCATTCATAAACAATAAGGAACTTTGGAATTCTTTTTTCATTAAAATATTTCTGTACTAATTTTTACTGTTTTTTTCTCAAGAATAATGAAAGTGTCAAAGGCTCCTGGTTAGAGAATCATCCTCATTGTGTCTCTATCCTTACCTTCTTAGAGATCTGGCTATATTGCCCTCAGACCATAATGAACGTCTTTAGTCCTCCCAGAAAGAAACCCCTTTCACCAGATACAAAATAAACCCAGATTACTGAAGATCAGATTAGCATGGATCAAGGTTCTCATGTTGTTCAACAAAACAGCAGTGACAAATCAATATTAACACTTCAGTGTTTGCTCCTGACATTCAATAAAAATATGTAGGTAATCAAAAGTCAGGAAATACTTGTGATTTTATACTTTTTAATGTGAAAATAGAAGCAGCCTATTAATAAACTCTGTGGCATGTATTCCATATAAATGCTGAAAATCAGGTGCTATGATTGACGTCTCAAGGTGGAATCTTGGATTATTACCTGTTTTCATCCCTCAGTTTTATGCCACGGAATATTACATGCCCTTCCAGCTACCCCTCTTCATGAGGAGAAAGAACATTACTTCCAAAAATATAAAAAATTTTGTAATTGGGAACAGCAAACTCCACTGGGTCAGGCCAGATGTTCGCCCCCATACACACTTGTAGGGAAGTCTTTTTCTCTTAGAAGGCTGTCTTTGGCTAGGTGTGGTGGCTCACACCTGTAATCCCAGCACTTTGGGAGGCCAAGGTGGGTGGATCACTTGAGGTCAGGAATTTGATACCAGCCTGGCCGACATGGCGAAACACTGTGTCCACTAAACATATAAAAATTAGCTGGGCATGGTGGAGCATGTCTGTAGTCCCAGCTACTCAGGAGGCTGAGGCATGAGAATTGCGTGATCTGGGAAGTGGAAGTTACAGTGAGCTGAGATTGTGCCACAGCACCCCGGCCTGGGTGACAGAGCAAGACTCCATCTCAAATAATAATAATAATAATAATAATAATAATAATAATAACAACAACAACAACAACAACTATCTTTTAGATGTGATCAGAAAAGCTAAAAGGCAGTGACACAGTTGAGTCGTGGGCCTTGTGTCTGTAGTTTGTGCTTTGGGATGGCCCTGAAGGCAGGATATTCCCAACCTGCCAATCAGAAACCAGTACTGGAAGGACCTCCTGTGTAATCCACTCTCCTTAGTAGCTCCTGGCCACAACTCACAACACAACTAAAAACCAAAAACCATTCTTACTAGGTTTAGCCAAACGGTTACATAACTTAATGAGGCACTATGTGTTCACTATTGCATCCATAAATGGTCCATACATTATAGATATGTGTACTTTCATTTTTATTTTCATTTTTTTGAGATGGAGTCTCACTCTGTTGCCTGGCTGGAGTGCAGTGGTGCGATCTCAGCTCACTGCAACCTCTGCCTCCCGGGTTCAAGCAGTTCTCTGCCTCAACCTCCCAAGCAGCTGGGACTACACACACCCACTACCACACCCAGCTAATTTTTGTCTTTTTAGTAGAGACGAGGTTTCACTATCTTGGCCAGCCTGGTCTTGAACTCCTGACCTTGTGATCCACCTGCCTCGGCCTCCCAAAGTGCTGGGATTACAGGCATGAGGCACTGTGCCGGTCAGATGTATGTACTTTTAGAAACAAAATCTCAGTGCTATTATCACCTGAAATTTATGAACGATTTCTTACAGTCTGTATTCTGCTTTCTCCAATTCTCATAAATGCTTATTGTGTGTATGGATTACACTTAAAGAAATGGTAATTTATTTAGGCAGATGTTTGTAATAAACTCACAAGAGCTGGGCGAGATCCGGGAGGGAGAATGGAAGCCACTTCCTGAGCCTCTAAGACCGGCAAGCTGGGTATAAACAAAGGAATGGCTGATTTGAAAATATTGTGCCTGGCCATCTCCTGTCCTATTCAAAAAATGATACTACAAATTATATTTCCGCTTTTTCAGCAGTGGCATACAAGGGCCTGCCAGGAGCATTTTAATATTGCATTTTACAAACTGAACTCATGCCAACTTCTCTCTGGGCAGAATTAAGTGTTACTCTCCAATAGAAGCTCTGCCTATGTTTTATTAAGCAAGGCTCCAGGCTGAAGGATCCTCATTCTCAACTTCAAGTCCCGCAACTATCTTGGATTTTGGAAACTACAATGCAGGATTTTCTTGGCAAATGTTGTAGTTTCCTAGAAAAGAAAGGAACTCATCAGGATGAAGGAGTGGATAAAAATGACCCAGGTTGAGCTGGCTCCAGCATGAAGTTGCATAACAGCAAAAGCTACTTTTCCACTAAATCTAAGCAAAAATTGTGCTGTAGCCCAGCAATTCCAAGAGAGGCTTGAGGATACCAGGATGTACCCAGATGAAACATGTACTGTACAAATAACACCCACGGAGTGAATAGAACAAACAAAACACTTAAACGCTAACAATAATGTATAATACACACCACAGTAACACACACCCAGACACAGAAAAACGACACCTGACCCTGTGGTCACGAGTGTGCACGACAGGGTGGACCCAGGGCAGGTAGAGATTCAAAAACGCGCAGCGGTCACGGTCTCATACGCTGTACCAAAAAAAAAAAAAAAAAAGCATTTTCTTCACCCTTTCTCATCCAATTAGATAAATATAACAAGCCATGGGGTTTTGATTCGTGTTGAAGTTTCATACACTGACATTTTTGTTCGAAGATCTAGGCAGATCTTGCAGGATTCAGTCCCAAAGTGGTAGACGAAACTCACCCAGGACTGCGAGGGGTGGGGGAGGTCACCCGGAACTCTACAACGGAATCAGCGACTGCCGTGCTTAGGTGGCACCCGCTCTCAGCAGCAGAGGTCTCGGCCACGCGGCTGGGAAGTGGAAGCGATCCGAGGCTCCCGCGCCACCTCCCAGACCGACACGTTGACACTGGGGGCTGGACCAGGCGCTGGCTAGGGTTGCTTGATTCGCCCGGAGGTGGGGGGGCTTAGAGCGGTCCTGGTGGGCTCCTAAGGGTCGGGGTAGCTGCCATCTCCCCTAGAGAGCTCTCCGGGAAGGGAAAGAGTGGGAGGAAAGGCGACCCCACTAGAAGGCGGCAGGTGCACCGGGCAGGCAGTCGCGCGGGGACTGAGCCACCGAAGGCCGAACGTTAGAGCAAGAGCTGGCAGCAGGGCGGCGGGGGCTTCGGGTCCCGGGTACATTCAGGGCACAAGCTAGGCGGCCCCGCGCCCAGAGTCACTTACCATTCTCCAGCGCTTCGTGCACCAGCAGTAGACCAAGCAGCAGCCAGACCTTCATCTCGCGAACCTCGGACCTCGGCGCGTAGGAGCGCGGCGGCTGCGCGGGGCTGGGGCGCAGGGGAGGCGGCGAGCGAGGGGCGGGCTCCTGGGACGCTGCAGCGGGAGGATTCGGTTTCTTGAGGAGGAACACAGTTTGGGGGAAAAGTTGGGAAATTTTTTTAAAAAAATTCCCTGTGTAATGTGACTTCTCCTGCCCCCTGGCGGAGCCGCGGTGCTCAGCGCTTCTTCCCAGCGCGAAGAGGAAAGGCTAAGGGCGAAATGTGAATTACAACAGCCATCCCTTGAATTTCTCCAACGCTGGGCGTCTTCACCGAGGTTATCAAGTTCAAGAAGGACCAGCGGGTGCTGACAGGATCACGTTTAACCACGAGTGTCCAAATGTCACCGGCCCTCGCCCCACCTCCTCAGGCACAGCCTGAGTCCTCTGTAAAAAGTGCTTCCTAAGTATTTCTGTTCATTCCGTTTCTCTTTCCAACGTGCATTCCACTCACAGGACCGTTGCCCTGGGTTCTTGCTGCTCCTCTGTGTTCAGAGTTGGGCTCTGCATCCAGCCCCATAACTGCTGGTGGCGGTGAGAGGACGGAATCATTACAGGAATAACGTGGAAAATGAGACTGCGCAGACAACTTGGGCTGTGGTGGTGAGGCAGTAGAATAGGGAATTAGGGTAAGCACGGGCTAGGGTATAAGCAGGAGAACAGCAGGTGCAGCCAGTTCGCAGAAGCAAAAGATCAGCAGGTGCAGACAGTTCTAGGCACGATTAGGCGGCGCACAGGCCGCATCCTCGCTCCTCTGATAACAAGGCAGAAGTTTCCACTTTAGCCTCTGATTGGTGGCAGGCCAATCCTTCGTAGGGTGTAACCAGTTGGAGGCCTCTAAAGGGAACCCAGGGGTGTTGCCAAGTTCTTTTCGCTTCATAAAATCCCTGGGGAGCATCGGCTTGCTGCAGCGCACTCTGAATTGTCTTCTATAAATCTACGCTTTCCTTCCTCCCTTCTGTTGCTTTGTTTTTCCTTGCTTCTTTATTTTGTTACTCTGTGCATTTTGTTCAAGTCTTTGTTCAACAGGCCAAGAACCTGGACAACTCTGTCAGGTAACAGTGGGGCAGAGGACTCAGGCTTTCACGAGCTCCTCTGCAGAGAGCCATCCTGCCTTTCTGAGCTTGCAGACTCACATGATCAAAGCAGTTTGCTAGCGGGGCAGATACCGGTGTGTGCTCCCCCTGGTGAGAAGCAGCCCATCTCATTGTGATCTTCAGTACCAGACACTGCTATTAAACAGAGATCAATTCTGAGTATCAGGTAAGGGACTTGTCCTTCAACACCCAAGGAAAGAAGTGCTGACATTTATAATAAACTAATGCTTCTCAGTCACTTCTGCAGGAGGAACCAAGAATTCTACATTCTGTTGCCAGCGCTAGCCCGAGCTTTGCCACTCGCCTTGTGATGCAGAGAACAATTGCCTGGGAATAAAGACCAAAGTTCAGATCTTGACACTGGCGCAAACTCTGAAAGCCTCTCACAATTCACTTAACCTTCTGGGTTTTAGCATCTCTTGTTTATTAAGAGAAGGAACTACACGATTATTTCAACGGGAGTTTGCTATGTGATTAACCTTATGGCTATGAAGGTTAAGACATCATCTATTATGGCTGCTTTTAAGGAGTGGACAAGCATTTAGACCACTACAATGTGGCGTGTCATGTTCTGGGGAGAATTCTGAGCAAAGGACTTGGAGGGTGCACACAGGAGAGGGTAAATCTGCGTAAGTTGCCCCATCTTGAGATTTCTTTTCATTCTGACCCCGTGAAATGACTGCTTCACTCTCACTCTGTGTTGGAGCCTGGGGTTGGGTCTAGATTACTCCTCTTGGTACCAGTCTCCCCTCCATGATAACTGTGCATGTGTCAGGTCCGCCTCTCTTATGCCATCTTTGTCAAGCTTCACTGCCCTGGCTCAGCTACATTTAGCTTAGAGTGGTGCCTCTTTCTCTTGCCACTTAGAGATTCTTCTTGAGAGGCTGAGGCGCCAGAGTCATCTGATCCTGGGAAACGAGGTTGCAGTGAGCTGAGATGGTGCCACTGCACTCTAGCCTGGGCGATAGAAAGAGACTCTGTCTCAAAATAAATAATAAATAATAAATAAATAAAAGCAAAGGAGAGAGGCCTCAGAGAATACCCATTCTTCTGCCACCTTGCTCTCAGATTTCTACCATTCAGAACTATAAGATAATACATTTCTGTTCTTTAAACCACCCAGTCTGTGGCTCTTTGTTATGGTAGCTCCAGCAAACTAATACAGGGGTCTGTATTAGGATGGGAACAGAATTCATAAGAAGTATAGGGGCTTCCCGAGACATGTAGCTATTTCATCACAAGGCTTATTATCCTTGAATGAGACAATCTCAAGATGATTTTAAATTTGAAAACGAAAACTGCCAAAGCTGTATTTTTCATGGGTCTTATTTCACTATAAAAATCCACGTGCTTTGTCTCTAGGGTGAGAAAGAATTTTATTATTAGAATCTGTTGTGTTGATCTTTTCCATTCCTTTTCCAACAATTACTATAATGTTAGCCAATTAAAATAAGCATTATCTTGCAGCTCTAAATCAAATACACCTTGAAGCCTGCTTTCCCAAGGCCTGATGAATTTTTTTGTATGTTTAGCTTGTATCTGGTCACCTTAATGGACCTTCTTAGTAGCCTAAATAGTTTTCAGTTGCTCTCTTGGGTTTTTAGATAAATGATCACATTACCTGTAACATTCACTTTTCTTTTCTTTTCTTTTCTTTTCTTTTCTTTTCTTTTCTTTTTTGTTAGATAAGTCTCACTCTGTCGCTTAGGCTGGAGTACACTGGCACATTCTCAGCTCACTGCAACCTCCACCTCTTGGGTTCAAGTGATTCTCCTGCCTCAGCCTCCTGTGTAGCTGGGATTACAGGTGTGCACCACCATGGCTGGCTAATTTTTATATTTTCAGTAGAGCTGGGGTTTCACTATGTTGGCCAGGCTGGTCTCAAACTCCTGACCTCAAGTGATCCTCCTGCCTTAGCCTCCCCAAGTGCTGGGATTACAGGTGTCAACCACCATGCCTGGCCATTTTCATTGTCTATTTTAATTAATGGTAGTTTTCTATGCCTACCCACAAAATCTCCCTACTCCATTGCCTTCCATGCTTTTATACGCCCCTTTGAAGTGGTGAATACCATTAGGAATTTGTTAGGTAAGAAAAAATCAGCCAACATTTTGGGCATCCCTTCTCCATCCCCAAGATAAGGACATGTAACTTCTTTAACTAGTCTTTGTTAACTACAGACATACAACCAAGACGATTTTTTTTTCACAAAATCTATTGGGGAACTCGCCCCAATATTTCAACATAGGTTCTTTTATTTTCCGTAAGTGTCAGCTGGCTGATAAATAAAGAGAAAGAGTGCAAAGAGGAATTTTACGATTGGGCCGCTGGGGTGACATCACATATTGGTAGTACCGTGATGCCTACCTGAGCCTCAAACCAGCAAGTTTTTTTATTAAGGGTTTCAAAAGGGGAGGAGGTGTAAGAACAGAGAGTAGGTACANCTGGTCTCAAACTCCTGACCTCAAGTGATCCTCCTGCCTTAGCCTCCCCAAGTGCTGGGATTACAGGTGTCAGCCACCATGCCTGGCCATTTTCATTGTCTATTTTAATTAATGGTAGTTTTCTATGCCTACCCACAAAATCTCCCTACTCCATTGCCTTCCATGCTTTTTATACGCCCCTTTGAAGTGGTGAATACCATTAGGAATTTGTTAGGTAAGAAAAAATCAGCCAACATTTTGGGCATCCCTTCTCCATCCCCAAGATAAGGACATGTAACTTCTTTAACTAGTCTTTGTTAACTACAGACATACAACCAAGACGATTTTTTTTTCACAAAAATCTATTGGGGGAACTCGCCCCCAATATTTCAACATAGGTTCTTTTTATTTTCCGTAAGTGTCAGCTGGCTGATAAATAAAGAGAAAGAGTGCAAAGAGGAATTTTACGATTGGGCCGCTGGGGGTGACATCACATATTGGTAGTACCGTGATGCCTACCTGAGCCTCAAACCAGCAAGTTTTTTTATTAAGGGTTTCAAAAGGGGAGGAGGTGTAAGAACAGAGAGTAGGTACAAAGATCACATGCTTCAAAGGGCAGAAAGCAGAACAAAGATCACATGCTTCTGAGGGAACAGGACAAAGGGCAAAAGCAGAACTACTGATAAGGATCCAACAAAGATCACAAGGCAAAGGGCAAAAGCAGAACGACTGATAAGGGTCTATGATCAGCCGTGCACGTATTGTCTTGATAAACATCTTAAACAGAAAACAGGGTTCAAGAGCAGAGAACTGGTCTGACCACAAATTTACCAGGGTGGACTTTTTTCCGCACCCTAGTAAGCCTGAGGGTATTGCAGGAGACTAGGGCATCTCTCAGTCCTTACCTCAACCACATAAGACAGACACTCCCAGAGTGGCCATTTATAGACCTCCCCCCAGGAATGCATTAGTTTCCCTATTTCCTTGCTAGGAAAAGAATTTAGTGATATCTCTCCTACTTGCACGTCTGTTTATAAGCTGTCTGCAAGATGAAAAGTATGGCTCTTTTTGCTCAACCCTGCAGGCAGTCAGACTTTATGGTTGACTTCCCTTGTTCCCTAAAAATTCTGTTCTTTTCAAGGTGCACTGATTTCATATTGTTCAAACACATATTTTACAATAAATTTGTGCAGTTAACACAGTTATCACAGTGGTCCTGAGGTGATGTACATCCTCAGCTTATGAAGATAACAGGATTAAGAGATTAAAGTAAAGACAGGCATAAGAAATTATAAAAGTATTATTTGGGAACTGATAAATGTTCATGAAATCTTCACAATTTGTGTTCTTCTGCCACAGCTCCAGCTGGTCCCTCCGTTCAGGGCCCCTGACTTCCCACAACGAAAATCAATGCTTCCAGGTTTTAGCAGTAATAAAATTTAGTGGTTTTAAATATGGGACTCCCTGAAAACTTCATTCTGATAGAAATGGCAGACATTTTTGACACTCCCAGAGCCACTCATCAAGAGACATCTTAGGGTAGGGTAAGGTAAGGATCCCAGAAGCTTAGTCTACTTAAAACCAATGAAGCACAAGTAATGACCTTCCTAGATCCAGGATGTAGCATGTTATAAAGATGCATCGCCTGTTCATTAGTTGTGAGAGCCTCTAAGAGGCAAGGGAAAGAGGGACCACTCCAAGCCAAAATGTACAATAGGAAAATTGTGACTTGAGAGCTTTGTCCTCTTTTTTCTTTGCTCTTTCTCTTAATAGTGTCCTCCCTCCTCTTTCAACTGTCTCTGCCTATTTGCCTTCTCTTTATTTGCTCTAAATGCTCTTTTTGAAAAGTATCTATTATCAGTCATTTACACTTGTGTGCCAATTAAAGTCAATGGTTCTGTTTTCAGAACAATGGTATGCCAAGCCTGATTTCTACCAGAGCAGTGAAATTGTTGGTCCTTCCGTAAAACTATCAGACATCAATGAGCAGGTAGGAAAGATTCCGGTGACTTGGAGACTTAGTCACTGGGGATGCCCAGAATCTTGAACTTTGACAATGTTGTAGTACTTGTGGGCTAAGGGACTCAGAACTCAGAAACTGGCTTGGAGATTGGGGCCCACCCTGGGCTATATACACTACTCCTGGGTAGTGCAGTCTCTATCCTGTGGGTTTCTCTTCCTCTCGACTGCTCCAGTCTTAATAGAGCAATAACAACTCTTTACCCAGTTTATGACATCTGATACTGTGATACCTACAACTATTTAAGAGGTGGCTATCAATGTGTTACTAGGAAGGTTTACATAAGTGAGTGTTGAGCCGAGTCTCTTTCTAGTTTCACTCACAGTTTGATCTACGTTCATTCATTTGCTTTTAGAGAGAGTCTCACTCTGTCACCCAGACTAGAGTGCAATGGTGCCATCATGGATCACTGAAGCCTCAGCCTCCTGGACTCAAGTGATCCTCCCCCCTTAGCCTCCTGAGTAGCTGGGACTACAGGCACTCAGCTAATCAAAAAAAGACTGGAGTCTCTGCTTTGTTGACCAGGCTGGTCTTGAACTTCTGGCCTCAAGCAATCCTCCCACCTTGGCTTCCCAAAGTGCTGGGGTTACAGGTGTGAACCACTGTGCCCAGCCACTCTGACACACTTTAAAAGACAAGCTGAGATAATGTGATAGTGAGAGTTATTTTTGTATGTCTTTGATAATTTTTTGAGATAGTTTATGGTATGAAATAATTTACTCTTTCCACACAGATGAGGACTTCTCAGCACAATCCCTTGGCAATCCATGGGCTTTGAGCCCTTAGCCCCAAAAGGAAGCCTATCTGTGTCCTTTAAACACTAAGGAGATCATGTTCTTACTTCCAGGAGCTTCTGGCTGGACCTACAGCCCAGAGACAACTATTGGGGGATAATTTCACGTGATCCCATGGTGGCAAAACAGAGGTAGGGCACCACTACCTCACAGCAACCCTAATCAAACAAAAATTAAATTGAGGCTTCTACTTGGCAAGTCGTTTGCTATTTTAGCTTGGTTTTTAATGCTTTCTAAATTGATACTAAAGTTTTTTTAAATTCAACATGTTCCCTCCAATTTACTACAAACAATAGGAACTGCATACACAAATGTTTCAAAATTAAACAAGCTAACTTAAGAGATTTGTAGTTTTAAGCAATTTAGAAACATATTTTAAAAATCCACTGTGAATTCTCCCTCCCTATCAAAGAGTAAAAAGTTGATAATTATTCACCATATTTAAAAGGTATCCTAGTTACATACAACTGATCACCAATGATTAAAGGCTATGATTGGTGGAAAGAACACTGATGAACTTCTTGCAGATCAAAGCAATGTCAAAGTGATTGGCTCATTAAATGGCAGTTGTAGTGGCAGGATCCTAGATGTGTGACTCTGGGGTAGCATGCTTCAAAAGCAACTGATATTTTTTGGAATGTGCCATGAGGATTGGATTGAGGATATGTGAAGACATCTGTTTCATCTCACAGGACTTGGTAGTCAGTCATACAGCAGGCCCTAGGCTGTCAACTTAGTATTCTTCAATTGTTTCAATGTAGATTGCTTATATTTCTGAGCTTTAAAGATTTCCAAATAAATAAGGAGTTTAACTTAGGTCGGTATGAAATGTGTGCTTTTGGTATGGGTGACATCTGCATTCTATATTATTACATATCACTTTATTGTAAAAATACACTCACATCAGAAAGCATGTTTTACAGTGGTAAAGCAGCAGTTTTTATTTATTATAAATTCTAAAAAAGAATCCAACTTTATAAGTAAAAAGAACACTGATGATCACTTAAGACATTTAAATTTAAAATTATTACTAAAAAAACCCTTTACATTCACACAAGTCCAATGCCTTTGTTGGTTTTTACAGACATAGAATTTCTGTAGGGTTTTGGGCCCTATCAACAATTTTTAGTAAGTACTGCAATAACAGAATAAAGCAATAAAACAACTGGACACTCCTAAAGAAAAAGGGCCCATTAATCAGGTGCAGGCCAGAGAAACCCAACCTGTTGGCAACATGAGGCTCTTTCCCACCTGGGTCTTGGTGAGACACGTGGCACAGCAAGGCTGTCAGTGCATGTGCATAAATTGTAGACCAGGTCCCACTAAGCTACTTCCAGAAACAGCCTGCCCTTCCACGAGTCACAGAGGTCCCCTGGTCCTTATTCATCTTGATATACTCATGGGATGTTTGGAATTAAGGAGCCCAAACTACCTTACTTGCATTTGAAGGCTTTCACTTCATATCCTACCCCATCAGTCTAAGAGCCCACCCAACAAGGGTAGCCACAGATAGAGAGATGCTCAAGCTCTATAGGCTGCCTGACCCTGGAACCAGCCTGGGGCCCTGACTATGACCTCCACGGGGCTGTCAGTGGCTAGGCAAAGCTCTTTAAGACCCAGCGATCATGGCAGTGGTATCAGCCATGGTGAATCAAAGTTAAGTATAGTGCTCCCAGCAAACAGGGTTACCAACTGGATTGAGCAGTAACAAAATGCATTTGAAATCAGTAAGACTAAACTGTGTATATATAAACAATAATGAATATTACAAACACCAACAACCACAACAATAACAGATCAGGCTTCTCAAAATCCAGAAACCGGAAGGCTATTTTAAAGTGTTTAAATACAATCATGTAAGGAAAAAAAAATCTCCCCAAAACCATAAAGTCAAGCAACCTTATTTTCACGTCTATATGACTAAAAAATGAAAATGACCTTTGCTGGCATTACTTGCCACACAAATATCCGTAATTTCCCCCTTGATATTTAAGGACATGTGGGATAACTTTATAAAAAAGTAAAGTGTGCAGAGAAGGCACTGTTTTGGCACTAGCAAAAAGGACAGTTAATTTTCACACGAATCACGTGAACTTTAATAACCCATGATACACATGCTAAACTCAATCCTTTAAAGCCCTGTGGAAACTGCATTTTTTGTGGTAAGTAACAGTTGCTTGAAGCATATTAGGAGAAATCATGAGTCACATCACCGGAAAGGGAGAGTCAGAATCTTGGCATGATTTCATCATGTGGTTTGTAATCTCAGAACACGCCCTGATTTAAGAGGAGGGAAAGTAAGGCTCAAGTGCTCCCTCTGTCATCATGGGTACTGGAGGCCGACGGCTTTTCCTTATGCTCCCTGCTAAGCATTTAAATAAATTTAGAAAACAGATAAAAATAGATTCTAATTAAAGTGTTTTATTTAAATTTTTTTTTTTTTTTTTTTTTTTTGGGGGGGGGTCACTCGGGCCCCGGTGGGGGGAGGGGGGGCGTACTT
>NW_016804209.1:2174493-2206152 GCF_001698545.2 Rhinopithecus bieti | reverse complement strand
AGGGTCTCACTGTTGCCCGGGCTGGAGTGAAGTGGCGTAATCTCAGCTCAGCGCAGCCTCACTCTCCTGGGCTCAAGTGATCCTCCCACCTCAGCACCCCCAGTAGCTGGGACGACAGGTGCGCGCCACCACACCCAGCTAATTTTTGTATTTTTTGTAGAGACGGGGTCTCGCTATGCTGCTCAGGCTGGTCTCAAACTCCTGGGCTCAAGCGATCAGCTTGCCTCAACCTCCCAGGGTCCTAGAATTATAGGAGCGAGCCATCATGCCTGGCCTTAAAAAATTTTTAACAACTACCTATAAGCACTCAGGACTTAAACAGTATTTTGACTAATATTTAAAATTTAAAAGTTTTAAAAAATTTTTTATTCATAGAAATTAAAAGAAGACAGTCTCTTATTTTTTAAAGGAGGATAATTCTGAAACTAATATTTTCTATCAACTATGGCTGGTAATGGTAAACTTCTATATATTAATGTTACTTTTTCATATATATCTCTCTCAAATGACACTATGGCTTTAGTTCTTTCAGTGTTTATCTCTGGGGAAAATGTGATTAAGATAACCAGTATTTTAGTAAATATCAAAGGTTCTAATATAAGTTTTCCTCACAGTTTTTAATAGAGTTTGCATAGCTCTATTCTTAAATGTAGGACTGCCATTGCCTTCTGGTGGTAAGTCACAAATTATTCTTTTTTTTTTTAAGAGTATAAAATTGAGGTGCCATTAGAAGAAATTCTCACTGAAAATGCTAAGAATATATTTCTTAGGGTAGAAAAGTAATAGAAGCTGCTTTTACTTAATCACAAAAGAATTTGCATATGTATTTCTTAATTACTGGAGAAGACTTTATATAATTTTGATTGGTTACTAGTCAAAACTCCACAAAACATTTAGGTAATTCTGAGACATTAAAAAAAAAATTTAGTTGAAAACATTATGAATTCAAATGTACAAACAGAAAGGTGCCAAAGAGCTGGTGATACTGACTTACTAATAAACACCTACCAGGACAGATCTGTTGGAAAAGGTGTGGCAGGAACAAGTAAACAGGAATCCCCAAATGCCCCCACCTCCTCTCCATTCCAGATTACAAAGCACCTGCTATAATGCACTAGAGTTGAGCGACTTCGTATTAGAAACATTATAAATACTTCTTAAAGAGTCTACCTACAGGAAATACACATATAAAATCATAGTATATTTTAATAGTTTAAAAACTAAAAATTAGGTATAAGCATATCTATCAACATCAAACATTAATTTTTCTCCACATCAGTTGGGTTTGGTACCCACATAATGATATAGCCAAAGCCCACCATAAACCCAACTTACTTATACACTGACATTTGAAATACACACACACAGATATCTATACACTCACATACATACGTAACTGTTAACAAACACACACATCTATTGAGTCTTCACAGAAAAAAAGGCACAGTGGTTGACAAAGCATTTTTTCATAGATATTTGTGTCTGCAAAGTGTTTCAATGTGGAAAAATAATTTTTCACTGAATTCTGCTTCAAATTGAGCACAGTGGGCCTAACAGTTTTAGCTGCCTATCACATTCTAAACAAGTTTCTTGATTGCATCATATATAACAATTGTTCACACTTCCTGCGTGAAGGGCCTATTCTAGATTGGGTATAGAATCGAACGGGTTTTCAGTGTACTGTGACAACAGTAAGGATTTATGAGCATGCCTATAGTTCCTACCAAAATATCCGATCCTGTGTTTATCCAACTCCTTCTCTCCAGTAAAACATGCAGCTTGAGAGAAAATTCTGTGCTTCAGATTTTACCGTGTGCACCCTGGAAGTTGTGGAATGTCCATAATGAGTTCTGTGTCATGGATGCTGTAACACTAGCAGCCAGAAACCCAGGCTTTCTACCTGTTTGATGTTTAATCACAATAAACTCTTGGCTATACAAAACCACTGCAACTTGCTTTTTAATAGCATCAATAAAATAGCTGATTTCTCGGAAGACCCATGAGGAAAACAAATGTTTTCCTTGCCTTTGGATTATGTGAGCCAGCTAGCATGCTTGGTAATGTTCGCCACGGTGTCCTGGGAGATGTCACCCAGCCTCATCCAACTAACTGTTTAATGATTTGTACAAAAAATAGTTCATGAGAAGCAACAAACACTGCAAATAAAGAGTCCACTATTAGGGAAGCCTAAAAAGTAAAATATAACAATGAGAGAATCTTACACGGAAAAATTTATTTGCTCATTTACAAGGGTAACTGTTTTATATAGCTTTAATTCAATTTGATTAAATTTTTTTAGAGTTTTAAATAATCGTGTTTTTTTAACCAAAATATTTGATTCCCCAATCACTGATGGGTTATTATATTTAACATGGGAGCTTGTAGTAACGGGCTTAGTGTGGTCATTTGAAAGCAAATGGAATAAAAATTGCTAAACAATTTATGGAGTAGGGGGAGGAAAACATTCCTAAATGTTTCCAAAAGAAACATCAGAGGCAAATTGAATCCAAAGCCTTTAAATTGGGCCAGATGCCATTTAATACTGGAATAGGCATGTTCATATCACAACAGGGGGATTGTCTCTTCTTCTTTCCCTTTGTGTTTCCGTCTTTGCATGATGCTGCTGTAGGCCCCTCATCTCTAGGAAAAGACAAAAGAAACAGAAACAAAGAAGCGAACTCTGTGCCTGACAAGGATAAGAAAAAAACTAAACTGTGATTAAGGAAGTAATGGAAAAAGGATGAATCATTCCACTAGTTGTGTGGTCTGGGAGAGTCTCTGGGCTTATTTTAAGTGACTTTTTAGAAAGGGATGCTTGGGGTTTGCTTATTCAAGCATTGGTCTAACTCTTTGATCTTCAAACACATTCTCATTACAGCCACTCCATGAGCTTTCAGGCCATGGTGACTATCTTCACCTTTTAATTTCAAGGGCCCCAAGTAGGTCACAGTGCCTCTCTTAAGTCCCTGACTGGGGATACATCATTCACAGCAAGTGAAGACCTCATATTTTAGGACCACTGTTTGCAAAAGAGACAAAGTTCATAGGGAGGCCAACTAGTGACATGGAATGCCACTCCTGGCCTGTGTAGTGCAGCAGAAGCAGACACCGTATTGGCTGAGGTTTGAGCAAACTGTCATACCTCACAGGAAAAAAAAAAAAAAAAAAAAAAACTGCATTAAACCCACTGCTGGCATTCACAACTTATTGAAAAGGCTCTTTCCTTATCCCCTCATCTTACCCCTAACCAGTGACAGACACCATGATAAGTAACTGCATTTCTGGCATCCCCTAAATGGACATTAATGAAGTCAAACAAGGTGAAGCTACTAGTACTTCCCCAACGGCAGGGGGCACAGACGAAACCTCTTTACATTCAGTGATTTACCTCTGTTTCAGTATGTGCAGTATATGCCACCGATTAATGACGACACCGGAAAAATGTAACACAGTTAATAGTAAAACACCAGCTACCTTTTAACACTCATGTTCCCAAGCATATACACAGATACATACATACACACAAACGTACACATACTCCCACTGTTTGGGGGCTCTTCATCACTGATGAATGAAACCTCCACTCAGGAGGTTTCCTCGGGCATGTAATTCACCATCTGAGGAGATGCTGTCCGGATGAGTAAGTATAAATTAGGGTGAACTATGTATGCGGCAAACCCATGACAAACTAGCATACTGATGACATCCGGTCACGGTTTACTCAGCGTAGGATATGTATGCTAACATGATGACCAGCTCTGCTCCTGCAAGTGTTAGAATTCGCTTGTCTTTTCATGGAATATGAAAGGTAAACTAACATTTCTTGGGTGATGGTCATTTGCTTGAATGGCAGATTTTTCTTCTGTTGCTGCATGAATGTTGTCTGGATAAGCATCTTCTTCATCGTTTTCATCTCTCAGATGACCCTCCAGGCTGTGTCTAATGCCATAAGCAAAGTAAATCAGGAAGCCTGTTGGGGTGGGGAAAAAAAAAATCAAGGTTTCAGGTATGTCAGAAAATGACTTTTAAGTTATACAGGTGGAGAATTAAATATAGAACTTTAGAGTTTTTCTCTTTTTTAGAACAGGAGTCCCCAAACCCCAGGCCACAGACCACTATTGTTAGGAACCAGGCCACAAAGCAGGAGGTGAGCGAGCAAAGTCTCGTCTGTATTTACAGTCACTCTCCATCGCGAACATTACCACCTGAGCTCCGCCTCCTGTCAGAGCAGGGCAGCATTAGATTCTCACAGAAGGGACTGTGCATGTGAATAATCTAGGTTGCGTGCTCTTTATGAGAACCTATCTAATGCCTGATGATCTGAAGTGGAACAGTTTCATCCCAAACCCACCCCCAACCCCGTCCATGGAAAAACTGTCTTCCACAAAACCTGTCCCTGGTGCCAAAAAGGTTGGAGACCGCTGCTTTAGAAGAATGAAATGCAAATACAACATACCCCACAGAAGATGTCCTTGATCAATATTTTCCTGGTAGAATGTGCCTCTCTATTGTTAAGACCCAAACTTTATAGATTGTATTTTGCTCTCAACAAGTTTTTCAATGTTTATACGGAAAACTTTTAATTTATGTTCTTAAAAGTCAATACTGTAAACAAAATGACATGTGGAATAAAGTCTCAAATTATACCCTAAATACAAGCGATGAATTATCAGAATCAAGGTCAGGTATTTTGGAAAGTATGCCCTGTATTAACCAAGGGGACACGGATATGCCTTACACGTGTCACTGTCACCAGGAGAGTCCAAAGAACTGTCTGCAAAGCAACTGTTTATTAACAGCCACACTGTGTGGGCATTGGGAGGCAATGTTTTAAGAACCCTCCTAAGATCACTGCAGACATGGAGGCATTTTGCTATTTTAGTTCTACTTTAGAAAATTCGTTGTGAGTTTTTGGTTGATGTAAAATGACTTTTTCTGGGTTTCATTTTTTTCACCTATAAGTTGAAAGAAATAGAGCCGACGTGGTTCTACAGGATTAGCGGGAGATACTGATTTACAAAGGCATCTGAAAACATCTTGAAAAGCACTCAGACATCCCTAAGAATCAGGAAAGAAAGAAATGGGGGAAAAAAGCCTTTATTCCCAGGATGCGGAAGAGGGTGCATTTCTCTCATCACAGCACATGAAATAGGAAAGAGAACCCAACATTAAAAGACCTACCAATTGCCATCCAAATGCTGAATCTGATCCAAGTGTCAGCACTCAACTGGACCATCAAGTAAATGTTCACCAGGATGCTGAATGCTGGCAAAAACGGTAAGAATGGAACCTAAGGGGGAAAACAATCCTTTTGAACATACTCATATTTTGAAGCATATTTCAACAGTGCAGCAATTAATTCGGCATATATGCTTCCACACTACATCAGTCACAGTTAAAACCATGCTTCTAGAGACCATAAAAGGAGAATCACATCTTAGAGTATTTACTAAAGCTCAAGGCAACAGGGGATTTGTAAGATTCAGTAACACCTGCACCATCAAAATAATGTAGACACACACAGGGGATACCTCTGAAATGCGGGATACATATGGTTATCCCAGGTACATCCTTCCAGGAAGCCCTCTACAAGCCCAAGCCAGTATACTGTTAGCGCAAATGGGACAGGATAGTTTAACTCGCAGTGTAGGAGCTTATCTTTTTCATGTTTACTTTAGTTTTATTTTATTTTTAGAGACAGTGTCTCACTCTGTCACCCAAGCTAGAGTACAGTGATACTATGACAGCTCACTGCAGCCTTGAACTCCTGGGTTCAAGTGATCCTCCCACTTCAGCCTCCTGACTAGCTAGGACTACAGGAATGAGCCACTACACGCAGCTAATGTGTGTGTTTGTTTTGTAGAGATGGGGTCTCACTATGTTGCCCAGGCTGCACTTGAACTCCTGGCCTCAAGCAATCCTCCTGCCTTGGCCTTTCAAAGTGCTGCGATTACAGGTGTGAGCTGCCACACCCGGCCCCAGAGGAAGGGCTTTTGGTGGGACCAAAGTCCTTAGGAGAGGGCAGTGCATTTCTAAAAACAAAATATTCACCCTACTTTTCTGATATTACAGCTTCTTTTAACATGAAATTTGTTTACTATTATATATAGTAATATTGTGACAGGAACATACCCAAGTTTTTGAAAAGGCAGCAAGAGGACCAATGTAGAAGGAATTCTGTACAAAACGGAACATATGGAAGGATTGTGACACTCTCATTCACTGGCTAACCACATTAGGAGTTGCTGAGGCAGGCAGATCACCCGAGGTCAGGAGTTTGAGACCAGCTGGGCCAATATGGCAAAACCCCGTCACCACAAACACACAAAAATAAGCAGGGCACGGTGGCTCACATGTAAAATCCCAGCACCTCTGGAGGCGGAGGTGGGTGGATTATTTGAGGTCAGGAGTTTGAGACCATCCTGGCTAACATGGTGAAATCTGGTCACTACTAAACATACAAACATCAGCTGAGTGTGGTGGCATGTGCCTGTAATCCCAGCTACTGCGGAGGCTGAGGCAGGAGAAGTGCTTTAACGCAGGAGGCAGAGGTTGCAGCGAGCTGAGATCGCTCCATTGCACGCCACCCTGGGCAACAGAGAGAGATTCCATCTCCAAAAAAAAAAAAAGAAAGAAAGAAAAAAGAAAAAACACATCAAACTAATTATCCAGAGAAAATGAACACAGTATTTTGGGTCTCTAATCCTCATTACACATACCATGAATGCCACTTTCTGCTGATTCTGGGGCTGCCTCCAGATGGTGAGAATGATGGCAACACAGAGAACAAGAAACAGCGCGAGGAGAGCGAGGCTCCAGGCCTCCAGCCTGGTGATGGCGTGAACTCCGTAAGTGGTCAAAACACTCAGGCCCAACACGAGAAAAGCTGCAGGGAGGATACGTAGATAACACAGTCAGCACAACGTGCTCCACCCAGATTGTTTGGTGCGATACAGCATATTCTGATAAAACACTGAGTTCTGTACACATTTACTTGGCTAAATACAAAGAGTCTTCGCCTTGCGCTTTCTTCTTTTTCATGGAGAGAGATGTGCAGCTGCATGGATTTAAGAACCACTGCGTATTTACTCATTACTCTCCCCTCCTTAGAAGCCAACTGCCCCTCTTGGTGTTACTGACTTGCATTATCTGCCCGCGTGCCATCTGTGTCCTCATTGGTTACTTTCAGACTAGGATGCTGTCAGGCGTGGATACTTCCCTTTTTTCAAATGGGAAATGGCGTATCTGGTTATTTTAAGCTGCCGCAAACACGGACTGTGATATGGTTTGGCTGTGTCCCCACCCAAATCTCATCTTGAATTATAGCTCCCATAATTTCCACGTGTTGTGGGAGGGACCCGGTGCACGATAATTGAATAGTATGTAGTTTCCTCCATGCTGTTCTCATGGCAGTGAATAAGCCTCACGAGATCTGATGGTTTTATAAGGAGAAACCCCTTTTGCTTGGTTATCATTCTCTTGCCTGCTGCCGTGTAAGACATGCCTTTCACCTTCCACCATGATTGTGAGGCCTCCCCAACCATGTGGAACTGTGAGTCCATTAAGCCTCTTTTTCTTTATAATTTACCCAGTCTCGGGTATGTCTTTATTAGCAGCACGAGAACAGACAAATACAGACTGTTAACGTACACAAACAATATATCATCTGCATCTTTTCTCCCTGTTTCGGAGAATGACATCACCACCCCATCTCTGACCACCAAGTCTACTCTAGGGGCACCTCTTATTTGCTCCGAGAAGCCTGTGCTTCCCTGCTTGCCACCAATCATCCTGTCCTGTAAAGCCCAGTGAGAGTACGGACCGCCTCTCTTGACATCCCGGGTGCCCAGTGGAGTACCTGGCACACAGGCGACATTTTATAAATGTCACTGAAGACATGAATGATTACGTAACTGTGCGTTACATAAAACAAGCATTTCCTATATTATTGGACAATTCCATCAGGTTCCAGTCAGGTTACTGGCACGCGTACGCAGCCTGATGCTTTCACCCAGAGGGCATCCTAACCTCTAATGAATGTGCCGGTTTGTACTTCTGTCACTCTCGTCTTGAAATACTCCTACCTCTTTTGTTCAATTATCAAGATGCAATAAATGTATACAGGTAATATAAAGATGATCTCGACCACTGGTGATGCTTTAGGTGAAAATTTCAAGGTGGTTGCTAATACATTCTAGGGCAATATGAGGCTCTCTGTTCTCTTTCACATCACGCCAGCTCTACCCACACACATCTGGGTCTGTACAATGTGAGCAGAGAAGACGACTTACCCAGGAATCCTACCAGAAAGTTCACGAGAGAAGCTGACTGCTGTGTCGGCAGAAGGGAGGGGCAGAAGAGGGTCCGCACACTGAAGCCCTGTCTCTGCAGCATGGTGACCTGGGACTCACTCTTCGAGGTTACCCTGGGAGACGATCCCAGACCATCTTTCTCAGGAGAAAATTTGGGCTGCTCGTAAGATAAGCCAGGCTGGTACCTATTCCCAAACAGACATCTATGTCTTTATTCTTAAACAGAGATTTGGCCCAAGTGAAACCAGCACCTAAAACCTTAAGTAAGACATCATACAGAGTGATAGTGTGTAGAGTAAATCAATACTTATGACTCCAGTCCCAGAGCATGCTGAGCCAGGCCACAAACCTTTTCGATAAAACATCTGCAGCAAAATACCCAAATTTCCTCCAGGAGTTACTAATCAGAGTCATATATTAGACGGCAAAAGAAAGTGAAACTATAAAGGAAGGCAATCACAATAAAAGGATGATTATTCTGAAATTATTTATGCCCAAAGGAAATGCGGTTCATGAAAACAGCACAGAAACTCTGGGTACATTTCAGCTATAAAATAATGCAGTCACCAGTTTGGTATTCAAAGGCCTCATCACAATCTGTCATTCTGGCCTCATCCTTCCCTACCTTCTAGCTAAACCCAGACAAGCTCATCTGACCATCCTGCCACCTCTACACCCATTGCATGCCATTGTCCTTTATTATTTTATCCTCCTCCTGTATAGCTTATATCAAGACATCAGCCTTGATATGGTTTGGCTGTGTCCCCACCCAAATCTCACCTTGAATTGTAGTTCCCACAATCCCCAGGTGCCATGGGAGGGACCCAGTGGGAGGTAATTTAATCATGGCACTGGTTACCCTCATGCCGTTCTTGTGATAGCAAGTGAGTTCTCATGAGAGCTGATGGTTTTTCTTGTTTTGTTTTGTTATTTTTTTTTGAGACGGAGTTTTGCTCTTGTTGCCCAGGCTGGAGTGCGGTGGTGTGATCTCAGCTCACTGCAACCTCTGCCTCCTAGGTTCAAGTGATTCTCCTGCCTCAGCCTCCTGAGTAGCTAGGACAACAGGTGCCCACCACCACACCCTAAGGGGCTTTCCCCCTTTTTGCTCAGCACTTCGCCTTCCTGCCATCGTGTGAAGGAGGACATGTTTGCTTCCCCTTCCACCATGATTGTTAGTTTCCTGAGGCCTCTCCAGCCCTGCGGAACCATGAGTCAATTAAACTTCTTTCCTTTATAAATTACCCAGTCTTGGGTATGTCTTTATTAGCAGCTTGAGAATGGACTAATACAAGCCTGCTTCTCCTCCTAGTGTCTGCCCCAGGCTTTTCAGTGTGGCCTCTTCTCCTTCTGGGCAGCCTTTACTTATATTTGAAAGTAACATTTTCCCTCCATATGAAGAAATATGCTCACTGAGAAAAAATGCACAGAAGTATACAGGAGAAATTCAAAACCAGCCATAATACCACCAGCCAGTGTTAATCACTGTTAGCACTTTGGTACAATTTCACCCAGGCATATAATGTCTATACAGGCATATATGATTTCTCCATGTAAATTTATTATTTGAATAAGTTCAGACACTACATATACTGTAGTTTTATATCCTCAAATGGATATATTTCTCCATAAAATTAAATACCATTTTATTTGCTGTAGAAGAGTTCAATGAATAAATGCAGCCTCATTTATTTAACCATTCCTCTAGTGATACTCAGGTTAGTTTCATTTTTTCACTATTGTAAATTACCTTTTCCAAAAACATCCTTTACATACATCTGTGTGTGCCTCTGATTAAATCTTTAGCACAAAAATTTTAACAACTGAACTAATGGAACAAAAAGCACAGCATTTTTAAGTGTCTTTAGACATTATGAGAAACTGCCTTTCACGTAGATTAGGCCAACCTATCACTCGTGGTCAACTTGCATTTGATTCTTTGCTGCAGACCAGATATGCTGCTTCTACTTTTCGTTACTATTTTGATAGATGTGACCTCTCACCTTGGTGAGACTGCTGGCTCCCTGGAAGCCAGGAGAGCGAGGGCTCATTTTCTCACTCCCAGAGTCCCCCACGCATGGTACACCCTGTAGAACCACTGGGTGACTCACCTGAGGATGAGAACACAGGCTGCCACCAAAGAGTAGGCCATGAGCGTGCCAATGGACATCATGTCCACAAGCGCCTTCAGGTCAAACAGAAAGGCCATCAAAGCTAGGGGAAGAAGAACAGAACGGCGAAGTAAATGGCCCAGGAGGAAATTCCAGACAGTTACTAATGTTCAAGCCAGGCACAGCTGACTGCCACTGCGTTTTAGTCCCAATGATAAGTCAACCAGAGTGTAGAAAATACATCTCTCACAGTTGATAAGATGTTCTTTAGGTCATATAAACTGCTGACAGGACTTCAAAACCCCTCAGCTCTCTAGTAACTACATGGCACATTCTACTTAGATTACATTAAAAAATATTTGGCCTGAAAAAGAGTGAAAACATTACATGACAGAACACAGTCTTTGATGTTTCAGAAGAAAAATACTGCTAGGAAGCACTGGCTAGCTCCTTTTTAAAAAAAAAAAAAAACATTCAAACAGAAGGAGCTTTCATTATAGATATTATATAACCACTTTAGTTTCCATATACATTGAGTTACATCATATACAACTCAATTTTTTTTTTTTTTTTTTTGAGACAGGGTCTCACTTTGTCACCCAGGCTGGAGTGCAGTGGTACGATGTCGGCTTACTGCAATCTCCACCTCCCTGGTCCAAGTGATTCTCATATCTCAGCCTCCTGACTAGCTGGGACTACAGGCGTGCGCCACCACACCTGGATAATTTTCGTATATTTCGTGGAGGTAGGGTTTCACCATGTTGGTCAGGCTGGTCCCGAACTGGCCTCAAGTGATCTACTGGCCTCAGTCTCCCAAGAAGCTGGGATTACAGGTGTGACAGTGACCCACCTGACTGAAATTTATTTTAGTAATTCTGATAAAATAAAATAAAATAATTTTCAATTAAATTATGTTTCTGAAACAGGCTAAATTCTACTATGATTAAAGCCATGCATTCCAGGTAGACTTACTAGATCTGAGCGATCAATATCTGGTCCCGCATACCAAATCCCAAATATTAAGAGGCAAAACATACTGTACACAGTTAAATAGTTTAACTTCCACTAAGCAACTGTTTTCTCCACTGAAACATCAAGATACTGATGATATTAACTTGAATTTAGCACATAGTTTTCCCTGTTAGAGTAAGTAGATAACAACACACTCTGTTTATATGATGTTTCAGATCCCTCTCCAACATTTAAATGTCTGTGATCTCATTTTACCTTCGGGTCAATGATCCTATGGGATGCGACATCATTTAGGTTTAGGCATATAAAATGGCTGGATGTGACAATTTTTGACCCCAAACTCAGCAACTGTGAGTGGTTTTTCTAACAGGATTATCCCCATCTTAGAGACAGGCTAACTTAGCAAGGCCACGACTACCCGTCAGGGCAGAGTTTCTCTCATTCAACAGCCCCATGTTCCTTCTACAAGATCACATTGTTTCTTTTAACACACTGCATGCCTCACTTTGAAAATTCTTTGCTGGGCACAGAAGTTCACACCTGTAATCCCTGCACTTTGGGACGCTGGGCCAGGCAGATCACTTGAGGTCAGGAGGTTGAGACCAGCCTGGCCAACATGGTGAAACCCCATCTCTACTAAAAAAAAAAATCAGCTGGGTGTGGTGGCACGTGACTGTAATCAGAGCTACTCAGGAGGCTGAGGGAGGAGAACTGCTTGAACCCGGGAGGCGGAGGTTGCAATGAGCCAAGATTGTGCCACTAAACTCCAGCCTGGGTGACAGAGTGAGACTATGTCTCAAAAAAAAAAACAAAAAAAAAAAGGAGGAAAATTCTTCATTGCTCATATACTTATACATCAGATTATTACAATTTAGGTATATTTAAAAATCACAGAGAGCCAAATAAGGTAGCCAAGAGAGAAGAAAATGATAAATTGTCCACACAAGTTATCTAATCCAAGTTAAAAATAAGCAAAGTAAGGTATGGGAGTACAAAATAACAAAATATTTTAAAGCATTTTAAAAGTGGTCTATTATAATTATCTTCTTGTAATTATTAACTTTAATATCTTAACATGCCACCAAATTCAATTCTTCCTGAATAAAGAAGGATAAACTTTTAAAAATTCTGGATCATTACTGGGCAAGTATTTTACTGGAAAGAGAAAATTTTTTATGAGTTAAATAAAATGTATGACTGTCTAAAAATATTTACAAACTATGTTTAACATGTGTTGTTTAAAAATAAAATAGGCTTCACATCGTCTAGGGCAAACCTTCATTTTAGGGGGGGCAGAATCCTAGGCCTGAGAAAATAAGTGGCTTGACCGTCTAACATATGTTTAAGAAAGGGCCAGATTCGCCGGGAGTGGTGGCTCCTACGCCTGTAATCCCAGCACTTTCAGAGGCCGAGGCGGGTGGATCACGAGGTCAGGAGATCGAGACCATCCTGGTGAACACGGTGAAACCCCATCTCTACTAAAAATACAAAAAAATTAGCCAGGCGTGATGGCAGGTGCCTGTAGTCCCAGCTTCTTGGGAGGCTGAGGCAGGAGAATGGCGTGAACCTGGGAGGTGGAGTTTGCAGTGAGTACATTCTGATCCTGAAAAAAAAATCCATTTTACACAGAACGAAGCAGTAGCTTTTTCTAACCTAATTTCCCAACAATTCAGAGCCTCAATGAAATTGTCTCTTTGGTTTGAATTTCTAGTGCCAAAATTGTTCGTTACTTTACGTATAAAGTTTGCTAAAGTCTTTCTTTTGCTTCCTGTAACAGTACCTTTAAGGTCATTGTCTGGATCTAGAATCTCACTGAAATTTTCTGCATGAGATAAGAATCTGGCCAAAGGTATTTTACATGGATATTAAGATGTGCCAAAAGACTAGTAATCTGGATTTTCTGAACATAATTTAAGTACCAAAACTGTTGAAAGGGAAAATAGATTCCTGATGGAGTTGGAGACGATATATACATTTGTAACTGTTAGATGGCTACGATGGCCCTGGGAGCAAGGATGCCCACCATACTGAGGATAGTGATCACAATGCCCAAGCATAAATTATCTTGGACATTTCTTATTAATAAAAGGTAAAGCTTAGCATTTAAAAAATCCTATGGTCCTTTAGCAATATTCAACGTATATCCTAGACCAATCAATCATTATTTTAAAATTAATATTTCAAAAATTAAGCAAGAATTCCTTAATCGAAACTTTATGTATCAATGATATAATTTTGTGTGCTAGTTCATCAGAAAAGCAATTCATGATATTTAGTGGAGAGCCATTATAACCCTTTGTATATTTGTTAGAGCCCCAAATATTAAAATAACAAAATAGTAAAAAAAAATCCCAAAGGGTCAATTAAGAATGAACTTCAGTATACCACCGCCACCACAATTTTCAATGTTAATCCCAATGGCCGTACACTAATTTACCAGTGATTTTGTTTTTTTTTTTAACTTACATGCACAGCATGCAGACTCTCTTTCTAAGTCCATGCATGCAAATTAAATGTTCCAGTCCAATGCTCAAGAAGCCTAAGTCTGTAAAGCTTACCAGAAATGACCCCTGCAGTCAACGTGGCAGCAACTGGTGACTGCCTCTTACTCACTCTGGCAAGAAATCTAAACAGTAAGCCATCCCGGGCCATGGCAAACAGAATTCGGGGTAAAGGGAACATAGAGCCCAGAAGACTAGAACAGAAAAATTCAAAATTCACACATGAGTTATTTTAAGGATTATTCTAGACAGGTATGCACAGGTAAAGACTGGACACACAAAAATGCAGAACCAAAAAATTCAAACTAGGAAACATTCACAAAAAACGTGACTGAACTTCTTGTAAATCAAAACAGAAAACCACCTAGCTTTGCATTTTTAACGCAGAGTCCTTGATGAAAAAGATCCCCCGTTTCTTAAGAAAAGTCAACTCTCTCTCACCTGCCACTGCACCCGATGATAAAGTAGCAATTATTGGTGTCTTCGTTTTGGAATTGATTTGAGCTAGACATTTGAAAAGCAACCCATCCTCCGCCATAGCATAGATTACACGAGGCATTGGGAAAATGGATCCAAGAAGACTGAATAAAAAGCAAACACATGCAGTATGGCAAACATTCATGCAACATTACATCCCCGAACGGAAATAAAATAATTGCATAATATTCAGCATGACAGTTGTAATTATGAAGTCATATTATTTATATTAATAATTACGTCACATTGTTTTTAAATGCACTATGATAGGGCATTTAAAAAATTTGCTAATATTTACCATTGTGCTATTCATTATTCTGTTACAGATAAGTAGTACCCAGCAAAATTACCAGACTAAAAACAACATTGCAAGTAATTTGTATGTACCCACAATTATTACCAAATTAAAACTAAGCAATTAAGACTTAACCAAACCAATATTATTAAGACATTTTTAGCAGCAACAACTTAGAAAATAAAATTATTAATTTGATATGTAATTAAAGAAAAGACTAAGTAATTTTATTTCATAAGCAATAGTTGCAACCTTTATTCAATAATGATGTATTTTTTGCATTTATTGTACCAGTATTTTTTCTCATACACCCTGATATTGGATCAAGTTAGTAATAATCCCCAGCATCATAAGATAATCAAGGTAGAAAAAGGCAAAGAAGATCAATTTACGTAAATGTAGTATGCAGAGGGGACCACAATGAAAAGTTAGCAACTGAAGTTTAGTAAGACAGTTTTTGCTTGAGATGTTCGGAATTACTTTTGTTTACTAGCTGCACCATTTCACACATTACTTAGTTGTGAAAAATAACCATGTAAGAGAAAACAAAAAAAGTATTTTATTTAAAAATCCTTCTTATTTATTTATTTTATTTGCAACAGGGTCTCACTCTGTCACCCAGGCTGGAATGCAGTAGTACGGTCATAGCTAGCTCACTGTGCCCTCAAACTCCTGGGCTCAAGTGATCCTCCCACTTCAGTCTCTCAAGTAACTGCGACTGGGACTAAAGGCACATGCCACCATGCTCAGCCAATTTATTGAAGTTTTTGAGGAGACCGAGCCTTGCTATGTTGCCCAGGTTGGTCCTGAACTCTTTGCCTTAAGTGATCCTCCCGCCTCGATGTCCCAAAGTACTGGGACTACAAGAGTGAACCACTATGCCTGGCCTTTCTTTACCTTTAATAAGGCTCTGTTGAGCTTGGTCATAGATGAATCTTTGCCCATCCCTTCTCAGGCCATGGGGGCATGGTATCTTCAGAGTTCAGACTTTGGAAATTACTTGAAGCTATTCAAAATAAACCTCAAGGCCAGGTGTGGTGGCTCATGCCTGTAACCCCAACACTTTGGGAGGCTGAGGTGGGAGGATCACTTGAGCCCAGGAGTTCAAGACCAGCCTGGGGAACTTAACGAGACCTCGTCTCTATAAAAAATAAAAAATTAACCAGGTATGGTGTTACGTGCCTGTATCCTAGCTACTCAGGAGGCTGAGCTGGGGAGATCACTTGAACCCAGGAGTTTGAACCTCAGTGAACTATGATCATGCTCCGCACTTCAGCCTGCTTAACAGAGCGAGACCCTGTCTCAAATAAATAAATAAACCTCAACACTAGCAGATGGCTGAGAAACCAAGGGTGTCTAATTGCTACTTTATATTGTCTTAATGGTAAGTAATTAAAGAAAAGACTATTTGTAGGAAGTTCAAATTTCAATTTAAAATTTTACATGAAATTTCCTCTATTCTTGAAGGTACTTTCTTATTACATAGAAAATAAAAGGGAGTTTGAAGGGGAAAATAAAGCTAGGTTGGTGAATTACACTAAAAGACTTCTTTTCTAGTTTCAGACTTTTAGAACCTTATTTTCAGTTAAAACATTACTAATCTGGTAAAAAAAAAGATTAATTTTCTCTTTGCAAGACTCTTCTACCGTATGGCATGATAAAAAATGAGAATGAAATATCTTACTCATAATCATATGTTAATTGAAATGAGGGTAGCTCAGGAAACCTGGGAAATGAGTTCTAAAATATTCAAACAAGCAGCTACTGAGAATCTGAAAACTTGAGATTCAATGACCCTTTTCTCTTCACATATTTATATGAATTGCCACCATTTATTTAAGAATGATAATTTCTATTTCTAGACCAACTGCACTCTGATTGGTGCTAAGAAGAAAAGTCTCCATGTTTCACAATAAAAAGCACATTATATTTTTAAAAGACAGAGCATAAGTGTTCACTCACATAGGCTCAGTATTACTCGAACAGAGTGTAGCATATGCAAAGTCTGTACATACATTCTCAGATGTCTGAAGAACTACAAGTATCACCAAAGCCAATGGAGAAACATTTTAGGACAAGAATCCTGAAGTTTCATAATGCCTATATACATGACTATGTGCCACAGATATATTTGTGTGTGTGTGTGTGTATCAATGCCACATATATTTCTACTGAAGCCTGGACCATCACTATCTTCAAAAACTGACTCTGAACTAACAGCAGGGGAGTTTATCCTTTAAGATTTTTATATGGAAATTCTGAGCAAGCTAATCATTAAATACAAAGTTGCACAATATTTTGTTTCTATTAGGATACTTTTTAAATAGACAAAAGCAAATTTTTAGACACTGACTACTTTGTAGAATCCCAAACAGCCCCTGCCCCAAAGGCCACGCAATGTACCTTGTTGACAAGGCGCAGAGAGAACCAGCTGCAACAACATATTTGGCAGGACCCCATCCCACATATTCAAATGCTACAGGAAGGGGGCTTTTTTCATCGAGGAGGTAGTAAGGCATCATAAGTGTTAAAGCTGCAGAGACCCCAAAATAGGCCATAAAGCAAACAAGCAAAGACGTCACAATTCCAATGGGAATAGCTTTCTGGGGATTCCGAACTTCTTCACCTAAGGAAATATAAACAAAAGATGTGGATGCTTCATAAAACATCAACAGGTAAAGAAATTAAATTGTGCAAAATTCTTCCTTTTCTCCAGGGTAATTCTTATCTGCTTTTGTCCCTTTTCTTTTCTTATCTTGGTCTATATTATTTTATTTTATTTTACTTTATTTTATTTTTTTGAGACAGAGTCTTGCTCTGTTGCCCAAGCTGGAGTGCAGTGGTGTGATCTTGGCTCACTGCAACCTCCACTTCCCAGGTTCAAGCAAATCTCTTGCTTCAGCCTCCTGAGTAGCTGGGACCACAGGTGTGTGCCACCACACCTGGCTAATTTTTGTATTTTAGGAGAGATGGTTTGCACCATGTTGGCCAATCTAGTCTCTAATTCCCCGCCTCAAGTAGTTCCTGGCCTCAAGTGATCCACCCTCCTCAACGTCACAAAGTATTGGGATTACAGGCGTGAGCCACCGCGCCCGGCCGATCCATCTGTTTTACATGAAATTTCCTCTATTCTTCAAGGTACTTTCTTATTACATAAAAAACCAATTCCCAGAGGGAGAAGAGGAGAAGTCATGCCAGTCAGTTTCCTATCTCCAGGAAAGAAAAAAACCAACCAACCAATCAAAACCATAACATATCAGCACTGTTAAGTGTTGAGACAGAATAGCAGTCTTAATCCATTTGGAAAATGATTCATCTACAGAGATTAAATGACTGCTGTGCCATTCCGTAGGCCCTTAAGTATGAAAGCTTCAGATGAAGTTATTTCATCTATTTGTATGAAGTTCTAATTTCAGTTTAAAAAACAGCATACTTTGTACACTAATGAGATTGAATACTCAAAACGTGGTCAAATGTATGGCCATACCAAGACACAAAAATAGAGGAGGCATTCAGAGAGTGACTTTGGCATGATGATGATGTTGTATAAGATAACACAGAAAGAACAGGCACAATATTTTTTCTCCCACTAACAGACCATTTAAGAACATGATCATCACGTATGGCCCATGTGACAGCACTTCTGGACAGAAGGTTAGGGACGGTAATAATGACTAACATTTATAAAGTAATCAACAGCTTGCAAAGTATTTTTCATATGCATTATTTTAGGGAATCTTCCTACTATCTGAGGAATAGGAATTGCTCTCCCAAACTTACCAACTGGAAACCAAGGGCAGAGAGTTGCATTCTTTCTTTTTATCATCGGCAGCACGTGTCACAGCTGGGTCTGGAACTAGTGCCCTTCTTATCCCAAATCCGTCTCTCTTTCCTGGACCCTCTGCTGCCACACACGGGTACTCGTGCATGACAAGGAACACCCATTCTTCTACACTGAGCCAAGACACTGCTCTTACCAGTTGTTGCAATGCAGTCAAATCCCACAAAGGCATAAAAGCAAGTTGCAGCACCAGCCAACGTTCCTGTAAAGCCATAAGGCATAAAGCCACCAGCCCCATAGATACTTGTTCCGTTTTCAGAAGGTGGTTCTCTAAGAAAGAGAACAAACACAGTGGAAAATCACTTTGACAGAAAACTCTCCTTCTGGTAACTTGTCTCAGACTATATCCTTGGAAGGTGGTTGTGTTTATCAGCTCTTTGAAGCTGATATACATAAAACTAAAACCTTACTCTTCACCCTGTGCTGCAGAATGTGGTGGTGCCCCTAACAATGGTACCTAACAATGACCCTCCTGTGTCACTGACACCCAATTACAGGCTGACTGACAGCATATGTAGAAGTCCCAGACCAGCTCCAGCTGAACCTACAGCCAGGGAGGATTTTGAGAGCAGAGACTCCACATATGAGCCATGCTCTGGGACAAAGACCAGAAACCTCCTCTTCTCATAGATGCTCATTCTTAGGAGAATCCATTCTTCAACTCATAAAGCATCGAGTAAGGCAGAGTACACATCTCTAACATTCCCTAAGAAGACATTTAAAAACATGAAACAAAACATCCTCATCTTGATTGACACTAATGAAATTGAATATTTTATTATATGTTAAAAACTATATACGTTTATAGGATACTAATTTTTTCCATTATTAGAAAGACTAAATAACATATGTCGAGAAAAACATACAGATGTACCTCATTCCATGCAATAGGTATTTGTGTAATCTTACGTCTGCTTGTGCAACTAAAAACATTCTCCAAAAAACAAGGTCTGAAGATTACTAAAGCATTAAAAGAATACAATAAAACTGAATGGTGGTCCTGAAGGAAGAACTAAAGGATGCAGGAGTCAAAAATACTCGTCGTTATTTAGCAGTGGCAAACTGCTGGGGGGAAAAGATCAAGTTTTCCCAATGGTTAGGATCTTCCCTTGCTCTTCCCCTAAACCCGGAGCAGAGCTTGAGGCTGGGAACCAGCAGGTGCATGGGTTCACACAGTTGCTACACAGGGAGCACACCTATACCTTTAAGTTTGAAGGGAGTTTGGGAAGAGGGGTCTTGGAATGGAACAGCCTCTCAGAAGGGTCTCAGAAGCAAGAAATTTGAGAACCATTGCTCTAGAAGAAACTCACATATGCCCTCTGGTATGGTTTGGCTATGTCCCCATCCAATCTCATCTTGGATTGTGGGTCCCACAGTTCCCATGTGTTGTGGGAGGTGGCTGAATCATGGGGGCGGGTCTTTGCTGTTCTCATGATGGTAAGTGGGTCTCACAAGATCTGATGGTTTTATAAGGGAAAGTTTCCCCACACAAGTTCTCTCCTCTTGTCTGCTGCCAGTTAAGACATGCCTTTCACCTTCTGCCACGAATGTGAGGCCTCCCTAGCCATGTGGAATTGTGAGTCCATTAAACCTCTTTTTCCTTATAAATTACCCAGTCTTAGGTATGTCTTTATTAGCAGAGTAAAAATGACCTAATATATACACTTAAAATATTTTCTTAAACAAGAAGGAGAAAAAAAAAAATTCTCAAACATTTTACCTGGCACTTGCTGATATATTTTTGAGAAACTCTTCACTAATCTTCCAGTTTGCCACATTTCCTTTCACAAATCCAGCAACCATCACAAACAGAAGGACCAGAATATTAACAGCTGTGAAGACTTTATTTACCCAAGCAGACTCTTTTACTCCAAAAGACAAAAGACCTATGGAAGAAGAAAGGGCATTTCCATGTTTATTTATCTTCAGGAAAGGCGATGGCATTTTGAGGCAAATACAGGGCTTTAGGATATTCTTTCACCAGGATTCATATCTTTAATTTCCATCTATCCACTTCTACTGCTAGTTCTTATTCATTAGTTAATTACCTAATCCTGAAAGGTCTTCTGAATGCAACCAACTCAATTCTGGAGGCGGGTCGTGCTCATAAAAGACACCACACTTTCTAAGAAACATAACTCTAGTAACTTTGGCCATCTTTGCCAATGATAGGTAAAGTAACATCTAATTTCAAGGTAAATGGTTGCAAACTATTTTTTCTTTTTTTGAGACAGAGTCTCGCTCTGTTTCCCTGGCTGAAGTGCAGTGGCATTATCTCGGCTCACTGCAACCTCTGCCACATGTGCTCAAACAAGTCTCTCACCTCAGCCACCTGAGTAGCTGGGAATACAGGTGTGTGCCACCATATCCGGCTAATTTTTGTATTTTTTGTAGGGTTGCAGCTTTGCCATGTTGGCCAGGCTAGTCTCGAACTCCAGACCTCAAGTGATCCGCCTGTCTCAGCCTCCCAAAATGCTGGGATTGTAGGCACTGAAGCCACAACAACCGGCCCAGTTGTGAACTTTTAAAAAGTAAACACTAAAACATTTATCTGCCATGCACACAAAATACATAAACAAAGATAATTCTCCAATTGTGCCAAAAAAGTACTTTGTTAAACCTATTCTCATTTTAATAGCTTTATATTCTGATTGTAAAAGTGATCAATTTCCTATTCAAGTACTTTGAAGACACAGAAAAAAAACAAAGATCAACCATGCTTTTCCCTCCCAAGTTTTGTACATACACACAAACACACACATACACACACACACTCTTTTGTGCCAGTAAATATATAATCTCATTTTTAACAGCTGCATAATCTTAGACTATATTGAGGTACTGCACTTTTAATTCATCCCTTATTTATAGACAATTAGATCACTCTTTGTTTGTTACAATTATAAATAGCACTGACATAATAATTCTTTTATAATTATCTTTCTACACTTTCCATTTACTTCTTTTTTTTTTTTTTTTTTGAGACGGAGTCTTGCTCTGTTGCCCAGGCTGGAGTGCAGCGGCCGGATCTCAGCTCACTGCAAGCTCCGCCTCCCGGGTTCACACCATTCTCCTGCCTCAGTCTCCCGAGTAGCTGGGACTACAGGCGCCCGCCACCACGCCCGGCCAGTTTTTTGTATTTTTTAGTAGAGACGGGGTTTCACCGTGTTAGCCAGGATGGTCTCGATCTCCTGACCTCATGATCCGCCCGTTTCAGCCTCCCAAAGTGCTGGGATTACAGGCTTGAGCCACTGCGCCCGGCCTCCATTTACTTCTTTACAATAATTTTCTGTAAGGTAATACTGCATCAAAGGTCTGTACTGTTGGTTCCTATTATCAAAATATTCTCTGGAAAGTTTGGCTCAATTTAAAGTGTCTATTTTTTCTATTAGGGTATTCTATTCATATTGATCGATATGGTTTGGCTGTGTTCCCACCCAAATCTCATCTTGAATTGGAACTCCCATAATCCCCATGTGTCAAGGGAGGGACCCAGTGGGACGTAACTGAATCATGGGGGCAGGTTCCCTGGGCTGTTCTCATGATAGTGAATACACCTCACGAGATCTGATGGTTTTAGAAAGGGCAGTTCCCCTGCACATGCTCTTTTGCCTGACACCATGTAAGACGTTCTTCCGCTACTCTGTCACCTTCCACCATGATTGTGAGGCCTCCCCAACCATGTGGAACTGTGAGTCCATTAAACCTCTTTTTCGTCATAAATTACCAAGTCTTGGGTATTTCTTCATAGCAGTATGAAAATGGACTAATACATTGATTTATAAAATTTATTTATATATTAATGCCATACGCTCTCTGCCTGTCATGTACAACACATATTTTTCCCAGTTTGTTTCTGCCTTTAATCTTACTGTTGATTATATGCATGTAGAAAAGTTATTAGAATAAAAAATAAATTTTCCCTTTTTAGTTTCTACCTTGAAAAAAAATCTCTTAAACATTAACCCAAACCATCTACTTTATTTCCTTCCAGCATTTTTCTAATTATATTTATCATACGTATATCTTTAACCCATCTGGTATAAGATTTGAATTATGGACCTAAGAAAGTTTATCTTTTACTATTGAGCAAATGATCGCTGTGAAAAGACGATGTCACAGATTTACTTGTTTCTTCCCCATATGTATACCACCTAGAAACAAATAAGCAAATTTTTCTAAGCAGAGATGAAAGAACTTGAATTTTGTTCTTCTACCTGTATAATTCCTAGAATCATATATTAACCATATAAAGGAAAGCTGTATGGCCAGTACAGTTCCCAACTCTGTAATTGTAAGCTAGGTTAGGAATCGCTACTATATACCTCGGAGAATAACAAAGCCACCTTTATATTTCACGTAAGTTTCCCAACAGCGCATGTGCACTGTCTACTCTGAGGTCTCATCTCGCACTGGCAGATTAGACCTCAATGAATATCTCATCTAAACGGAGCATACACTTCCTGTGTATCTTTAGTAAAACAACTGCTTCATGTCACAAGATATTTGGTGTTACAATATGAATAGGGATTTCCAATAGGGGGTTTTGATCTTCAAAGATTCTAAGGACAGAGTTTAAAACATAAGCTTCACCTATAATTAAAGGAAAGATAAGATGGTGAATGAACACGGGACAAATGAGCCAAGGCCTGAGTCTTGCCATGGAATTAAACTATGTGCTGACTGTGTCATAGCTACATGCTTTTCATCATTTAGAGATTAAAGTGGAATATTTTAAGTTCATTAAAATGATCAAATATGATGTAAATAAAATATGATGTAAATAAAATAAAATATGATGTAAATAAATAAAATACAATGTAAATACTTTAACACTAGACTGGTTTCTATTTCTAAGCTAGACTGCTTAGAAACCAAAACAAAAATCAATCTTTGTTGAAAAACAATTGATGCAATTTCTCTTGACATTAGAATCAAAATGCAAAACATTTTAGACCTATATACGTTGTTCATGTTCTTATCCCTATCCCTATATAAAACATTTAATTAATGACTCACTTTTTAAAGGGTAAAGCTGTTTTCAAAATTATATAATTTTCTAGTAAACGTTTCAAAAGAGAAACATATTTCTGTCTCACTCTTCTAACAAGGGAGAAAACAGAGATAAGGTTGGACAAGAAAGTATGAGGCAGATTGCTCAGGGTAAAGCAAGTAAGAAGGAGGAACAGACATGGTTTTTACTCTTAGTGTAATCCTTGATAGGTATAAGCAGGATTGCAGGTAAGAATGAGACTCAAAATAGAAAATGTGGCCAGGCGTGGTGGCTCACGCCTGTAATCCCAGCACTTTGGGGAGGCTGAGGCGAGGGGATTGCTTGAGATCAGGAGTTTGAGACCACCCTGGTCAACATGGTGAAACCCTGTCTCTACCAAAAATACAAAAATTAGCCAGGCGTGGTGGCGGGCGCCTGTAGTCCCAGCTACTCGGCAGGCTGAGGCAGAAGAATCGCTTGAACCCGGGAGACAGAGGTTGTAGTACCACTGCGCTCTAGCCTGAGTGACACAGACTCCATCTCAAAAAAAAAAAAAAAAAGAAAAAAAGAAAAAAAGAAAATGTTCAAACACTTAAAACAAATATAAGGAGACAGAGCAGGGATTAGCTATGCCTATGAAATAGAATTGACCACCATGTGAGTGCTTACTAGGAACCAAATGAGAAGGCTGTAGGAGGCAGACACTGATGCCTCATTTTATGTATGAGCAAACTGAGTGAGGGAAAGATTATATAAATTGTTCTATGTTCTAAAGGGAGTGAGTGGCACAGCAGGATTGAAATCTGGTTATTCGAATTCCTGTGCCTCTTAAAACCACTATGCTACCATACTGACAAAAACTGAAAAATCCTAGTACTAAGTATGTTTGTCTACATAATGTCAACATTACAAAATGACAGGTGATTTGAACTTGCTTCCTTTACAACCAAAGGCCTACGTTATATAGATGAAAGCATGTCAGAAAAACAGAATTTGTTCCAGAAATTGCAAATATCCCTAGTTGTATCTAGTAAGATGAAACAATGCCAAGAAAGTAGACATTCTTCCTTACTGAAACCACTGCTATTCCTGCAAACCTGCAATTAATTATTAAAAAATCAATGTCCTCATCCTGTTATTTAGGGTGTGCTAAGTGCCATTTACTCAGAAGCGCTATTTTTACCACTGCACACAATTTAGACTTAGATTAAAATGTGATTCCAGCTAGTGATAAACCCCACACATGTCTAACAGTAACATAAATGTATAAATATACTGACCTTGTCTTGGGAACTCAGGCCCCAAATTCAGAAGTAACCTATTTTCCTGAGACAAATAGTGTGGCTCATCCTGGGGAGAGACATAGCTGGTTTTCTTACCTGCTAGAAGTAATATAAGGCACACAGCAAAAAAATCAGGATATTCTGCAAGACCGGTGTAATTCATTCTGAAGTATGTCCTCAAAAACTGACCAATCTGTTTGCTAAGAAGTTCATCAAAGGTGCCACTCCAAGCTCTTGCAACACTTGACGTACCTTCCCAAAACAAAACAGAGGATACGAAGTCACTGGGGGCAAATTAACATGGCATGGTTTGCTACTCTATTACAGGATAAACATGAGTTCACAAAAGATTGAAAATTTTAATCACATATACAGTATCTGGATATTTATAATCATACAACAGTCATCAAATGTTCAAATCTGTAACTGTGGACTGTGGTAACTTTATTTGCAATAAAGAATTGTAACTTAAAAAGTCTGCAAGTCCACTAAGAGGCATAGTCAAAGATGAAGCAAAAATCACAGAATTGTTTGGCCAGGTGCCGTGGTTCACACCTGCAATCCCAGCACTTTGGGAGACCAAGGTGAGTGGATCACCTGAGGTCAGGAGTTCAAGACCAGCTTGGGCAACATGGTGAAACCCCGTCTTTACTAAAAATGCAAAAAATTAGCCAGGCATGGTGGCAGGTGCCTATAATCCCAGCTACTCAGGAGAAGTGCTTGAACCCAGGAGGTGGAGGTTGCAGTGCGCCGAGTTCACGCCACCACACTTCAGCCTGGGTGACAGAGTGAGACTGTCTTTAAAAAAAACCCCAGGAAATTCTGTAATTAGGAGGAGACATTTTAGAGATGACAAAAATGAGACACACAGACATCAAGTGATGTACCCGTACCCAACACCTACAACTGAACCTAAGGGCTGTGACACAGGGCTGCGATTTCTTCCATTCCACGCGTTAGACTTCTTTTTGAAACATACCTATCACATAAGATAAAATGAGATTCCAACCAGTGATGAAGGCCCACAGCTCTCCGACAGTCACATAGGTGTACAAATACGCAGACCCTGTCTTGGGGACACGGGCCCCAAATTCAGCATAGCAGAGGCCAGCCATCACCGAAGCCAGGGCAGCAATGAGGAAGGATACCACGATGCTGGGACCCGAGTCTGCCTTGGCCACCTCCCCAGCGAGGACGTAAACCCCAGCACCAAGGGTGCTTCCAACGCCCAGGGCAATGAGGTCCATGGTGGATAAGCAGCGGCATAATTTGGTGTCTTCTAGATTGTCCAGAGTCACGATTTTTCTCCGGATCAGACATCGGGCAAAGGTCAGCGCGGCTTTGCAGGGAATCATTCTGACGTCTGATGAAGGCAACCTGAGCAGAAGGGAGGAGGTTAGAAGCTGATCTGGAATCATCATCCCTCCCTTTGGTGACCCAGCTTCCAGGCACAATTAGAGCAAGGCTGTGTGTGCGTTTCACTTGTTAGAAGAGATGCAGTGACCCAGAGCAATCAGAAGGAAGGTTTAATAACCAGAGCCTCGAATTTCCTGTAGTTCAATTTCCTGTAGATACATGTCCCTTTATGAGAGACTGCAATAAATGGCTTAGGTGGCAAGCAAAGGAATATAGCAGCCTTGGGTGATTAAAAAGATTCGCCATTCTTGTTTGCATATTGTAATTTCGTGTTTTTGTTTTTGTTTGGAGACAGGATCTCACTCTGTTGCCCAGGCTGGACGGCAGTGGCACAATCTTGGCTCACTGCAGCCTCAACCTCCTGGGCTCAAACAGTCCTCCCACCTCAGCCTCTGGAGTAGCTCAGCCTCGGGATTATGGGTGTGAACCACCAAGTCCAACCTAAAAATTTTCAAAGGATATGTTGATAGAAATATATTTCAAGAGATGGCTAATTTTGCTCTCACTACAAGGAAGGGAGTGAATTGCCTCATCTTTTAGGTTCTGTCCCTCTGTACTTCAACTATCCATTTAACTCAGGTTCTTTTTTTTTTTTTTTGACAGGGTCTCACTCTGTCAGCCAGGCTGGAGTGCAGTAGCAAGATCACAGCTCACTGAAGGCTCAACTTCCTGGGCTCAATCAATCCTCCCGCCTTAGTCTACTCAGTAGCTGGGTCCACAGGCATGTGCCACCATGCTCAGGTAACTTTTTTATTTTCGGTAGAGATGGGGTCTCACTATGTTGCTCACGCTGGTCTTGAATTTATGGGCTCATGCAGTCCTACCTCCTTGGCCTCCCAAAGTGCTAGGATTATAGGCATGAACTACCATACCTGGCCCAGATTTTTCAGGCCTTACTAAACACCAGGAATTGTGCTGAGAATATGTGTAGAATGATGTCTTATATAGATGGGGTCTCTAGCCTTACAGGACTTAGCTATCGTCTAAAAGCACGTAAAAACGTAATCATTTCATATTCTCTGGATTTATCAAGCATGTGTGAGCTTCTCTGTTTTCATTTTAAACAATGAATGTGAAGCAGATGTGAACGTTTTAGAATTTTTTAAAATCACCTCTCAAAGTTTGCTGAAATCTAAAACTGTCATTCAACCATGCTTTAAGTATGAATTTGTACTAAAATACACAAGCTTATTATAGTTCAGATTTCTAAATAAATAAGTCCAAAGTCCATGCCAAATATTATTCTACGTTCTTTTAAAATGGAATGAATAAAGTAGACAAAAAGTCACACTCCCCACCTCCTGCAAGCCTAAACAATCTAACACTGAAAAAACATCAGGTTACAAAACAAGGTAAGAATATTAGTTAAGAAAAAATACATAGGCATATATTACACTAAAAAGGCTTAAAGCAAAACATATCAAAATATTAACAGTAATTATATTTAGAAGATGGGTTCATCTCTGTATTTCATATATTATATTGCTAATACCTATTTCTAATTTGTCTCCAATGAATATGTACAACTTATATGCAAAAGAAATACTAAAAATGAAAGAGCTGTACATGCGATTGTCTACCAAAACATATAACTTAGCAGATTACTAAATAACTGAGGAACATTATCCACATCAATATAAATATAAATACAAGCTTCTAATAGTGAAAGCAGGTAAGTCAAAGAATATGAAGAAAAGCCTAAGGAGAAATAAAAAAAAGAAGTGACACATTCCTCGACGATAAAAATAAACTTTTACACACCTTCAGGATCTTCTGTGCCACTCGACAGAGTGCCAAAGCGGGACACTTCACAAACGCTTGTGGGAAAATCTGCAAATATGTTGACATCTCCAGTTTTACCAATAGGCAGGTTTTAAAAGTCAAAACCTATCAATGCTTCCACAAATCAAATGCATATCAATTTCTACCACTGGCTAACCCTTAAATAGCCCGTTCTCATATAGCTAGAAGGTAAGTGTTCTGCTTAAAAAGAACTCAGAAGTAAAAGTGGAAGTTACATAAAGGCCAACCGAGGGGGTCAGGAGGGATGGGAAAGGTAGTTACTAAATGCTGAGCTTCTGTAATATTTAAGCATTTTTATACAGAGATGCACAAAGAGCAAGGATTAGGGACCACGGCCAACTGAAAAGTGCTCAGAAACAAAGACACACTGAAGTTCATTGATGATTGAAGATCACGTGAAAATGGGACACGTCATATACAACTTTGGGAACACAACTGATAAACAAAGTGCAGCATCTCCATTTGTCACTTAACCAGATAAAACATGCCTATGGCGGAGGACTTAATTAACCTTGACTTTGATAAGTAAAAGACATAAATTCTACAACTATTGCATATTTATTTATTTATTTTTTTTTTTTTTTTTGAGGCAGAGTCTCACTCTGTCGCCCGGACTGGAGTGCAGTGGCCGGATCTCAGCTCACTGCAAGCTCCGCCTCCCGGGTTTACGCCATTCTCCTGCCTCAGCCTCCCGAGTAGCTGGGACTACAGGCGCTCGCCACTTCGCCCGGCTAGTTTTGTATTTTAGTAGAGACGGGGTTTCACCGTGTTAGCCAGGATGGTCTCGATCTCCTGACCTCGTGATCCGCCCGTCTCGGCCTCCCAAAGTGCTGGGACTACAGGCTTGAGCCACCGCGCCCGGCCAACTATTGCATATTTAAAGAGAAAGGATCTGCAAGGAAGCAAGGAAAACCAAGGAAAGATTCGGGGAGGATTGTGGGTAAACTTTTTTCAAATCCTTTTTCCCTGGTACTACATGATTATGATGTATTGATTTGTGAAAATTTCCTAAAGAAAAAAACAGCATAAAAAGAAAAGAATAAGCAAGTCGGACCTCCTTTGAAACAAACCTCCTTTTGAAAACATTAAAACAGTAAAAGCTTTTATTATTAAGTTACCCAAAATGAATAAATGAGTGATGGTCATCTCTTCAATACGAAATTGAATTTAATTCACTCCAGATTACACAGGAAGCAGGACTGCTTATAGAAACGCACAGCTTTAATCAGATAAGATATGATTTCCACTGATTCTTTCCTAGTATTTTTTTTCTTTTTTTGGGGGGAGGTCTGTGTAGGAAAATACTTCTTTCCCATTAAAGATGAAAAGTATTTTACGTGTAGTCAGGTTTTCTGTGTTGCTCTGGAGAAAAAAGACAAAGATCCCATTTGTCAAGCATTCATTTGCTTTTGAGTAATTAGAAAAGCATACGTCAGAAACTTCTCAGAACTGGCAGGTTACTCAATGTCCTCTGCAAACAATCTCAACCACGCACAGCCTGGTAAAACACGGATTGCAAAAGCCACAACATAGAACTAATTTTGTAGGACTATAATGGGATGGGAGAAAAGTAAGGAACAAACATATTGGGTCAATTTAATGAGTCATTATTAAACAAACATTTATTGAGTCCTAGCAGGTGTATCTTGCAGTGCTTAGTAGACGAAGAAAGTGAATCTCGTACTTTTGTAAAATATGCTTTTGTCGAGACACACTGATATATGAAAGTAGTGTGGCAACAAGAGAATGAGAAAACATTTGTGTCTAATATTAGTGATATAATGTGGTATGTACATATTTTGAAGTTTTATAACTTATTCAACATTTAAAAAAAGATAAGCTCCCTATGTGAAATGGTTATGACCATCTTACTCTCATTTTATAGAGGACTTTCACTGCCCAAGAAAAAACATCCCTCCCACTTCTACAACAAATACAAATGCAGGGATAAAATGCAGGGATTTTGGAGGTGATTCCTTTACTCTGCAGGGCACAGACTTTCTTTTCCAGGAGCAGATGATCTGCACCGTTGGAACCACTGTCAGTTATTGCTACAGTGACCAAGGACTCATATTTAATAAGCAACCTACATGCATGTAGTATAAGAAAACGATGCAGATTTTGGGAAGAGGCCCGTACAAAACTCACACCCACATCCTTGGCCTCAGAATATAAGGCTCTAATCAATATCCCTATGAGGTCACAGGTGATTCTGGCAATACCAGAAATCGGTATCTTTCTTCAATAAGCAATTATTTTATTAATTGCTGAGACAGCGGCGTCTCTTGAGGAAGACAAATATGTGCACATGAGCTTAGATCTGAAAACAGAATGAGCGAAGGGAGGGCTGGAAGGAACTAGCAATATGCTGTGCTGCAGAAAAGTCTCTGAATGATTTTCATGAGCCTAATTATACATGTGGATCGTTCTTAGCCCCCCACCCCATTCTGCCCCAAACTTAAGTATGACCATTTCTAGGCACCTTATTCCTTGATAAAGCCCTATTAATTCTTGCCATAAAAGCTAAATTCCTTCCTCAGCAACTTGAAATTACCTCCTTCTAAAACTTCTTCAGCCCAGGCCATCAACTTGACAGTACAGATTTTAGGTCCAGTAAATCCCTAACCCTGATGACATTAACAGAGCAAACTTCCTTTCAACGACCCCAGAAATCTTTCCAAATCTGTCAATCATAGTCACAAGTTGATCCTGGATTTTCACTGTAGTTCAAAACTTTGATGCTGCATTGAGTCACTTAGAAATGAATCTTTCCCTGCCTCCCCTAGGTAAAGGTTGACATTTCAAACTTAATCTTCTATATCAGTATCCCAGGCCCTGACAATAAATCTTACAGGAGAAACCAGCTGTCGCAAGCCAGTGGGGTAGGTGTTCCAATAAACCCTCAGCAAATTAGTTTGTCCAAATTATAACCAATTTTTTCTTTCTTCATTCCACTTGCTAGTTTCGTGGTGAGACATCTGCTCTTTCTGTTTTGGGACTGATGAGAAAAAAAGTAATTACATCACATAGATGAGTAGGGATCTTTACCGCATTGTTTTGCCCTAGATCTTTTTTATTTTGCAATCTGCAAACCCAACGTTTCTATAACGTTAAAGTTCCAAGATAAATTTTCAAATTATAATGTGGGTTAAATAATGCAGTAAAGGGGAAAAGATATAGCCATAATACCATGGATTTATTGACTTTTATTCTTTTTGCTAAGTTTTGAGAGATTAATTTCTTTAAAAATTCATCAAAAGTATAACGTAGGATAAAAGACTATCACAAGTGGTAACTGTTCAGCCTTGATTAGCAAAAACAGAAACCACAAACCTTTGCATTTAACACTTAAGCCTGAATTTTTCTGGAAAAACAAAGAACACTCTTCCATATTCACTTCACTTTTATTGGGTCTAAAACTTATCTTTTTTCCAAAGCAAGATTTCTGAACAATTTCTTCCTCCAGAGTTTTCTCCAGAGAAGTGCATGCAAGTATAGACATAGGTAAAAACAAAAAACACAACTGAAGCCACTACAAAGTTACAACCACTGTAGTAATAACATTGATATTTTCTCCCCTTTTATACCAAATCAGTACTGCCAGGAAGTTAGACTAAAAACATATTACTTCAAATTTTCTGATATAGAATCCAGATAC
>NW_016804209.1:2141759-2174436 GCF_001698545.2 Rhinopithecus bieti | reverse complement strand
GTCATTATTAAACAAACATTTATTGAGTCCTAGCAGGTGTATCTTGCAGTGCTTAGTAGACGAAGAAAGTGAATCTCGTACTTTTGTAAAATATGCTTTTGTCGAGACACACTGATATATGAAAGTAGTGTGGCAACAAGAGAATGAGAAAAACATTTGTGTCTAATATTAGTGATATAATGTGGTATGTACATATTTTTGAAGTTTTTATAACTTATTCAACATTTAAAAAAAGATAAGCTCCCTATGTGAAATGGTTATGACCATCTTACTCTCATTTTTATAGAGGACTTTCACTGCCCAAGAAAAAACATCCCTCCCACTTCTACAACAAATACAAATGCAGGGATAAAATGCAGGGATTTTGGAGGTGATTCCTTTACTCTGCAGGGCACAGACTTTCTTTTTCCAGGAGCAGATGATCTGCACCGTTGGAACCACTGTCAGTTATTGCTACAGTGACCAAGGACTCATATTTAATAAGCAACCTACATGCATGTAGTATAAGAAAAACGATGCAGATTTTGGGAAGAGGCCCGTACAAAACTCACACCCACATCCTTGGCCTCAGAATATAAGGCTCTAATCAATATCCCTATGAGGTCACAGGTGATTCTGGCAATACCAGAAATCGGTATCTTTCTTCAATAAGCAATTATTTTATTAATTGCTGAGACAGCGGCGTCTCTTGAGGAAGACAAATATGTGCACATGAGCTTAGATCTGAAAACAGAATGAGCGAAGGGAGGGCTGGAAGGAACTAGCAATATGCTGTGCTGCAGAAAAGTCTCTGAATGATTTTCATGAGCCTAATTATACATGTGGATCGTTCTTAGCCCCCCACCCCCATTCTGCCCCAAACTTAAGTATGACCATTTCTAGGCACCTTATTCCTTGATAAAGCCCTATTAATTCTTGCCATAAAAGCTAAATTCCTTCCTCAGCAACTTGAAATTACCTCCTTCTAAAACTTCTTCAGCCCAGGCCATCAACTTGACAGTACAGATTTTTAGGTCCAGTAAATCCCTAACCCTGATGACATTAACAGAGCAAACTTCCTTTCAACGACCCCCAGAAATCTTTCCAAATCTGTCAATCATAGTCACAAGTTGATCCTGGATTTTCACTGTAGTTCAAAACTTTGATGCTGCATTGAGTCACTTAGAAATGAATCTTTCCCTGCCTCCCCTAGGTAAAGGTTGACATTTCAAACTTAATCTTCTATATCAGTATCCCAGGCCCTGACAATAAATCTTACAGGAGAAACCAGCTGTCGCAAGCCAGTGGGGTAGGTGTTCCAATAAACCCTCAGCAAATTAGTTTGTCCAAATTATAACCAATTTTTTCTTTCTTCATTCCACTTGCTAGTTTCGTGGTGAGACATCTGCTCTTTCTGTTTTGGGACTGATGAGAAAAAAAGTAATTACATCACATAGATGAGTAGGGATCTTTACCGCATTGTTTTTGCCCTAGATCTTTTTTATTTTGCAATCTGCAAACCCAACGTTTCTATAACGTTAAAGTTCCAAGATAAATTTTCAAATTATAATGTGGGTTAAATAATGCAGTAAAGGGGAAAAGATATAGCCATAATACCATGGATTTATTGACTTTTATTCTTTTTGCTAAGTTTTGAGAGATTAATTTCTTTAAAAATTCATCAAAAGTATAACGTAGGATAAAAGACTATCACAAGTGGTAACTGTTCAGCCTTGATTAGCAAAACAGAAACCACAAACCTTTGCATTTAACACTTAAGCCTGAATTTTCTGGAAAACAAAGAACACTCTTCCATATTCACTTCACTTTTATTGGGTCTAAAACTTATCTTTTTTCCAAAGCAAGATTTCTGAACAATTTCTTCCTCCAGAGTTTTCTCCAGAGAAGTGCATGCAAGTATAGACATAGGTAAAACAAAAAACACAACTGAAGCCACTACAAAGTTACAACCACTGTAGTAATAACATTGATATTTTCTCCCCTTTTATACCAAATCAGTACTGCCAGGAAGTTAGACTAAAAACATATTACTTCAAATTTTCTGATATAGAATCCAGATACAGGCAAGCATTTTTCCTAAAGACATTCAACAAATAAAGGGCTGATAGAGAATTCTGGGAAGTCTATGTAAAGACAGCTGGTGCTTCCAAACATGCGACTCCATTTCACTTTAGTAAAAGCAACATTACAGCGGGAATAAGGCATACGTAGTTAGCTCAAAGAGATGCAGGAAAAAAAAACTAAATGAAACATCCAACTTTTGTGTTTAGGCTTGGGGAACAGAAGCAGCAAAAATGGAAGAAGGCAAAGCCCTTGGCACCTTGGTAACTGGAGTCCCTGCCCAGTCAGCACTCTGCATTCCTGACCAGAGCTTGGTGGCAGGCTTGGGCACCAGACAGATGCCCATGCCCATAAGGTCTTCAGCAATCTTTGGCTAGTATGTCACTCTGACTGCCAGTGGGTACAACCTGTTCCCTCTCCCCAAGCTGCTAGGACCTGTCACCTTACATGTGCCACTGCAAACATGAGGAATGGCCCTTTCCATAATTTTTTACCTTACCTGGGATTCCACCACTGCCTCCTACCCTCCCCACAGCACTGTCTTCACACTCCCAAGCCACGGATCACTGGACCAGAGAGACACCTGACTCAGGGTTAAACAGTCAAAGGCTGGGAATGCTCAATTAGATGTTCTCGAAGCTCTTAAGCACAAAATAACCGAGTTGGTCAAATGGTCCAGTGCAGGTTGAAGTCACACACTGGGGACCAGCTTGACAAGGTGCAGAAACCCACAAGCTGGCAGTAGAAGCCACACAGAGGGGGCTGGGCACAGCGGTTCATGCCTGTAATCCCAGCACTTTGGGAGGCTTGAGGAGCACTTGAGGTCAGGAGTTTGAGATCAGCCTGACCAATATGGTGAAACCCCATCTCCACTAAAAATACAAAAATTAGTCAGGCATGGTATTGCGTGCCTATAGTCCCAGCTACTCGGGAGGCTGAGGCAGGAGAATTGCTTGAACCCGGGAGGCAGAGGTTGCAGTGAGAATCGTGCCACTACACTCCAGCCTGGGTGACAGAGCGAGACTCCATCTGAAAATAAATAAATAAATACAATAAGCCACACCACGGTCATTCAGAGTAGGGCAGAGTTGTGAAAGGCAGCTGCCCCAGCAGGGAGGCAGGGAAAGAGGAGCCTGGGGAGCTTTTCTGCTCCCCCCGGCCTTGCTGCGCTTCTAATGCTGTGTGTGCGAGATTCCCTGACATGGTCTGGACACACCTCCTGTGCACTTCAGCTATTTAGACTGGTCTCTGTTCCTTGAAACCAGAAGCTACTGGCGAAGGTCAAGATGGTACTGAGTGAGCCTGCTTCACCCCACTCTACTCCCACTGTCAACTCTTCCAATCTGCTACCTTCGGCCATTTCTGCTACATTTCCTGAGAATTCCTCTTCTTTCCAAAAGGAGGTTTCCACGGTAGAATAACTCAAATTTGTTCACTTTTCAATATGGTACTTAAAGTGTTTAACCTGCATTAGTTCTGCCCTTTACCCACAGATGTATATACTCTCTCCTTGAAAAAAATAGCTTGACATAAGGTAGAATTTTTTTTTCTTTTTTTTTTTTTTTTGCGGGGGGGGCAGGGGGGGGTGGTGGCACAGGTTGGAGTGCAGTGGTACAATCTCACTGCAACCTCCACTTCCCGGGTTCAAGTGATTCTCCTGCCTCAGCCTCCCAAGTAGTTACAGGCACCCACCACAACAACCAGCTTTTTTTTTTTTTTTTTTTTTTTTGGTATTTTTGGTAGAGACGGGTTTTTGCCATGTTGGCCAGGCTGATCTCGAACTCCTGACCTCAAGTGATCCTCCTTCCTTGGCCTCCCAAAGTGCTGGGGTTACAAGCGTGAGCCACTGCACCCGGCCAGAAAATCTTTTCTTTTTAGATATACACACAACCAATCTGGATTATCAGTAACGCCATTTCTCCCAATGCCCACTATTGGAATGAGGAGCACGTAAGAGCTAGTTATGGCCCCAGGAATAGGAAACAAGGGCTCTATAGTACTTAATAAAAACATTTAAATTTTTTTTTTTTTTTGGCCAATGAATTATAGAAGTAAGCCAGTGGCAGAGCGATAATTCACCTAACGGAGGAAAGGATATCAACGGAAGCACTGGGAATATTTTACCACATTGGAGAAGGTTTTTTAAAATTCCTCAATCAGAGAAGTCTCTACAACACTTAAGACTTGAATTATCTTTTGTTAAAAAACGTAAAAAAAAAATTTTTTTTGAGATGGAGTCTCCCTCTTTCACCCAGGCTGGAGCGCAGTGGCGTGATCTCGGCTCACTGCCACCTCCGCCTCCTGAGTTCAAGCGATTCTCCAGCCTCAGCCTCCCAAGTAGCTGGGACTACAGGCACCCGCCACCACACTCAGCTAATTTTTGTATTTTAGTAGAGACAGGGTTTTACCATGTTGGCCAGGCTGGTTTCGAACTCCCTACCTCAAGTGATCTGCCTGTCTTGGTCTTCCAAAGCGCTGGGATTACAGGCGTCAGCCACCGCGCCCGGCGAAAAATGTAAATTTCTTATAAATACTTCCACTACTTTATTCGTTTCCCCAAATAATTGAGGCACCCTATCAGGCCCTAGAACAACCATAAATAGGCTGCCCCAATTCTTCCCTCGTGCCACCCGCAGTTGCACAGGCACACACATGATGGCCACTGCAATATGAGACAGCTATGCTTGTGCATACGGGAGGCAGAGCACTGCAAGGGCTCCTAACTCTGACTGTGACAGGGATTCAGGTAGTTAGAGAGGCCTTCCTGGAGACAGCTATGTTTGGATGAGTTAAATTTAGCCATCTGAAAGCTCAGTGAGAAGGAGGGCGGGAGGGGGTGGTGGGGACACAAGTGTGTTCTAAGCAGAGGGTGTTTCCGGCAAGAGTAAAGGAGTAGAGAGTAGTTCAATCCATATAGAGCTTAGGGATGGAGAAGCCAGAGGTAAGCACAGCTAAGCAGAAGGGTCCCTAGGCTGTGCAAGGAGCTTGAAGTTGACCCTGGGGGCAGTAGGAAATCACTGAGAACTTTAAGCCAGACGTAGAATTTGAGAAACATCATTCTGACTGTTATTATAAACAGGGGATGAGAAAGATCAAGACAGGAGATAAGGAAAAAGCTAAACAGGCTACTGGAATAATCTAGGCACAAGGGACTCTGAGCTGCTCTAGGGGAAGGGTGGTAGGGTGAAGAGATACGGGTGGCCAACAGAGCTTAGCTTTTTCCACCTTGAGAGTCAAGGAAGAGGATGAGTGGGAAGGGACACATGGATTTGTAAGCCGGGTGGTAGACTACTGAGCTCCTACTTCACTCCAAAGTTAAAACGTTAACTTTACATGTCATATAGTTTACAGATAACAGAGAATCAACAAATTATGGCAGATTGACTTCAGTATAACTGTGCAAGGAGGGTTCTGTTTTGTCTTTGTTTTGTTTTGTTTTCCATTTGAAGCTTGCATGCCTGTTCCAAAACTGAAAAAGCAAACACATAGACTTTAAATATATGCCTCTAGAATACAGCTCAAATTTCCACATCAAGCTCCTTGAATTGTGAGAATTCCAAACAGAGTAATATTCGGCATATTTTCATGGAACAAAGTAAATGAGTGAGTTTAAATGAGTGGGTTTTCTAGCTTACTGAAGATTCAATCTCTACGTCTTTGACATTGTCCATCAAATCTTGCCACAATTCAGTGATTCTCCTCTAAATGCTGTTGAATTTCAGGGTGGTTATCCACTGTGATGACAGAGGTCCGAACTGCTCATCCTTACAAATGAGTAATCACTTCCCAGAGAAACTGTTTGAAAAGATGAGCACAACTATTGTTTAAAAAGCAAACCACTCAATAATACCTTAATTCCACTTTGAACCCACTGTCCACATAAATTAGAGTTAACTCAACGATGCCAAGGAAATCCTGAAGACCTGGATGGAACCATGTTCCTGCTGCCCTTTTTAAATAGCCTGTGCCCATCAACAATAGACTGGACAAAGAAAATGTGGTATATATACACCATGGAATACTATGCAGCCATCAAAAGGAACGAGATCATGTCCTTTGCAGGGACATGGATGAAGCTGGAAGCCATTATCCTCAGCAAAATAATGCAGGAACAGAAAACCAAACACCACATGTTTTCACGTATAAGTGGGAGCTGAGCAAAGAGAACACATGGACACAGGGAGGGGAACAATACACACTGGGGCCTGTCAGGGGGTGGTGTGAGGGGAGGGAGAGCATCAGGATAAATAGCTAATGTATGTGGGGCTTAATACCTAGGTGATGGGTTGATAGGTGCAGTAAACCACCATGACAAACGTTTACCTATGGAACAAACCTGCCCGTCCTGCACATGTACTGCGGAACTAAAAATTAAATAAATAGCCTATGTTTGGGAAGTGAGCTTCACTTTTCTCTGGATTAGCAGCTGACTTTCAGATCAAAGATGCCAGAAGTATGTGCATGGACCAGGAGGGTAGTGGAGTATAAGAAAGCTTTTTGTCTAAAAGCAAAGAGCTGAGAAATACTTTAGAACACTCTGGTTTCCTCTGATTATTCTCTTTCCAAACAGAGCCAAAGTATATCCCTTTCAAATCACCACCCTGCACCCACCCCGTAAAAGTTACCTAATTTGATTAATTGTTAGAATGCAACCACTTTTTTCTCAATGCTAGGCAAAATTCTTTCCTTCAACTGTGGCAGAAATGGAATTTAACCAGAATTCACATTCATTTTTAGTTCAAGTTCAAAGAAATTTAGAGGGATACCGTGTTGGGATTTATGGTTTTGCTGAAAAGTCATTTATTGAAACGAAATGGTCACTTTTGAAACTATATTTTGAATTTTGAAAAACACATTCTGATTTGGTTCTTCTTAAAACATAGCAACAACACATGAGCATAGATTTTTATCGTTAGCTTCTCGATAGATTGTTGAAATGCTGTATTGGCTTAGAGAAGTTTGCAAGTTCATACTGGCTTCAAATAAATCTGAATAAAATACTCCCATTGTGTGCTCAGAGAAAGCAATGAAAAGGGTGCTGGTTCTTCATGATTCAGAGACTCTAAAATTTCTATCTAGAACATGCAAACCAAGAACAATTTAAAACATTGAAACAACTGGAAAGAATGTGGTCCTTAAAACTGAAGACTGGTATGCTTATCACATTTCTATTCTACTTATTAATATGCCATAAATGTAAATTTCTCCAATTAAGTTTTCTCTAGACTTTGTTTTAAATTTTATATTACTGCATAGACTGAATTCAACTTATCAACTGTTCAACAAACTGTCAGTTTCTCTAAAAGATCAAGTCTTAGACATTTCAAAAAAAGAAAAAAAAAATCTAAATGCAATTTCCAAACAAAATTCCAGGAGGCAAGGGGATACAGGTAGAAAAGTAAACCGGCCATTACCATAAAGCTAGATGTCTGTGGGTAAAGGAAATCCAGGGTACTACTGAGGACACAAAGGAGGGGACTGCATGCTCACACTGGGATTGGGGTCAGGGAGCAGCAGGGATGCTTTCCTGGGGAAAGCCATGACTAATCTGATTCTTCAGCCATTATTCCACTCTAGAATTGCTGGGTTTTTTCTTTGTGTGTGTGTGTATGTGTGTGTATTGTTGTTTGTTTGTTTCTGAGATGGAGTCTTACTCTGTTGTCTAGCCTGGAGTGCAGCAGTGTGATCTTAGCTCACTCCAACCTCTGCCTCCTGGGTTCAAGTGCTTCTACCTCAGCCTCCCAAGTAGCTAGGATAACAGACGCCTGCCACCATGCCAGGCTAATTTTTGTAGATTTTTTAGTAGAGATGGGGTTTCACCATGTTGGCCAGGCTGATCTCGAACTCCTGACCTCAGGTAATCCACCCACTTCAGCCTCCCAAAGTGCTAGAATTACAGGCTTGAGCCACTGCCCCCAGCCACGTTTTTTTATTAACTAAGAAATATCTATAATCTTTAAGACTCATTTTGAAATTTTGATAATTTATTTAATCATTCACTTCTTAAACTCAATTAGAAGTCCAAATTTTCCTCTTTGTCACTTTATTTGAAACAATTCCTCCCTTGGAAAAGATCTTGAATTTTGCATAAATATTTAACAGCAACTATAGTTATTTCCCCGATAAACAGAAAAAAAAAAAACCCTTAAAATAATCATATTAGTCTATAAAGTCTTAATCAGAAATTCCTGGAAACATGTATTTTGATTTTTAATTCTGAATAATAATAGCTTAATTACTATAAAATTTAAAATTCAAACCATCTCATAAATGTAAAAACTATTTTGGAATCATTGATCATATAGGAATTTTAAAATATTCAAATAAAGTGTGAAAAGTAGGTTTTACAAAGAATATAATTCATAAAACCATTGCAAGCCCTGCAATCTAAGCAAAATTTTAAAATACATCCATATACACGTATATCGTACACGGAGTTTCTCAAACTTCTTAACAGCACAAATTTTTAATCTTTTGTTACCCCAAAACAAAACGTAAACTATAACTTTTCTGTCCTCTAAAACCTTTATAGTGGCCTTGTATTACATACAATATACAGCCATTGTACAGCTGCAGTATTTTCAAATAAGAAGACTGTAAGAAAAGAGATAAACTCCCTTCCTCCCCACTCTTGCTGCTTCTTTATAAAGAGCAGTTTCATCTGACTTTCAGGGTTTTCAGCACTAAGATGCAGAGAGAGAGAGAGAGAGAGAGATAGCCTATCTCGGGCTCTGAATTATACCATTTCCAGGAAACCAGCCCTGTTATTTCCCAGCCCTGACTTTCAGTGACACCCAGAAGAGGAAGCAATTATTTGAAACCACACTGTATGGAGATTTGTAAATGAATCTGGCTTCCTTCATTTTAAATATGCTTAGAAATATTTAGAAATATCAGCATACTTTAAAATAACAATTCATTCTTATTAAATTTAAATATTATATAAAGAATGAGATTTCAGTTTTAAGGCTTTGAATCTATTTACTCACTGGGTGCAGTAGCTCACACCTGTAATCCCAGCACTTTGGGAGGCCAAGGAGGGAGGATCACTTGAGGTTAGGAGTTCAAGACCAGCCTGACCAACATGCCAAAACCCATCTCTACTAAAAGTCCAAAAATTAGCCAGGCATGGTGGCATGTGCCTGTAGGTCCCAGCTATTCAAGAGGCTGAGGCAGGAGAAACGCATGAACCTAGGAGACACAGATTGCAGTGAGTCGAGATTGCGCCACCACACGCTAGCCTGGACATCAGAGAGAGACTCTGTCTCAAAAAAAAAAAAAAAAATCTATTTACTCACACTTGTATCTAATCTGTCTTCTGCCAACTAACTTCAGCAAGTTAGTTGGTTTCCAAACCATCCCCCCAGCCCAGCCTTCTAGCCCTGCATGTTGCTGTTCTCCGAGTACTGTAGCCCAGTTTGTCCTCCTACTACCCATAGCACATGAGCCTTCTGGTCCACGCAAAGGTGAAAATGTTTTGACTGAACTGCGTGTATCCAGCTGCCCCACCTAGCCCCTTGCCCTCTCCCTCTGTCCTGGCTCCCAGGCCGTCTGAGCTACTGCATGGACACAGCAAGAAGGTTCTTTCTTGTCCTCTGTCAGCTCCTGAGCTTTCCTTCTGACTCAAAGCAGCAGCAGGAGTGGGGTGGGAAATGTAGAAAATTAAAGTTAAGAAACTAAGCTGATTTATGTAACATGCGGTGGGAGGCAGGGAAAAAGCCAGCAGCCTGAAAAATGAGAACCTCCTGCTCATCCACCTGCCAAGAGAAGCTGGCAGGAGAGATAAGGGGGTATAGAGAAGTGCTGGAGTTGAATGCAAATGGGGTCTCCTTCAAGAGGTATTAGGTTGGTGCAAAAGTAATCATGGTTTTTGCTACTGCTTTTAATGGCAAAACAGCAATTACTTCTGCACCCACCAACCTAATACAAGGGAAGGTTGAAACTCCTTTTCAAGGGACTTTCCGCAGCTTCTTTGAAAATGTCCCTCTAGGCCAGGCGTGGTGACTCACACCTGTAATCCCAGCATGCTGGTAGGCCAAGGCAGGCGGATCACTCGAGGTCAGGAGTTCAAGACCAGCTTGGCTAACATGGTGAAGCGCCATCGTTACTAAAAATACAAAAATTAGCCGGGCATGGTAGCAGGCGCATATAATCCCAGCTAATCAAGAGGCTGAGGCGGGAGAATCGCTTGAACCCGGGAGGTGGAGTGGGCGGAGATCACGTCACTGCACTCCAGCCTGGGCGACACAGCGAGACTCCATCTCTCAAAAAAAAAAACCACCACCACCACCAAAAACAAAAACAAAGAAAACGTCCCTCTGTGGAGACCGAGTCCCATGGCACTTGGGTAGGACTGACGCTTGCTTATACAATGTGTCCTCTTGCTCCCCTCACCCCCAGTGAAGGGAAAACTGCTTGTCTGGTGAAAACCTGAAAGTACACATTTATATACCATCACTTCTAAATGGGATTGATTTAGCTGGCCGTAAATGACTGGCAATTGAGCCCTAGAAATGAGCTTGATAGAACAAGTCAACTAAGTGCAGCAGAGAGAACATTAAGGAAAGGGAAGAGATGGTTGTCCGTACACAAGACGTGTGGTTAAGGACAATGACTGCAAGTGCGGCCGAGTGTTTAAAGGAAAGCCAGTGCTACTGAACAGAGCGCAGCAGAAGTGTCTAAATACTTCTGCAAAGGTTTTTAAATGAATTTCAATTATTTAACAATCCCTCAGTGACATTTAATGTTAAAGCCTATATAATGCTCTTAATTTTTTACTATAAAGTACATGTAAATATATTTTAGAAATCTTAACATCACATTTGAAACTCCAGTGGATGCTTTTTGTGGGGATCCTAGAGGAAACCAGTCCCCTCTCATTTTCACTTCAGAATTCCCTTCATCCCTGACAGGCGGCCATGCTGTATGGGCCCAGAGAGTCCCGAGCTTCAAGGACATCCTGTCTTCTCCTCATGCAGCTCTCAATGCTTTTATTTCATGGAGCTCTCCTCCTATAATCTTACCCATTAGTCTAACTCTGCCCTAAGAACAAATAAAGAAAAGTCTTCTCCTTCAAGTAATTCCAAATAGTTACCATCCCAAGATTTCTCTCCCCCTCATATAAATATATTAATTCAAAGTGTAATGACCAGGCCAGGGGGCAGTGGCTCGGACCTGTAATCCAAGCACTTGGGGAGGTGCAAGCAGACAGAGTTAACTTCCTCAGAACTCTAAGCCTTTGACTGCCCCAGAAGTTCCAGACCAGCCAGAACGACAGAGCAAAACCCCGTTTCTACAAAAACTACAAAAAGTAGCCAGGTGTGGTGATGCGCACCTATAGTGCCACCTCCCTGTGGGGAGGCTCAAGTGGGAGGACCCCTTGAGTCCAGGAGGTAGAAGGCTGCAGTGAGCCATAATCACGCCACTGCACTCCGGCCTGGGCAACAGAGTGAGACCCTGTCTCTAAAAAAACAAATAAACAAAGAAAGTGTAATGGCCACACTGAAAAACAATCATTGGCTTAAAATATGACCCTCTCAAGAACACAAAAGATTCCATACGTAGGAAAGCAAATATAGAGCCCAATTATAGCTTATGCTAGTCCTCCATTTTGTCTACTTCTATTAATTCTTTCTGCTTTGTTATTAAAAACCACTTCGACAGTATACGGAGCTCCGCTGGGTCTGCTCCTTGCCATCTCTTCAGCTGTCTTCTGCTTCCTCCTCTTCCACTTGAGCTGTCCTGGGCTCCTTTAACTTCCTGAGAACACTAAGCTTCTGACTGCCCCAGGGCTTTCTGCACATTGTTTCTTCTTCCTGGAAAGTTACTCCTTCTCCTCTCCGCCTGGATAGCTCCCAGTCAACCCTGATACTCCCTTGAGCTAAATTAGGTCACCCTGTTCTCATAGCACTTTGTATTTTTATGTTACTTAAAAAAAAAAATCCTAATTAGTCAACTACTTGGATAAGGATAGATTTTACTCCTTGTTACGGATTGAACTGTGTCCTCCATCCAGAAAGACACACTGAACCTGGTATTTTATTTGGTGACCTTACTGGGGAACAGGGTCTTTGCAGGCGTAATCAAGTCAAGTCACTAATCCAATCAGACTGGGGTGTCCTTATAAGAAGAGGAAAAGGCCACGTGAAACACACGAAGAATCCCATGTGATGACAGAGGCAGAAATTACAGTGATGCAGCTGTGAGCCAAGTTACGCCAAAGATGAATGACCATGACCAGAAGCTAGAAGAGGCAAGGAAGGACCTTCCCCTGCAGGTTTCCGAAGGAGCAGATAGTCCAGCTGCCACCTCGAGTTTGGACTTCCAGCTTCCAGAACTGTGAGACAAACTATTCGTTATTTTAAGCTACCCAGTGTGTGGTACCTTTGAATGGTAACCCTGCGAAATGAATATATTCCTTTAGACTATTGGTTTTTTGAAATCAAGGTCTATATTTATTCATCTATCGCATCCCCAGTGTTTTCCCAGTGACTGAAACATGGATAGGAGTAAACGTTTGTCCAATGAATGAATGAGGGCGTGAATGATTCATATTTGGTTTGTAGTCAACTAAAACCCTCAGGTCTTTTTTCTCAAATATTTCTATATCGTGTGGTCCTCTTGATTCCATTTTGTTTCACTGATTATTTTAAAACCGAAATTCAGCATTGCAAGTTTCATATTATCTGAGGTCATGTTATACCCAAGTCTGTCAATCATGCATTAAGTACCCTACCTACCTGTGTATCACTGTAAATTTGAAAAGCAGGTCTTCTATGCTAATCCAAATGAATGATTTTAAAAAGTTAAACCTGGCAGAGCCAAGGACAGTACCATGGCATGCCACCAAGATGTCCCTTCAGGTTGATATTGACCCATTGATCAACACTCTGGATATATCATGCAAGCAACTAGAAATCCACGTTTCTCTCCAACTTATCCCACGGTTATCACAATCTATTAAGTGCTTTGCTGAAATCCTAATACATTATCTTTAAACTTTCCAAATTCACCAGTGTAATAACCGTGGAGAAAGAGGGCATGCAGCTCGTTAGGCGTAACGTGTTCTTAGTGAACTCATGATGCTTTCTGGAGATCAGCTACTTCTTTTCCAACTAGATACCACACACTGCTAAATTGTTTCTGGTGGATGGTCTTCAGCTCCCTGATCCATGGTTTCCAGCATCTACATTGGCTTCCAGTCTGAAAATAGGGGTAATTGCCTCTTTCCTTTCTTCTTGTCTCTTTCTCATACTTCAGGGCATCTCCAAGATGATCTCTATTCACTCCACACACACATCTAAAAATGCTTCCAACATCATGAGCTATAATTCATCCAGACCTGAAATTGTGAACTAGTTTTAACAGTGAGGTTCTCTCTCACCAACTCGGGCTTCAGGTTCCCTTGCCATCATCTGTCCTGTTCTCCTAGTCGGGTGGCCCCTCTTCTTGTAAAGACAAAAGCAAAACAGAGATTTGGGAGCTCTGCCTTCTCTGCCATCTGCCGCCACCACACCAGGCTTCTCCTTTCTTGTTTGCCTTCCTATTTCACAAGCTTCCAATCAGACATTTCTTTGCCATTTTTCACAAACCCATACTTTTTACTTTATTCTTCCACCTTTTAAATCTGAATCCCTCAAACGAATTCCCATGGCAGCTACAATGAAACCTTCTGGTATCCGCCCCTCTTGTTCCTAACTCTAAGCATTCATTATCAGATTAGGATTTTGATTGTATTTGTCTTTTCTTCTTGCCAAAAAGTATCACCTTTTAGGGTTACAGCCCATAGAATTATCTTCATATTTTCTCTGGGTATTTAGAAATCTGCTTTTTAAAAATCTAGGGTAGTGAGATTGAGTCTACTAGCTAGTCATGAGGGAATGTTCTAAGGTATATGCAAATTACTTCCCCATCATCAAAAGACAAATATTCTATGGATATTACCAAAAAGTAAAGCTTGTGTACATTTTCTGAACTTCCCAAACTCTCAGTACTCAGCCTCTGTATTTCATTTATCTTACGTCAACAAAGACCAAGTTTGTTTAAGAATCTTTCACAGGAAGGTTTCAACAAATCCTGCTTGCAAGAATGTGCTGGTTTGCAAGCAACAAAACAGTATTTCATCATCTACCTCTCTAGCACCATCCAGTTGCTCAATGTACCCTGAGTGCAAACTCATACACAGCCAATCACTGTCAAGGCACGTAGGATTCTACCACGATAATTTAAAAGTAACCAGTTCATTGTCAAATTAAAACCCTAGCAAACAAATCCTCCCGGATTATCACCTGTGCCTCCCTCAGGACTCGCCACTCCTACTGTTCAGACACCCAAACCCGTATTTGTATAGTGTCCTTTTTCTAGGACATCTTGCTGTGAATGCAAAGATAACTTCTTGAGAAATAAAAAGAAAATAAAACAAATAGTAATAATTGCAACTATGATTTTTGGCCACATTCTTGTTTCAGATTCTAGAGTTTGTTTCTTATTGCATATATTTAAGGTCTACATCATGATGTTTTAATATACATAGTGAAATGGTTACGACAGGCAAGCACATTAGCATATCCATCTGATCAGTTACCCCCTTTTTAAAAACCAAGACTTCTAAACCCTCTATTTTCTTTGAGTAGAGAAATAACCATAATGAAGATATGCCTCCTAATGAGGGAGAAGAAGAGCCCAACATCTCTAAGACACCAGAAAGAAACCCATTATTCAAGTTAAAAAGTCAAGGCAAACTAATCTGGTGGGCTGAAAGGATCCTTTTACTAGATAGGATGTGATTCAGAGAATGGGGGAAATATGTGGAAAAATGGTTCTGTGTTAAGATTGCAGGCTAGACACAGCGAGAGAGTTGAGCTCTGAGTCATCCCTGACCCTTGCTCCAATCAATAATTTTTGGTAATTTCTCCACTTCCAAAAGTTAAAGTGCTATCACTATAAGCAGCAAGTGAGCACAGGGAAATTCATCAAGCATGCTAAGAACTTGTTCCTGATTGCATACTGTGGCTCTGTATTTTAATCCCTGCTACGAACAAGCTAAAAAAAAAAAATCAGGATTAGATGCAGAAGTCACAACTATGTACATAAATACGTAAGTTCTTCAGTGGTGATTTCTGAGAAGTTGGTGCATGCAACACCCAAGTAGTGTACCCTGTACCCAGTGTGTAGTTTTTTATCCTTCACCAGCCCCCACCATTTCCCCTGATTCCCCAAAATCCAATGTATCATTCTTATGCCTTTGTGTTGTCATAGCTTAGCTCCCACATGTGACTGAGAACATACAATGTCTGGGTTTCCATTCCTGAATTACTTCACTTAGAATGATAGTATCCAGTTCCATCCAGGTTGCTGCAAATACCATTATTTCATTCCTGTTTATGGCTGAGTAGTATTCCATGGTGTGCATGCGTGTGTGTGTGTGTGTGTGTGTGTGTGTGTGTGTGTGTATCACATTTTCTTTCTCCACTTGTTGATTCATGGGATTTTTGGGCTGATTCCACATTTTTGCAATTGCAAATTGTTCTACTATAAATATGCATGTGCAAGTATCTTTTTCATATAATGACTTTTTTCCTTTGGTACATACCTAGTAGTGGGATTACTGGATCAAATGGTAGATCTACTTTTAATTCTTTAAGGAATCTCCACACTGTTTTCCATAGTGGTTGTACTAGTTTACATTCCCACTAACAGTGTAAAAGTATTCCCCTTTCACTGCACCCATGCCAACATCTATTCTTTTCTGATTTCTTGATTATGGCCATTCTTGCAAGAGTGAAGTGGTATTGCACGATGGTTTTGATTTGCATTTCCCTGATAATTAGTGATGCTGAACATTTTTCCATATGCTTCTTGGCCATTATTTTATCTTCTGAGAATTTTACCTTCTTGAGAATTGTCTATTCATGTCCTTAGCCTACTTTTTGATTAGATCACTGGTTTTTTTCTTGCTGATTTCTTTGAGTTCTTTGTAGATTCTGGATATTAGTCCTTCGTCAGATGTATAGACTGTGAAAATTTTCTCCCACTCTGTGGGTTGTCTGTTAATTCTGCTGATTATTTCTTTTGCTGTGGAGAAGCTTTTTAGTTTAATCAAGTCCATCTAGTTATCTTTTTGTTGCATTTGCTTTTGGGTTGTTGGTCACGAAGTCTTTGCCTAAGTCAATGTCTAGAAGGGTTTTCCAATGTTATCTTTTAGAATTTTTATGATTTCAGGTCTTAGATTTAAGTCTTTGATCCACCTTGAGCTGATTTTTGTATAAGGTGAGAGATGAGGATCTAGTTTCATTCTTCTGCATGTGGCTAGCCAATTATTCCAGCACCATTTGTTGAAAAGAGTGTTCTTTCCCCCACTTTATGCCATGTTTACTTTGTTGAAGATCAGTTGGCTTTAAGTATTGGGGTTTATTTCTAGGTTCTCTATGCTGTTCCACTGGTCTGTGTGCTATTCTTATACCAGTACCATGCTGTTTTGCTAACTATGGCCTTACAGTATAGTTTGAAATCAGGTAATGTGATGCCTCCAGATTTGTTCTTTTTGCTTAGTCTTGCTTTGGCTCTGTGGGCTCTTTTTTGGTTCTATTAGGATTGTTTTTTCTAGTTCTGTGAAGAATGATGGTGGTATTTTGATAGGAGTTGCACTGAATTTGTAGATTACTTTTGGCCATATGGTCATTTTCTTTTTTTTTTTTCCTCCCTCCTTTTTTTTTTAATTTCCGTTCCAGGATACATGTGCGGAATATGCAGGTTTGTTACACGGGTATATGTGTGCCACAGTGGTTTGCTGCACCTCTCAACCCGTCATCTAGGTTTTTATTTTTATTTTTTGACACAAGGTCTCCCTCTGTCACCCTGGTTGCAGTGCAGTGGTGTGATCCTGGGTCACTGCAGCCTTGACTTCTTGGGCTCAAGCAATCCTCCCACTTCAGCCTCCCAAGTAGTTGGGATACAGGGGCACCCTCCTTGCCCGGCTAATATTTTTATTTTTTTGTAGAGATAGGGTCTCACTGTGTTGCCCAGGCTGGTCCCAAACTCCTGGGCTCAAGTGAGCCTCATATCTCAGCTTCCCAAAGTTTTGAGATTACAGGGATGAGCCACTGTACCCAGCCAATGCCCTTTTTAAAACTATACTTCCTAGAAGTCACAAAGGATGCTTTCCCTCACTTGCTATTGGCTAGAATTTGACCCTAGTATGCTTCAGGGGAGACACGGGACCTAGTCTTTATTTCAGGTGCTCTTGTAGATGCCCAGCTAAAAACTGAGAAGCAGATGTTAAAGACAAGCAGCATCCCCTATTATATTGTCTGAGAAAATGTAATAAAATGTAGTAAGAATCCTCCCCAGTCTCTGCCCTCGGCTACTTATCAGGGTAGTACAAACAAGTGCACAATCTACTCAACTCCAGGATGCAGGTTCAGCCCTGCTTCTTGTGACCAGTAAGGCCAAGTTGATATGGTTTGGCTGTGTCCCCAACGAAATCTCATCTTGAATTGTAGCTCCCATAATTCCTACATGTTGTGGGAGGGACCTAGTGGGAGATAATTGAATCATGGGAGCAGTTTCCCCCACACTGTTCTCGTGGTAGGGAATAAGTCTCACGAGATCTGATGGTTTCATAAGGGGATATCCCTTTCACTTGGTTCTCATTCTCTCGTCTGCCACCCTGTAAGACATGCCTTTTGCCATCTGCCATGATTGTGAGGCCACCCTAGCTACGTGGAACTGTGAGTCCATTAAACATCTTTTTTTAAAATAAATTATCCAATCTCAGGTATGTCTTTATAAGCAGTGTGAAAACAAACTAATGCATGCATATAGCCTGGGTCATTTTCCTCCTCTTACCTAGGAGGTTGTGTTGCCAGACAGCCACTACAGTCATTAAGGACACAGTCTCAGTAAGATTCTGTAGCCTCTGTTAAAAGAAATTTCCAAATACAATTTTTTTAAGCATTGGCCACTGGGTATCAGCTCCCTGTGGAAGTGGCTTGACAGAAAACTTTACAGAAACATGGGCATTAAGAAACTTGCTTCCCCATTTGGGTCTGATTTCTTCCTTTTGCAGCTGGCTGTATGCTAGCAATGCATCATTCTGGGCATGGACACAAGAGCTGGATTTTCTTCAAGGCTTCGGCTCTTGAGATTTCCTCCTTAGCTAAGCATACCTCAGCACCCCATGCTAATGAGACGCTTGTTGCCGGAAAGCTGAAAAGAGGTCATAGCCCAGCGCCACGTCTCCCTGTGAGGAGTCCCTCTCTGGGGCTACTGGCCCCAACCTGGCTCCTGCCACGGTTGTCTTCACAGGGTGGTCTGATCCATGTATGGAATTCCAGAAGTACTTGATGGATGGCAGGCAGGGATGAGTGTGGATGAAACAGCAGAACTGCGTCCGTGTAATTCCTTAATGAAGACGTTTATAGAAATTAATGAGATAGAGACAGTGTGCCTAGAATTAAGTATCAAGGAACTCCTTCCAAATTAATCTGACGTAAATTCTTACAATCCTACACTCTGTTCTCTTGCCATCAGTTCCAAAGAACCAACATAGGCCATTTACAAGCTTTTTTGTCTGTGGGGAAAACACAAGGTATATCAAGCATTGCCTAAGCTCTACAAGTATTTCCCTTCATTTTTTTGAAATATAAACATTTATTTGACCTCCCTCTATCAAAATATACAATTTCATATTTTAAATATATTCTTTTTAGAAAGCAAGTATCCTAAAATGGCTCAAGGACTACCAAAAAAAAAAAAAATAGAAGAAAATGTAGTTACCTTACATATATTAGCCTAATCAATAGTATCAACAAATCAGCAAGAGTAACTATCATTACGGCACTACGTGTTTTCTTTCTAAATGAAATCACAACTAAGAAATGCTAAGCCTGAAAAAGATTTATAAAAGGTCATTTCAGTAACATTTATCTTAGCTGTAGGTAAAAAATCTAAATAACTTTAAAGCAATTAACAGAACTGACTTGCTTTTAGATACTTAAATATCTTTTTTCTTCAGTATTGATTTGTGTAGTCATTTGATTTGTAGTCACTTGATTTGTAGTCACTTGATTTGTGACTACACAAATCAATGCTGGAGTACAAAATAAAAAAGTCGCTCTATTTAAAAATATCCTCTGCTTAAGCTCATCTCTACTTACACATACCCTTTTATTCTCTCAAGGTCCTTCTCATCTCCCATCTCCTCCATGAAACTGTTTGGTAATGAAAGTAAATTTCTGTTTGGAAAAGTCCCCCCCCCCCTTTTTTTTTTTAAGGACAGAGTCTCACTCTGTTGCCCAGGCTGGAGTGCAGTGGTGCCATCTTGGCTCACTGCAACCTTCACCTCCCAGGTGCAAGCAATTCTCTTGCCTCCTGAGTGGCTGGGATTACAGACGTCTGCTACCACACTCGACTAATTTTTGTATTTTTAGTATACATGGGGTTTCACCATGTTGGCCAGGCTGGTCTCAAATTCCCAACCTCAGGTGATCCGCCCACCTCGGCCTCCCAAAGTGCTGAGATTACAGGCATAAGCCACTGCACCCAGCTATGATATTTTTTATAAAAGGATGTGTGTGCACATTATATATACATATACACACCCACAAACACAAATATTCTCATGAACCCCTATGCTTCAGATAACTGTCTTAAAATATATTTTGTTGGAACATATGCCACAATAAAAAAGTTTCTCCCTTTAATAATTCTTCCCTGAAATATATTTGTAATTGGTTACACATAGCCTATGTTTTAAGATTTAAAATGCTTTTATCACTTATCAAAATCTCAAAATGCCCCAAATTCTACAATCAGTACCAAAGAGCATTCAAAACTAAGTATAATATGGCTTTAACATGTATGTTTCACTCTGATCACCACTAATTCTTTCTCACAGAAAACTCTTCTTTTCTCAGCTCACTGTTGGGGAATAAGATGTTTCAATCAATCAGATGGTCTACTGGTAGACAACAAAATTGAATCCATTCTCAGGGTTCAAAGAAGCAGCAGCAGGGTGCTCTCTACGGATCATTCTAGAAGGTTTTATGGAGGAGAGATCATAAAGAATATTTTAGGTAATCAGAAAAGTCTGCTTGGCAAGATGAATGTGAAGATTTAGGAACCTGGCCACCTTTATTCAGAAGCCCCAAAGAAACTTTCATCCTCTTTATGTAAGCGACTCTGAAGTAAATGAAGGAGATGACGATATGGCATGGAGAAAAGTTAGAGAGGCCGGGCGCGGTGGCTCAAGCCTGTAATCCCAGCACTTTGGGAGGCCGAGACGGGCGGATCACGAGGTCAGGAGATCGAGACCATCCTGGCTAACATGGTGAAACCCCGTCTCTACTAAAATACAAAACTAGCTGGGCGAGGTGGCGGGCGCCTGTAGTCCCAGCTACTGGGGAGGCTGAGGCAGGAGAATGGTGTAAACCCAGGAGGCGGAGCTTGCAGTGAGCTGAGATCCGGCCACTGCACTCCAGTCCGGGCGACAGAGCGAGACTCCGCCTCAAAAAAAAAAAAAAAGAAAGAAAGAAAAGTTAGAGAAAAAGTGTGAAGGGTTTGAAGCAAAGACTAGGGAGCCACAGGCAATGAGAAACAAGCACTTAAGTATATGGCAAGGTCACAGTGAGAAGAACCCAAAACTCCACAGCCTCAGGGAAAGCTGACCTGGAGGGACAGGGCTGAAGGGAACAGGATTCAGATACAGGAAGCTCACAATTAGCCTAGGAAGAGAAAATGGTGACAGAAATATGGACGAAGATAGAGATTCTCATTACTATCACTTAAAAAGAATTCAATCATCAATTTATAATTTCAGAAGAGTTCTGGTAAGTTCCTGGAATGAGACATGCTCCTAAAATACACTATCATCGTTATGAGTTACTTCTGGTGTTACCACTGAGAGCTAGCATTTATCAAGCATGTACTAGGTTTTAGGAACTAGACTAAGTGTATTACATATATTAACGTAACTGAATTACCTATCAACCCTATGAGGTAAGTACTTTTATTATCTTTAGTTTGTAGGTCAGAAAACCAGTGCTTAAAGAGGATAAGTAGTACTAGCTGGTTGTTACAGACTAAATGTTTGTGTTCCCCCAAAATTCCTATGAAGTTCTGACCTGCAATGTGATAGTATTTGGAGGTAGGGCCTTTAGAAGGTAATTAGGGCTAGACGAGATCATGTGGGTGGGGCACCCATGATGGAATTAGTGTCCTTATAAAAAGAGGAAGAGCCTGGAGCTGGTGTTTTCTCTCCACCAAGTGAGGACACAGGGAGAAGGCTGCCATCTGCAGGCCAGAAAAAGAGCCCTCCCCAGAGCCCAACCATGCTGGCACCATAATCTCAACTCCTAGCCTCCAGAACAATGAAAAATAAATGTCTGTTGTTTAAGCCACCAGTCAATGGTATTTTATTATGACAGCTCAAACAGACTAAGATGCTAGTACAGACCAATGTCAGGACAATGTCAGACAAAATCAAGTCTGCCTGACTCTCCATAAATGAATAAAATATACATTAGCATTTCAGAAGCAATGTAATAAAGTTTTACAATTAAAAACAAAACTTCTTTGTTTTTTGCTAATGGTTTTGTTTTGTTGTGGCCACTGAAGTTTCTGATTAGTCTGCACCATCTAAAGAGACAAGCATAAAGTTTACATTTTTCCAGAGCTCAAAATTTCCCATGATGAACACTAGGCTGAGGAAGCAGAGCGCTCTGATGAGCAAAGTGTTAACTGCCACATCCCAGAAAGTGAAGCACAGGCAGTTCCTACCAATAAATAGTCCAGTTATGAAGTACACATTCTAAACTGAGATGAAACACTATTCCAGAATGTGCCTTAAGGAAAGAAACTTGTCACCACAGCTTGGTGAAAAGCCAATGTTAGCAGATGATGACATCATCTAGCTGAATATAGCACACTGAAGAAAAACTCAGAATCGATGGAGTTGCAGAATATTGTTTCCTTTACTTTTGGATGTTGGGCAAAAAAAAAGAAAAGAAAAGAAAAGAAAAATGAATAAATATTCGGGACTATCATATGGGGAGAAAAGTAATTCAAAGCAAAGTGGATTCCATTTTTAGGCAAGGCCAGTGTACCCCAGACTTTGATATACACAAATAAAAATTAATAATAGAGACTAGTCATTGCTCTCCTATTGTATCTTGGGCTCTTGACACGCTTCATTTAACCCTCCCAACCACCTCAGGAGAAATATCCTATCTTTGGATGATGAAGCTAAGGCTCAGAGATGTTAAGGAACTTCTCAAAATCACAAAGCTCGATTTGAACCTCAGGTCTGTGTGGCTCCAAACTCCATGCCCTCTCTTCTATGCTGCATAACCCAGAAGCAGTGAGAAGCAGAATGCTAGTGCTTCCCATGCTCTCGGCAGCCCCCTAACATTCAGTTGATGAAAGAAAATTTGAAGGTCATCAAGATGTTACCAAAAATATATTTGAAAGACGTTAGAATTTTAAAACTTCATCTCAATTGATTTTAACTTTTCAAATTCATGAACTATTACTGCCTTAAAACTGAAAATGTAATAGTTATTAAATGTAAGCAATAGAGGAAAATTAATGTTTAACGACAAAGAAAGATACTAGATACGCATCAGGACTTAAGTCTGTATTAAAAATTCCAACATACATTAAAACTTGTACCTCTAAGCTAGAAAAACCTCCCATAATGTAATACAAGAAGGTTACCTACAAGAAGCAGCTGAAGATTTTCACAGCCTTCACTGAAACACATAACATTTTCTAATACACTTGTGTGCATTTTACAGTTTATCTAGTTCACTTATAACCCATCTCTCGGCTTCTCAATCTCTAATATTCTTGATTCTCTTCATATTCTTGAATTCAAAACGTATTTCAGAGCAAGCAAAGTCTTCTGGCCCTACAAATCACATCTTTTGTGTTTTCATTTTGCCTGGATTTTATTTCAAATGACCTCTGATAACATCAGGAACCTCTTCCTTCTATTGCCAAGTTGTTGTTTAGTCTCATTTTGTGCCTAGAAATAAATGAGTATAAATCAGTTAAAGTCAACATTATTTTCTGATTCCACGCAACGAATGTGTGTTTAAAGTGATGCAAAGGGGGAGTGAGCAGAGATACTGGATCCATATTTAACACATCATTTGAACTTTTCGTATAGAATTCCCACCTTAACGCCTTAACAGCACAAACCCGCTCCTGCAACTTTTCTGTCCTTTGTTTCAAAGTCCTCTTCAGTGTTGACTGTGGGGACAGGGACTAAGCCACAACATAAACCCTCAGTGTATGATGCACGAAGGCAGGGATTTACTTGACTGCTTTATTCACTGGTATAACCCAAATATCTGGAGTGCTTGGCACGTGGCAGATACTCAGATATTTCCTGAATCAATGGATGCTTGGCATCCATCTTTTTCTTAAGTGCTGACCAGGTATGTTCAGTGAAGAGTAATCTAGATGGGATGAGGGGTCCTGGGAGACCATGCCATCACTTAAAGGGCAATTAAAGAAACTGCAGGTGTTCAGGTATAATAAGCAAGCGTACAGCTGTGGCCCAAAGAGGGAACAAGTTCTGAGCTAGCTAATAATCTCTAGGAGTTACCAGCCATGTGTCTTTGGACAAGTCACTGGCATCTCGGTCTTCTCATCTTTAAAACAGACAACACACAGGTCAGGTGTGGTGGCTCACGTCTGTCATCCCAGCTCTTTGGGTGGCCAAGGCTGGTGCATCACCTGAGGTTAGGAGTTCGAGAACAGCCTGGCCAACATGGCAAAACCCCGTCTCTACCAAAAGTATAAAAATTAGCTGGGTGTGGTGGTGCACCTGTAATCCCAGCTACTTGGGAGGCTGAGGCAGGAGAATCACTTGAGACCAGAAGACAGAGGTTGCAGTGAGCTGAGATCACACCACTGCACTCCAGCCTGGGCAACAGAGCGAGACTCCATCTCAAAAAAAAAAATTAATTAATTTAATTTAATAAAACAGATATCTCAGAACTATCACAAGGAATAAGTGAACAAGCAAAGTATCTGACAAATAGCAAAAAGTTTTAGAATCATGAATAGGTATTATTGCTATATTTAGTTTCTTTTCATTCTTAGGAAAAAAGACATAGAAAAGAGATAAAAACTTTCTTTAAATACGTGAATGGCAAGATGTAGGAAGGCAATGATCCTATGTATTTACTTCGGAAAATAAAACTACAAATAAAGGATATCACATAAAAAGAGTAAGGCAATGACCCAATAAAATGCATATCTCCCTAACAAAAAGTGTTCCTACCCATAGGAAGCTGCCACCTCTAAAGGTAGCAGACGTCTGTCATTACCTAAAAAGGAGGACAGTTGATTCAGGAATTTTGTGGAACCAGTTTTAGTCAGAAGGGTATTACACAAGATTATCTGCCAACTCAGATTCTAAGATTTAATGATAGGATTTTTATTTTGTAGCTGAAAAAATAAGACTTAGCCCATGGTTCTCTGTATTGTATAAACCAACAGTCAGATATGGGTAGATAGATTACAGCAATGCATACATTGCCAAAAACCTGCCACCCCACTCAACATCCCCATCTTTCAAAAAAGTGGCAATCACGCCGGGAGTGGCTCACACCTGTAATCCTAGCACTATGGGAGGTCAAGGCAGGTGGATGACGAGGTCAGGAGATCAAAACTATCCTGGCCAACATGGTGAAACCACGCATCTACTAAAAATACAAGAATTAGCTGGGTGTGGTGGCATGCGCCCGTAATCCCAGCTACTCAGGAGGCTGAGGCAGGAGAATCGCTTGAACCTGGGAGGTGGAGGTTGCAGTGAGCCGAGATCACGACACTGCACTCCAGTCTGGAGGCAGAGCGAGACTCCGGCCAAAAAAAGGAAAAACAAATGTGGCAATCTAAGGCAATCAAATAAATTCACAGGGACTAAAAAATGAACAACCACAAGGTATGCCCTCATTATTGATGACTTTGGAAAAGTACCAGGGGTATTACACCATTACATACTGACTATTTAGATCAAATAAATATTGAGTTGGTAAACGTTTCTTAAGTTTAAAGGTTCATCTGATGCAACAAATCTTTTTTCAGGGTTAGCAACTATAAAGTCCCTCCCCTTTTCCTGGTACCCTTGCAAGGAATATTTAATCCAGCACAGCAGGCACAACCTTTACCAATATAGCTCTACCAGTGTACCTCCTCATTACATAAAACAATTTCCTACAAGATCAGAAAAGAAATGCTGTTTTACCCACTTGGCCCAGACAATGACAGTATCAATTACTGGAAATATTCATATTCTAAACTAACAGAAGATTTTATCTTTCTCATTTCAGTAAAACTTATCACAGCGTCTCCACTGCCTTTATGCTCATTACTGCTATGATTCTAAGACTTAAGGTAGTTGTAACTCATAAACTTGAACAAGTAGAATCTGCTTAGAGGTGAGACCTTTATTGAACATTTTTATAAGACATCATTTTTGGCTGAATCAAATGACAGTGAAGCTAGCCTAAGAAATCACTGTGGAATCTAAGAAGAGAAGCAAGGACCTTCCACCAAGCAAAACTGAATTTCCATCCTACTCAGAGCAGGTATAAAAGGGAAACCCAGACAACTTAAATTTTTAAGTTATTCTAGAATTAGCTTCCAGGGTCAACTTCCACCAATGGCTGCTATGCATTTCCCCATCTCTTTCTTTCTAGATATATTTTTGAGAAGGGGAAAATATTGCATTCTGATGTATTTAAAGAAATCAAAAATGAAAACATGAGTTTTCTAGGCTCATTCTACTTCTATTCTTTCCACAATGTCAAGGACTCCGCAGGGTTCTCTATAAATGTTGAATCAGTCACTGCTCCCAACTCAAATGCGTGTTTTGGGACACATTGTATTTTTTTTTTTAATTGATTCCTCTTTGGTTTAACATAGTTTGCCACCATCCCTTTCTATTTTGCACTAGCCTGTTTCATTCATTTCTGTTAATTACCTGGATCCAGGGAACTGGGACCAAATTACTGAGAGACTCTGTGAGGTCAAGGAAGCCTCGCTAATGTGCACAGGTGTTTTTACTCCCAATAAGGGCTGAGCATATACCCTTGTAGAGAAGTACTAAGACTATTACATGTCATTGATATTTACATGCTATTTGCAGTTGAAATTTGCCCAGATTATTTTTAAATCCATGCCATTATACACACGAATACAGAAGATAACTGATCCTCAGAATAAACAGAACTTGACTGCCACTTTTTTAGAGGTAGAAATGTTGAGTGGGATGGCAGGGTTTTGGCAAGATGTGCTCTGGTGTAAACTACTTACCTAAAACTTAATCTGAGAAAGAATGAAACTTTCCCTCGTAGAGCTGCTATAAGTGGGACAAAAAAGTCAATTTTGCTTGGTCAAATGTCCTTGCTTCTCTTCTTAGATTCCACAGTCATTTCTTAGGCTAGCTTCACTGTCATTTGATTCAGCCAAAATGAGGTCTTATAAAATGATCAATGAAGGCCTCATCTCAGCAGATTCTACTAGTTCAAATTTATGAATCACAACTACCTCAAATCTCAGAATCGTAACAGTAATCAGCATAAAGGCACTGGAGACCCTGTGATAAGTTTCACCAAAATGAGAAAGATAAAATCTTCTCTTTTAAAATAAATGGAACTTTTTCTATCTTTTAAAATCATAGAAACATAACCAGGCAGGTTTTAAACTTCCTTTTGTGTGAATGGAGGTAAAGTGGATGATTTTGTTTTTTGTTTCAGTTTAGAGCAAACTTGTAATTATAATTAGTATCTTTAAGGATGACTACTAAAAAAAAGAAAAAAAAAAACAGAAAATAACATGTATTGATGAGGATATGGAGAAACTGGAATCCTTGTGTCCGCAGTACTGTAAAATAGCCACTGCTGTGGGGAACAATATGGCAGCTCCTCAAAAAATTAAAAACAGAATTAGCATATGATCTGGCAATTCTACTACTGGCTACCTGATCAAAAAATCTGAAACCAGGGTCTTGAAGAGATATTTGCACACCTACGTTCACCGTAGCATCGTTCATGAAAGCAATCACAAAAGGCATTCTACAAAACGGTGGAAGCAACGCAAGTGTCTATCATGGATAAATGGATTAATAAAATGTGCTTTATACCTACAATGGACTATTATTCAGTCTCAAAATGGACGGAAATTCTGACACATGCTGCAACACGGATGAACCTCGAGGACATCATACTGGTGAAATAATCCAGCCACAAAAAGGCAAAACACTGTCTGATTCCACATGTATAAGGTTACTAGAGCAGTCAAATTCATAGAGACCGAAAGTAGAATGGTGGTTGCCCAGGGCTGAAGGGAAGGGGAAACGGGAAACTGATTAAAGGGTACAGAGTTTCAGTTTTGCAAGATTAAAAAGTTCTAGAAATATGTTGCACAACGATGTGAATGCACTTAATGCTATTGAACCCTTAAAAATGGCTAAGATGGTAAATTTTGTGTTATGTCTACTAACCGTGATTTTAAAAATAGGGGGAAAAAACCCACCATGAAGGATAAGAAAGGTTATATATTTTTTACTCCACTCCACTTGGGGTTCTGTGTGTTTGTTTGTTTGTTTTGGGATGGAATCTCGCTCTGTCACCTAGGCTGGAGTGCAGTAGCACGATATTGGCTCACTGCAGTCTCCACCTCCCTGGTTCAAGCAATTCTCCTGCCTCAGCCTCCCAAGTAGCTGGCATTACAAGCACGCGCCACCATGCCCAGCTAATTTTTGTATTTTTAGTAGAGACAGGGTTTCACCATGTTTGTCAAGCTGGTCTTGAACTCCTGACCTCAGGTGATCCACCCTCCTTGACCTCCCAAAGTGCTGGGATTACAGGGGTGAGCTATGCCTGGCGTATGGTTCTGTTTTAATGTTGGATTTCAGACTGTGTGTCTCCAGGGCCTTGAAAAAAAGCCGTATCTTTTGTTACTCCACGTAGACAGACAAACACTAATAAGCCTGATGTAGAATACATGTTCTAAGATCTCACAGGACATGCATGCCCTTTTTGTATATGTCTCTACCTAAGTACAAAGAGAAATTCTGCACTGCAGAAGCATTCCATAGCCACTGAACAACTACGTCTTAAAAGAAGGAAGAAGCAAAGTTTAGAATTCATCTTTATGCAAGTACGCCAAAGATTTCCAAACGAGATTATTTTCTTAAAGAAGGACAGATTACGTTGTGAAATCACCAGCTCCATAGTATCAGTGTGTCAGGAGGTGGGGTGTAGAAAGAACATAAACGTTGGTGGCCAGCCCTAGCTTGGGTTCCAACCCTCTAAACTTGAACTTTCAGAGTCTAAATTTTAAACGGAAATTTTTTTAAGTGGGAAGGTTTTTGTTTAGAATTGTAAAGCCCCCAGTTTATTACCTTCTAACAGTAATTATAAAATGATCACTATCCTTGAAAAGCCTCACCTTCAGTTATTTCTGCCAGTAGCTTTTTTACACTCAATATTTTAATGTATGATGTTTAATGGTTTAGCGACACATTGTATCACTTGAATAAGAACTGAACTCACTGAATTCTATCTATTCTGTGAATAATTTGTACAACAAATGTAATAACAGGATCTCAAAAAGCAGTATCTGTATTAGTCTAATTCAAATCATGCACTGAGCCCTCCCTAGCTCCGTTTAAAAACTTACAAAACAATGACTCCAACCAATGACTGAGAAAGAGGCAAGGCCCTTACGGTTCTTCTGATTCTCTAACAACTCCTACCTCTTCCTAGACACTGAAATAAAAGTGTTGGAAACATCAACACTGCAGGACTAGGGATGAAGAAGTTAAGAAGAAAATGCTTAACTTTTTTCTACAGATTTTTTTTTTTTTAATTTTACTTTAAGTTCCAGGATACAAGTGCAGAATGTGCAGGTTTGTTACGTAGGTATACATATGCAATAGTGGTTTGCCGCACCTATCAACCCGTCATCTAGGTTTTAAGCTCCGCATGCATTAGCTGTTTGTCCTAATGCTCTCCCTCCCATCACCCCCAACTCCTCAACTGGCCCCAGTGTGTGTTGTTCCCCTCTAGGTGTCCATGTGTTCTCACTGTTCAACTCCAACTTATGAGTGAGAACACGGAGTGTTTGGTTTTCTGTTCCTGTGTTAGTTTGTTGAGGATAATGGCTTCCAGCTTCATCCACGTCCCTGCAAAAGACATGATCTCATTCCTTTTTATAGCTGCATAGTATTCCACGGTGTACATGTGCCACATTTTCTTTATCCAGTCTCTCACTGATGAGCATTTGGGTTGGTTCCATGTCTTTGCTATTGTAAAGAGTGCTGCAATACACATACGTGTGGATGCGTTTTCATGGTAGAATGATTTCTTTTCCTTTGGGTATATACCCCATGATGCGACTGCTGGGCCAAATGGTATTTCCGGTTCTAGATCCTTGAGGAATCGCCACACTGTCTTCCATCAAAAAGAGGGCAAAGGATATGAACAGACACTTATCAAAGGAAAACATTCATGCAGGCAACATATGAAAAAAAGCTCAACATCACTGATCATTAGAGAAATGCAAACCAAAACCACAGCGAGATACCATCGCACGCCAGCCAGAATGGTGACTACTAAAAAGTCAAGAAACAACAGATGCTGACAAAGCTGTGGAGAAATAGGAACACTTTTACACTATTGGTGCGAATGCAAATTAGTTCAGCCAATGTGGATGACAGTGTGCTGATTCTACAGCTGTTTTTCCTAGTTATAGTCTCAACATTTTACTGTTTTTAAATACGGAAGTACTGTCATTTATGCTACCGGTTGGGCAATTTTGACTTTTCTGCAGATACTTCCGTACACATAAAAAGGCCAGTTCACTCTTTTATTATGTATGTATGTATGTATTTATTTTGAGACAGAGACTTGCTCTGTCACCCAGGCTGGAGTGCAGCGGCACTATCTTGGCTCGCTGCAACCTCTGCCTCCCAGGTTCAAGCGATGCTCCTGCCTCAGTCCCCCAAGTAACTGGGATTATAGTCACCTGCTATCATGCCCGGCTAATTTTTGTATATTTAGCAGAGATGTGGTTTCATCATGTTGCTCAGGTTGGTCTCAAACTTCTGATCTCAAGTCATCCGCCTGCCTTGGCCTCCAAAGTGCTGGGATTACAGGCATGAGCCACTACACCGGGCCTCAATTCACTCTTACATACATAAGGCACACACCAATGAGAAATAGGTAGATACGGTGCTGCTTGAAATGAAACACATAGGCTTCTTCCGAGCCCAGAATCTTATGATTTACTAAATCTATTCATACTGCATATCATGTCTTTAGAGACGTGGAAGATTCCATTCAGAAAATAATTTCAGTAGATGTTTTAGAGAAATGAACACTAGAAAAAAATTACTTTTTTCTACCATAAAACACTGTTCTGCATACATTATTGGAGGCGAAAAGAAAATAAAATTACTGCATTCTTGTTTCCCTTTTTATTGTACTTAATAATAATAAGTTGCCAGGCGTGGTGGCTCACACCTGTATTCCCAGCACTTTGGGAGGCCAACACGCGTGGACCACTTGAGGTCAGGAGTTCAGGACGAGCCTGGCTATCAGGGCAAAACCTTGTCTTTACTAAAAATACAAAAATTATTCAGGTCTGGTGGTGGGCACCTGTAATTAATCCCAGCTACTTGGGAGGGTGAGGCAGAAGAATCCCTTGAACCAGAGAGGCGGGGGTTGCAATGAGCCAAGAGCGCACCACTGCACTCCAACGGGCGACAGAGCGAGACTCTGTCTCAAAAGAATAATGATAATAATAAAAAGGAAATTAAACTTAGTTCAATAAAATGAGCACTTCTCTTCCAATTCTTGAAAATAGCCTGAATTCTGATTCACACATAAAAAGTTAGATTTCAGATTTTATAGTTCAACTTTACTGATTTCTCCGGTCCAATATGCAATGAATTAAAATGACATGATGACGTAAAGGCCCATTCTTTAAACAGATGACTCGAACTTTCAATTACTGTTGGTACCAACGATTACAGCTGGTGTCTACAGCCCCCACTCCCCGAGCTGCCTCCACTTTAGTGATATCATTCGCCTGCCTTATAACACCAGCATCTCCATCTTTCACCAACACACACCACAGGAGCTCACCACCAAAAGGTGGCACCAACCAATCCACTGAAAGTCAAAAATAAATAAATAAAATTTCAACTCCACTACTTTCAAAACTGAGAGAAATAACGTGGGTCCCTCAGGGTTTTAAAATCCTTATAAAAATTAATATATTAATATACTACCATTATCAGTGGTTCAATGAGATAAACTGGGCTTTCAGTCTTCAGTCACTTGACTAATTTATCATTTTTACTATTTATTTTTATTTTTTTTTTTTTGAGACAGAGTCTTGCTCTGTTTCTCAGGCTGGAGTGCAGTGGTGTAATCTCACCTCACTGCAACCTCCACCTCCTGGGTTTAAGTGATTCTCATACTGCAGCCTCCTGAGCAGCTGGGATTACAGGCGCCTGCCACTACACCAAGCTAATTTTTGTATTTTTATTAGACATGTGGTTTTGCCTTGTTGGCCAGGCTGGTCTTGAACTCCTGATCTCAGGTGATCTGCCGGCCTTGGCCTCCCAAAGTACTGGGATTATAGGCATGAGCCACTGTGCCTGGCCCAATTTATCATTTTTAAAAGTAGATAGGACATCCAACAATACCTAGAGTTAGCAACGTAGGAAGAATACAAAAATATTTTACATAATTTATAAGAGTAACAATAAGGTTGTTTTGTCCTTCACATTTCTCTTATACTTTGTAGCAAAAGAGACCAGAATAATGTAAATATGTTATTCATTATTCAAAAGTTCATGTGATCCATTTCAGTACAGATGAAATGCACTATCAACAGAAATTTTCTGCCAAGTCTGCTCTTTTTTTGTTTGGTTCACTGAACTAAGTGCAAACCATCTGTTACCTATGATAATCAGAAAAAGTAAAAAATTCAAAGAGCTTTTTATAAAAAAAAAAAAACACAATAGCACTCCAAACAGAACTTACTTGTTTAAAAGCACCATTTATGAGGTTCAAACCCTAATGACTTTAAAAGACTTAGAACTCATAAAGTCTTTTTATTTTTAGATTAAAGACTATATTTTCCCATTTTCTGGTAAAAGTATGCCATTTAATAAACTTGTTCATATCATAAGAATGTCACTCTAGGCCGGGCGCAGTGGCTCAAGCCTGTAATCCCAGCACTTTGGGAGGCCGAGGCAGGCGGATCCTCAGGTCAGGAGATCGAGACCAGCCTGGCTAACACGGTGAAACCCCGTCTCTACTAAAAATACAAAAAAAAAACTAGCCGGGCGAGGTGGCAGGCGCCTGTAGTCCCAGCTACTCGGGAGGCTGAGGCAGGAGAATGGTGTAAACTCGGGAGGTGGAGCTTGCAGTGAGCTGAGATCCGGCCATTGCACTCCAGCCCGGGTAACAGAGCAAAACTCCGTCTCAAAAAAACAACAAAAAAAAAGAATGTCACTCTACTAAAATATCTTATCCAAATATATTAATTTCCAAGAAATTTTAAAACTAAAACTTCCTTTTCCACTCTT